>NW_027459040.1:35000-335000 GCF_050624435.1 Tenrec ecaudatus
TAGGGTTAGGGTTAGGGTTTGCGTTAGGGTTAGGGTTAGCATTAGCGTTAGGGTTAGGGTTAGGGTTAGGGTTAGCGTTAGCATTAGGGTTAGGGTTAGGGTTAGGGTTAGGGTTAGCGTTAGTGTTAGGGTTAGGGTTAGCGTTAGCGTTAGGGTTAGGGTTAGGGTTAGGGTTAGCGTTAGTGTTAGGGTTAGGGTTAGCATTAGCGTTAGGGTTAGGGTTAGGGTTAGCGTTAGGGTTAGCGTTAGTGTTAGGGTTAGGGTTAGGGTTAGGGTTAGGGTGAGGGTTAGGGTTAGCGTTAGCGTTAGGGTTAGGGTTAGGGTTAGCGTTAGGGTTAGGGTTAGCATTAGCGTTAGGGTTAGGGTTATGGTTAGGGTTAGGGTTAAGCTTAGGGTTAGAATTAGGGTTAGGGTTAGGGTTAGGCTTAGGGTTAGCCTTAGGGTTAGGGTTAGCATTAGCGTTAGGGTTAGGGTTAGGGTAAGCGTTAGGTTAAGGGTTAGGGTTAGCGTTAGGGTAGCGTTAGTTTTAGGGTTAGGGTTAGCATTAGCGTTAGGGTTAGGGTTAAGGTTAGGGTTAGGGTTAGCGTTAGGGTTAGGGTTAGGTTTAGGGTTAGCGTTAGGATTAGGGTTAGGGTTAGGGTTAGCGTTAGGGTTAGGGTTAGGGTTAGGGTTAGTGTTACTGTTAGGGTTAGGGTTAAGGTTAGGGTTAGGGTTAGCGTTAGGGTTAGGTTTGGGGTTAGGGTTAGGGTTAGGGTTAGGGTTAGCATTAGCGTTAGGGTTAGGGTTAGGGTCAGGGTTAGGGTTAGCGTTAGGGTTAGGGTTAGCGTTAGCATTAGGGTTAGGGTTAGGGTTAGGGTTAGGGTTAGCTTTAGTGTTAGGGATAGGGTTCGCATTAGCGTTAGCGTTAGGGTTAGGGTTAGGGTTAGGGTTAGCGTTAGCGTTAGGGTTAGGGTTAGTGTTAGGGTTAGGGTTAGGGTTAGGGTTAGCGTTAGGGTTAGGGTTAGGGTTAGGGTTAGCGTTAGGGTTAGCGTTAGTGTTAAGGTTAGGGTTAGGGTTAGCCTTAGGGTTAGATTTAGGGTTGGGGTTAGGGTTAGGTTTTGCATATTGGTTAGGGTTAGGGTTAGGGTTAGGGTTAGCGTTAGGGTTAGGGTTAGCGTTAGCGTTAGGGTTAGGGTTAGGGTTAGCGTTAGGGTTAGGGTTAGGGTTAGCGTTAGGGTTAGGGTTAGGGTTAGGGTTAGCGTTAGTGTTAGGGTTAGGGTTAGCATTAGCGTTAGGGTTAGGGTTAGGGTTAGGGTTAGCGTTAGGGTTAGCGTTAGTGTTAAGGTTAGGGTTAGGGTTAGGGTTAGGGTTAGGGTTAGCGTTAGCATTAGGGTTAGGGTTAGGGTTAGCGTTAGGGTTAGGTTTAGCATTAGCGTTAGGGTTAGGGTTAGGGTTAGCGTTAGGTTAAGGGTTAGGGTTAGCGTTAGGGTTAGCGTTAGTTATAGGGTTACGGTTAGCATTAGCGTTAGGGTTAGGGTTAGGGTTACGGTTAGGGTTAGGGTTAGCGTTAGGGTTAGGGTTAGGGTTAGCGTTAGCGTTAGTGTTAGGGTTAGGGATAGGGTTAGGGTTAGGGTTAGCGTTAGGGTTAGGTTAGGGTTAGGGTTAGCGTTAGGCTTAGGGTTAGGGTTAGCGTTAGGGTTAGGGTTAGGGTTAGTGTTAGTGTTAGGGTTAGGGTTAAGGTTAGGGTTAGGGTTAGGGTTAGGTTTTGGGTTAGGGTTAGCGTTAGTGTTAGGGTTAGGGTTAGGGTTAGGGTTAGCGTTAGGGTTAGGGTTAGGGTTAGGGTTTGGGTTAGGGTTAGGGTTAGGGTTAGGGTTAGCGTTAGGGTTTGCATTAGCGTTAGTGTTAGGGTTAGGGTTAGGGTTAGGGTTAGCGTTAGGGTTAGGGTTAGCGTTAGCATTAGGGTTAGGGTTAGGGTTAGGGTTAGGGTTAGCGTTAGTGTTAGGGTTAGGGTTAGCTTTAGCGTTAGGGTTAGGGTTAGGGTTAAGGTTAGGGTTAGGGTTAGCATTACTGTTAGGGTTAGGGTTAGCATTTGCGTTAGGGTTAGGTTTAGGGTTAGCGTTAGGGTTAGCGTTAGTGTTAGGGTTAGGGTTAGGGTTAGGGTTAGGGTTAGCGTTAGCGTTAGGCTTAGGGTTAGGGTTAGGGTTAGCGTTAGGGTTAGGGTTAGCATTAGCGTTAGGGTTAGGGTTAGGGTTAGGGTTAGGCTTAGGGTTAGAATTAGGGTTAGGGTTAGGGTTAGGGTTAGGGTTAGGGTTAGCGTTAGGGTTAGGGTTAGCATTAGCGTTAGGGTTAGGGTTAGGGTTAGCGTTAGGTTAAGGGTTAGGGTTAGCGTTAGGTTTAGCGTTAGTTTTAGGGTTAGGGTTAGCATTAGCGTTAGTGTTAGGGTTAGGGTTAGGGTTAGCGTTAGCGTTAGGCTTAGGATTAGCGTTAGTGTTAGCGGTAGGGTTAGGGATAGGCTTAGGGTTAGGGTTAGGGTTAGCGTTAGGGTTAGGGTTAGGGTTAGGGTTAGTGTTAGTGTTAGGGTTAGGGTTAAGGTTAGGGTTAGGGTTAGCGTTAGGGTTAGGATTATGGTTAGGGTTAGGGTTAGGGTTAGGGTTAGCATTAGGGTTAGGGTTAGGGTTAGGGTTAGTGTTAGCGTTAGGGTTAGGGTTAGCGTTAGCGTTAGGGTTAGGGTTAGGGTTAGGGTTAGGTTTAGCATTAGGGTTAGGGTTAGGGTTAGGGTTAGGGTTAGCGTTAGGGTTAGGGTTAGCGTTAGGTTAAGGGTTAGGGTTAGCGTTAGGGTAGCGTTAGTTTTAGGGTTAGGGTTAGCATTAGCGTTAGGGTTAGGGTTAAGGTTAGGGTTAGGGTTAGCGTTAGGGTTAGGGTTAGCGTTAGGGTTAGGGTTAGCGTTAGCGTTACCGTTAGGGTTAGGGTTAGCGTTAGCGTTAGTGTTAGGGTTAGGGATAGGGTTAGGGTTAGGGTAAGGATTAGCGTTAGGGTTAGGGTTAGGTTTAGGGTTAGCGTTAGGATTAGGGTTAGGGTTAGGGTTAGCGTTAGGGTTAGGGTTAGGGTTAGGGTTAGTGTTACTGTTAGGGTTAGGGTTAAGGTTAGGGTTAGGGTTAGCGTTAGGGTTAGGTTTAGGGTTAGGGTTAGGGTTAGGGTTAGGGTTAGCATTAGCGTTAGGGTTAGGGTTAGGGTCAGGGTTAGGGTTAGCGTTAGGGTTAGGGTTAGCGTTAGCATTAGGGTTAGGGTTAGGGTTAGGGTTAGGGTTAGCTTTAGTGTTAGGGATAGGGTTCGCATTAGCGTTAGCGTTAGGGTTAGGGTTAGGGTTAGGGTTAGGGTTAGGGTTAGGGTTAGCGTTAGGGTTAGGGTTAGCATTAGCGTTAGGGTTAGGGTTAGGGTTAGGGTTAGGCTTAGGGTTAGGTTTAGGGTTAGGGTTAGGGTTAGCGTTAGGGTTAGGGTTAGCATTAGCGTTAGGGTTAGGGTTAGCGTTAGGTTAAGGGTTAGGGTTAGCGTTAGGGTTAGCGTTAGTTTTAGGGTTAGGGTTAGCATTAGCGTTAGGGTTAGGGTTAGGGTTAGGGTTAGCGTTAGGGTTAGGGTAAGCGTTAGGGTTAGGGTTAGGGTTAGCGTTAGCGTTAGGGTTAGGGGTAGCGTTAGAGTTAGTGTTAGGGTTAGGGATAGGGTTAGGGTTAGTGTTAGGGTTAGGGTTAAGGTTAGGGTTAGGGTTAGGGTTAGGGTTAGCGTTAGGGTTAGGTTTAGGGTTAGGGTTAGCGTTAGGGTTAGGGTTAGGGTTAGCGTAAGGTTAGGGTTAGGGTTAGCATTAGCGTTAGGGTTAGGGTTAGGGTTAGGGTTAGGGTTAGCATTAGGGTCAGCGTTAGGGTTAGGGTTAGGATTAGGGTTAGGGTGAGGGTTAGGGTTAGCGTTAGGGTTAGGTTTAGGGTTAGCGTTAGGGTTAGGGTTAGCATTAGCGTTAGGGTTAGGGTTATGGTTAGGGTTAGGGTTAGGCTTAGGGTTAGAATTTAGGGTTAGGCTTAGGGTTAGGGTTAACCTTAGGGTTAGGGTTAGCATTAGCGTTAGGGTTAGGGTTAGGGTTAGCGTTAGGTTAAGTGTTAGGGTTAGCGTTAGTTTTAGGGTTAGGGTTAGCATTAGCGTTAGGGTTAGGGTTAGGGTTAGGGTTAGCGTTAGGGTTAGGGTTAGTGTTAGGGTTAGGGTTAGCGTTAGCGTTAGCGTTAGGTTTAGGGTTAGCGTTAGCGTTAGTGTTAGGGTTAGGGATAGGGTTAGGGTTAGGGTTAGGGTTAGCGTTAGGGTTAGGGTTAGGGTTAGGGTTAGGGTTAGGGTTAGGGTTAGCGTTAGGGTTAGGGTTAGGGTTAGTGTTAGTCTTAGGGTTAGGGTTAAGGTTAGGGTTAGGGTTAGGGTTAGCGTTAGGGTTAGGGTTAGCGTTAGGGTTAGCATTAGCGTTAGGGTTAGGGTTAGGGTTAACATTAGGGTTAGGGTTAGGGTTAGGCTTAGGGTTAGCGTTAGGGTTAGGGTTAGTATTAGCGTTAGGGTTAGGGTTAGGGTCAGGGTTAGGGTTAGCGTTAGGGTTAGGGTTAGGGTTAGGGTTAGCGTTAGGGTTAGGGTTAGCGTTAGCATTAGGGTTAGGTTTAGGGTTAGGGTTAGGGTTAGGGTTAGGGTTAGGGTTAGGGTTAGCGTTAGTGTTAGGGATAGGGTTCGCATTAGCGTTAGGGTTAGGGTTAGGGTTAGGGTTAGCCTTAGGGTTAGGGTTAGGGTTAGCGTTAGCGTTAGGGTTAGGGTTAGCATTAGCGTTAGGGTTAGGGTTAGGGTTAGGGTTAAGGTTAGGGTTAGGGTTAGGGTTAGGGTTAGCGTTAGGGTTAGTGTTAGGGTTAGCGTTAGCGTTAGGGTTAGGGTTAGAGTTAGGGTAAGGTTTAGCGTTAGGGTTAGGGTTAGGGTTAGATTTAGGGTTAGCGTTAGGGCTAGGGTTAGTGTTAGGGTTGGGTTAGCGTTAGCGTTAGGGTTAGGGTTAGGTTTAGGGTTAGGGTTAGGGTAAGGGTTAGCGTTGGCGTTAGGGTTAGCGTTAGCGTTAGGGTTAGGGTTAGGGTTAGGGTTAGGGTTAGCGTTAGCGTTATGGTTAGGGTTAGGGTTAGCGTTAGGGTTAGGGTTAGCATTAGCGTTAGGGTTAGGGTTAGGGTTAGGTTTAGGCTTAGGATTAGGGTTAGGGTTAGCGTTAGGGTTAGGGTTAGCATTAGCGTTAGGGTTAGGGTTAGCGTTAGGTTAAGGGTTAGGGTTAGCGTTAGTGTTAGCGTTAGTTTTAGGGTTAGTGTTAGCATTAGCGTTAGGTTTAGGGTTAGGGTTAGGGTTAGGGTTAGCGTTAGGGTTAGGGTAAGCGTTAGGGTTAGGGTTAGGGTTAGCGTTAGCCTTAGGGTTAGGGTTAGCGTTAGCGTTAGTGTTAGGGTTAGGGATAGGGTTAGGGTTAGTGTCACGGTTAGGGTTAAGGTTAGGGTTAGGGTTAGCGTTAGGGTTAGGTTTACGGTTAGGGTTAGCGTTAGGGTTAGTGTTAGGGTTAGGGTTAGCGTTAGCGTTAGGGTTAGGGTTAGCATTAGCGTTAGGGTTAGGGTTAGGGTTAGGGTTAGCGTTAGGGTTAGCGTTAGTGTTAGGGTTAGGGTTAGGGTTAGGGTGAGGGTTAGAGTTAGCGTTAGCGTTAGGGTTAGGGTTAGGGTTAGCGTTAGGGTTAGGGTTAGCATTAGCGTTAGGGTTAGGGTTGGGGTTAGGGTTAGGCTTAGGCTTAGGGTTAGAAATAGGGTTAGGGTTAGGGTTAGGGTTAGCGTTAGGGTTTGCATTAGCGTTAGTGTTAGGGTTAGGGTTAGGGTTAGGGTTAGCGTTAGGGTTAGGGTTAGCGTTAGCATTAGGGTTAGGGTTAGGGTTAGGGTTAGGGTTAGCGTTAGTGTTAGGGTTAGGGTTAGCTTTAGCGTTAGGGTTAGGGTTAGGGTTAGGGTTAAGGTTAGGGTTAGGGTTAGCATTACTGTTAGGGTTAGGGTTAGCATTTGCGTTAGGGTTAGGGTTAGGGTTAGCGTTAGGGTTAGCGTTAGTGTTAGGGTTAGGGTTAGGGTTAGGGTTAGGGTTAGCGTTAGCGTTAGGCTTAGGGTTAGGGTTAGCGTTAGGGTTAGGGTTAGCATTAGCGTTAGGGTTAGGGTTAGGGTTAGGATTAGGCTTAGGGTTAGAATTAGGGTTAGGGTTAGGGTTAGGGTTAGGGTTAGCGTTAGGGTTAGGGTTAGCATTAGCGTTAGGGTTAGGGTTAGGGTTAGCGTTAGGTTAAGGGTTAGGGTTAGCGTTAGGTTTAGCGTTAGTTTTAGGGTTAGGGTTAGCATTAGCGTTAGGGTTAGGGTTAGGGTTAGGGTGAGGGTTAGCGTTAGGTTTAGGGTTAGCGTTAAGGTTAGGGTTAGGGTTAGCGTTAGCGTTAGGCTTAGGGTTAGCGTTAGCGTTAGCGGAAGGGTTAGGGATAGGCTTAGGGTTAGGGTTAGGGTTAGCGTTAGGGTTAGGGTTAGGGTTAGGGTTAGTGTTAGTGTTTGGGTTAGGGTTAAGGTTAGGGTTAGGGTTAGCGTTAGGGTTAGGATTATGGTTAGGGTTAGGGTTAGGGTTAGCGTTAGGGTTAGGGTTAGGGTTAGGGTTAGTGTTAGCGTTAGGGTTAGGGTTAGCGTTAGCGTTAGGGTTAGGGTTAGGGTTAGGGTTAGGGTTAGCATTAGGGTTAGGGTTAGGGTTAGGGTTAGGGTTAGCGTTAGCGTTAGGGTAAGGGTTAGGGTTAGGGTTAATGTTAGGGTTAGGGTTAGCGTTAGGGTTAGGTTTAGGGTTAGGGTTAGGGTTAGGGTTAGCGTAAGGGTTAGGGTTAGGGTTAGGGTTAGGGGTAGGGTTAGCCTTAGCGTTAGGGTTAGGGTTAGGGTTAGGGTTAGGGTTAGCGTTAGGGTTAGGGTTAGCGTTAGCGTTAGGGTTAGGGTTAGGTTTAGGGTTAGGGTTAGGGTTAGCGTTAGCGTTAGGGTTAGGGTTACCGTTAGCGTTAGGGTTAGGGTTAGGGTTAGCGTTAGCGTTAGGGTTAGTGTTAGGGCTAGGGTTAGGGTTAGGGTTAGGGTTAGGGTTAGCGTTAGTTTTAGGGTTAGGGTTAGCATTAGCGTTAGGGTTAGGGTTAAGGTTAGGGTTAGGATTAGCGTTAGGGTTAGGGTTAGCGTTAGGGTTAGGGTTAGCGTTAGCGTTACCGATAGTGTAAGGGTTAGCGTTAGCGTTAGTGTTAGGCTTAGGGATAGGGTTAGGGTTAGGGTTAGGATTAGCGTTAGGGTTAGGGTTAGGTTTAGGGTTAGCGTTAGGATTAGGGTTAGGGTTAGGGTTAGCGTTAGGGTTAGGGTTAGGGTTAGGGTTAGTGTTACTGTTAGGGTTAGGGTTAAGGTTAGGGTTAGGGTTAGCGTTAGGGTTAGGTTTAGGGTTAGGGTTAGGGTTAGGGTTAGGGTTAGGGTTAGCACTAGCGTTAGGGTTAGGGTTAGGGTCAGGGTTAGGGTTAGCGTTAGGGTTAGGGTTAGCGTTAGCATTAGGGTTAGGGTTAGGGTTAGGGTTAGGGTTAGGGTTAGCGTTAGTGTTAGGGATAGGGTTCGCATTAGCGTTAGCGTTAGGGTTAGGGTTAGGGTTAGGGTTAGCGTTAGTGTTAGGGATAGGGTTCGCATTAGCGTTAGCGTTAGGGTTAGGGTTAGGGTTAGCGTTAGGGTTAGCGTTAGCGTTAGGGTTAGGGTTAGGGTTAGGGTTAGGGTTAGGGTTAGGGTTAGCGTTAGCGTTAGGGTTAGGGTTAGGGTTAGCGTTAGGGTTAGGGTTAGCATTAGCGTTAGTTTTAGGGTTAGGGTTAGGGTTAGGCTTAGGGTTAGGTTTAGGGTTAGGGTTAGGGTTAGCGTTATGGTTAGGGTTAGCATTAGCGTTAGGGTTAGGGTTAGCGTTAGGTTAAGGGTTAGGGTTAGCGTTAGGGTTAGCGTTAGTTTTAGGGTTAGGGTTAGCATTAGCGTTAGGGTTAGGGTTAGGGTTAGGGTTAGCGTTAGGGTTAGGGTTAGCGTTAGCGTTAGGGTTAGGGTTAGCGTTAGCGTTAGTGTTAGGGTTAGGGATAGGGTTAGGGTTAGTGTTAGGGTTAGGGTTAAGGTTAGGGTTAGGGTTAGGGTTAGCGTTAGGGTTAGGTTTAGGGTTAGGGTTAGCGTTAGGATTAGGGTTAGGGTTAGGGTTAGCGTAAGGTTAGGGTTAGGGTTAGCATTAGCGTTAGGGTTAGGGTTAGGGTTAGGGTTAGCGTTAGGGTTAGCGTTAGGGTTAGGGTTAGGGATAGGGTTAGGGTGTGGGTTAGGGTTAGCGTTAGCGTTAGTGTTAGGGTTAGGGTTAGCGTTAGGGTTAGGGTTAGCATTAGCGTTAGGGTTAGGGTTATGGTTAGGGTTAGGGTTAGGCTTAGGGTTAGAATTAGGGTTAGGGTTAGGGTTAGGGTTAGGGTTAGCCTTAGGGTTAGGGTTAGCATTAGCGTTAGGGTTAGGGTTAGGGTTAGCGTTAGGTTAAGGGTTAGGGTTAGCGTTAGTTTTAGGGTTAGGGTTAGCATTAGCGTTAGGGTTAGGGTTAGGGTTAGGGTTAGGGTTAGCGTTAGGGTTAGGGTTAGCGTTAGGGTTAGGGTTAGCGTTAGCGTTAGCGTTAGGTTTAGGGTTAGCATTAGCGTTAGTGTTAGGGTTAGGGATAGGGTTAGGGTTAGGGTTAGGGTTAGCGTTAGGGTTAGGGTTAGTGTTAGGGTTAGGGTTAGCGTTAGGGTTAGGGTTAGGGTTAGGGTTAGGGTTAGGGTTAGCGTTAGGGTTAGGGTTAGGGTTAGTGTTAGTGTTAGGGTTAGGGTTAAGGTTAGGGTTAGGGTTAGGGTTAGCGTTAGGGTTAGGGTTAGTGTTAGGGTTAGCATTAGCGTTAGGGTTAGGGTTAGGGTTAACATTAGGGTTAGGGTTAGGGTTAGGCTTAGGGTTAGCGTTAGGGTTAGGGTTAGGGTTAGGGTTAGCGTTAGGGTTAGGGTTAGCGTTAGCGTTAGCGTTAGGGTTAGGTTTAGCGTTAGGGTTAGCGTTAGTGTTAGGGTTAGGGTTAGGGTTAGGGTGAGGGTTAGGGTTAGCGTTAGCGTTAGGGTTAGGGTTAGGGTTAGCGTTAGGGTTAGGGTTAGCATTAGCGTTAGGGTTAGGGTTGGGGTTAGGGTTAGGCTTAGGCTTAGGGTTAGAATTAGGGTTAGGGTGAGGGTTAGGGTTAGGGTTAGGGTTAGCCTTAGGGTTAGGGTTAGCATTAGCGTTAGGGTTAGGGTTAGGGTTAGCGTTAGGTTAAGGGTAAGGGTTAGCGTTAGGGTTAGCGTTAGTTTTAGGGTTAGCGTTAGCATTAGCGTTAGGGTTAGGGTTAGGGTTAGGGTTAGGGTTAGCGTTAGCGATAGCGTTAGGGTTAGGGTTAGCGTTAGCGTTAGTGTTAGGGTTAGGGATAGGGTTAGGGCTAGGGTTACCGTTAGGGTTAGGGTTAGGGTTAGCGTTAGGGTTAGGGTTAGGGTTAGGGTTAGCGTTAGGGTTAGGGTTAGCGTTAGGGTTAGGGTTAGCATTAGCGTTAGGGTTAGGGTTAGGGTTAGGGTTAAGCTTAGGGTTAGGTTTAGGGTTAGGGTTAGGGTTAGCGTTAGGGTTAGGGTTAGCATTAGCGTTAGGGTTAGGGTTAGCGTTAGGTTAAGGGTTAGGTTTAGCGTTAGGGTTAGCGTTAGTTTTAGGGTTAGGGTTAGCATTAGCGTTAGGGTTAGGGTTAGGGTTAGCGTTAGGGTTAGGGTTAGGGTTAGCGTTAGCGTTAGGGTTAGGGTTAGCGTTAGCGTTAGTGTTAGGGTTAGGGATAGGGTTAGGGTTAGTGTTAGGGTTAGGGTTAAGGTTAGCGTTAGTGTTAGGGATAGGGTTCGCATTAGCGTTAGGGTAACCTAGACAGTCCAATTGCCCCCTAGTTAACCTAGACAGTCCAAGTACCCGATAGGGAACCTACATAGTCCAAGTGCCCGCTAGGGAACCTACATAGTCCAAGTGCTCGCTAGGCAACCTACATAGTCCAAGTGCCCGTTAGTTAACCTAGATAGTCCAATTGCCGTTAGCTAACCTAGATAGTCGAAGTGTCCGCTAGTTAACCTACATAGTCCAAGTGCCCGTTCGTTAACCTAGATAGTCCAAGGGCCAGCTAGGTAAAATAGACAGTCCTAGTGCCCGCTGGGTTACCTACATAGTCCAAGTGCACGTTCGTTAACCTAGATCGTCCAAGTGCCCGCAGGTATCCTACATAGTCCAAGGGCCCGCTAGGTAACCTTGATAGTCCAAGTGCCTTCTAGTTAACCTACGTAGTCCAAGTGCCCACTAGGTAACCTAAATAATCCAAATGCCCGCTAGGGAAACTACATAGTCCAAGTGCCCGCAAGTTAACCTAGATTGTCCAAGTGCCCGCTAGTAAACCTAGATAGTCCAAGGGCCCGCTAGTTAACCTAGATAGTCCAAGTACCCGCTAGTTAACCTAAATCTTCCAAGTGTCCGCTAGGTAACCTACATATTCCAAGTGACTGCTAGGTAACCTAGATAGTCCAAGTGCCTGATAGCTAACCTACATAGTCCAAGTGTCCGTTCGTTAACCTCGATAGTCCAAGTGCCCTTTGAGTAATCTACATAGTCCAAGTGCCGCCTGGTAACATGGATAGTCCAAGTGCCCGCTAGTTAACCTACATAGTCCAAGTGCCTTCTAGGGAGACTACATAGTCCAAGTGCCCGCTAGTTAACCTAGATAGTCCAAGTGCCCGCTAGTAAACCTAGATAGTCGAAGGGCCCGCTAGTTAACCTAGATAGTCCAAGTGCCCACTAGTTAACCTAAATATTCCAAGTGTCCGCTAGGTAACCTACATAGTCCAAGTGCCCGCTAGGGAACCTAGATTGTCCAAGTGCCTGTTAGCTAACCTAGATAGTCCAAGTGGCGGCTAGGTAACCTACATAGTCCAAGTGCCCGTTCGTTAACCTAGATAATTCAAGTGTCCGCTAGGTAACCTAGACAGTCCAAGTTTCCGCTAGTTACCCTGCATAGTCCAAGTGCCCGTTAGTTAACCTAGATAGTCAATATGCCTGCTAGGTAACCTAGATAGTCCAAGTGCCCGCGAGGTAACCTACATAGTCCAAGTGCCCGCTAGGTAACCTAAATAGTACAAATGCCCGCTAGGGAAACTACATATTCGAAGTGCCCGCTAGTTTACCTACATAGTGCAAGTGCCTGCTAGTTAACCTACATAGTCCAAGTGCCTTCTAGGGAGCCTACATAGTCCAAGTGCCCGCTAGTTAACCTAGATAGTCCAAGTGCCTGCTAGTAAACCTACAAAATCCATGGGCCCGCTAGTTAACCTACATAGTGCAAGGGCCCACTAGTTAACCTAGATAGTCCAAGTGCCTGCTAGTAAACCTACATATATCCATGGGTCCGCTAGTTTACCTACATAGTGCAAGGGCCCGCTAGTTAACCTAGATAGTGCAAGTGTCCGCTAGTTAACCTACATAGTCAAATTGCCCGCTAGATAACCTAAGTAGTACAAATGTCTGATAGGGATCCTACATAGTCCAAGTGCCCGCTAGGTAACCTAGATAGTCCAAGTGCCCGTTCGTTAACCTAGATAGTCCAAGTGCCCGCTAGGTAACCTACATAGTCCAAGGGCCCGCTAGATAACCTACATAGTCCAAGGTCCGCTAGTTAACCTAGATAGTCCAAGTGCTCGCTAGTTAAGCTACATAGTACAGGGGCCCGCTCGTTGACCTAGATAATCCAAGTGCCCGCTAGATAACCTAAGTATTCCAAATGTCCGATAGGGATCCTACATAGTCCAAGTGCCCGCTAGTTAACCTACATAGTCCAAGTGCCCGTTCGTTAACCTAGATTGTCCAAGTGGCCGCTAGGTAACCTAGACTGTCCTAGTGCCCACTAGGTTACCTATATAGTCCAAGTGCCCGTTCGTTAACCTAGATAGTCCAAGTACCCGCTAGGAAACCTACATAGTCCAAGTTCCCGCTAGGTAACCTAGAGTCCAAGTGCTCACTAGTTAACCTACATAGTCCAAGTGCCCGCTATGTAACCTAGATAGTCAAAGTGCCCGTTAGGTAACCTAGATAGTCCAAGTGCCCGTTAGGCAACCTACATGGTCCAAGAGCCCGTTCGTTAACCTAGATGTCCAAGTGCCTGCTAGGTAACCTAGACAGTCCAAGTGCCCGCTAGGTTACCTGCATATTCCAAGTGCCCGTTCCTTAACCTAGATAGTCCAAGTGCCAACTAGGGAACCTATATAGTCCAAGTGCCCGCTATGTAACCTAGACAGTCAAAGTGCCCGCTAGGAAAACTACATAGTCCAAGTGCCCGCTAGTTAACCTAGATAGTCCAAGTGCCCGCTCGTAAACCTAGATAGTCCAAGGGCCCGCTAGTTAATCTAGATAGTCCAAGTGCCTGCTAGTTAACCTAGATAGTCCAAGTGCCCGCTAGGGAACCTATATAGTCCAAGTGCTATCTAGGTAACCTAGAAAGTCCAAGTGCCCGCTAGTTAACCTACATTGTCCAAGTGCCTGCTAGTTAAACTACATAGTCCAAGTGCCCGCTAGGATGTGTACATTGTCCAAGTGACCGCTAGGTAACCTAGATAGTCTAAGTGCCCACTAGTTAACCTACATAGTCCAAGGGCCTGCTGGTTAACCTACATTGTCCAAGTGCCCGCTAGGTAACGTGGATAGCCGAAGTGCCCGCTAGGGAACGTACATAGTCCAAGTGCCCACTAGGCAACCTAGACAGTCCAATTGCTCCCTAGTTAACCTAGACAGTCCAAGTACCCGATAGGGAACCTACATAGTCCAAGTGCCCGCTAGGGAACCTACAAAGTCCAAGTGCTCGCTAGGCAACCTACATAGTCCAAGTGTCCGCTAGTTAACCTACATAGTCCAAGTGCCCGTTCGTTAACCTAGATAGTCCAAGGGCCAGCTAGGTAAACTAGACAGTCCTAGTGCCCGCTGGGTTACCTACATAGTCCAAGTGCACGTTCGTTAACCTAGATCGTCCAAGTGCCCGCTGGTATCCTACATAGTACAAGGGCCCGCTAGGTAACCTTGATAGTCCAAGTGCCTTCTAGTTAACCTACGTAGTCCAAGTGCCCGCTAGGTAACCTACATAGTCCAAGTGCCAACTAGGTAACCTAAATAATCCAAATGCCCGCTAGGGAAACTACATAGTCAAAGTGTCCGCTAATTAACCTAGATAGTCCAAGTGCCCGCTAGTAAACCTAGATAGTCCAAGGGCCCTCTAGTTAACCTAGATAGTCCAAGTGCCCGCTAGTTAACCAAAATCTTCCAAGTGTCCGCTAGGTAACCTACATAGTCCAAGTGACTGCTAGGTAACCTAGATAGTCCAAGTGCCTGATAGCTAACCTACATAGTCCAAGTGTCCGTTCGTTAATCTAGATAGTCCAAGTGCCCATTGGGTAACCTACATAGTCCAAGTGCCGCCTGGTAACCTGGATAGTCCAAGTGCCCGCTAGTTAACCTACATAGTCCAAGTGCCTTCTAGGGAGCCTACGTAGTCCACGTGACCGCTAAGGAACCTACATAGTCCAAGTGCCCGTTAGCTAACCTAGATAGTCCAAGTGCCCGCTAGTTGACCTACATAGTCAAAGTGCCAGCTAGGTAACCTAGATAGTACTAGTGCCCGCTAGAGAACCTAGATAGTCCAAGTGCCTGTTAGCTAACCTAGATAGTCCAAGTGGCGGCTAGGTAACCTACATAGTCCAAGTGCCCGTTCGTTAACCTAGATAATCCAAGTGTCCACTAGGTAACCTAGACAGTCCAAGTGCCCGCTAGTTACCCTACATAGTCCAAGTGCCCGTTGGTTAACCTAGATAGTCAATGTGCCTGCTAGGTAACCTCTATAGTCCAAATGCCCGCTAGGTAAGCTACATAGTCCAACTGCCCGCTAGATAACTTAAATAGTACAAATGCCCGCTAGGGAAACTACATAGTCCACGTGCCCGCTAGTTAACCTAGATAGTCCAAGTGCCTGCTAGTAAACCTACATAATCCATGGGCCCACTAGTTAACCTACATAGTGCAAGTGCCCGCTAGTTAACCTAGATAGTCCAAGTGCCTGCTAGTAAACCTACATAATCCATGGGTCCGCTAGTTAACATACATAGTGCAAGGGCCTGCTAGTTAACCTAGATAGTGCAAGTGTCCACTAGTTAACCTACATAGTCCAAGTGCACGCTAGTTAACCTAGATAGTCCAAGTGCCCGCTAGGGATCCTTCATAATCCAAGTGCATTCTAGGTAACCTAGATAGTCCAAGTGCCCGCTAGTTAACCTAGATAGTACTAGTGCCCATTAGTTAACCTAGATAGTCCAAGTACCCACTAGGGGACGTACATAGTCCAAGTGCCCGCTAGGTAACCTAGATAGTCCAAGTGCGCGCTAGGGTATGTACATAGTCCAAGTGCCTGCTAGGAAACCTAGATAGTCCAAGTGCCCGCTAGTTAACCTACATAATCCAAGATCTGCTAGTTAACCTAGATAATCAAAGTGCCCGCTAGGTAACCTAGACAGTCCAAGTGCCCGCTAGGTTACCTACATAGTCCAAGTGCCCTTTCGTTAACCTAGATAGTCCAAGTGCCCGCTAGGTAACCTACATAGTCCAAGGGCCGCTAGGTAACCTAGACAGACAAAGTGCCTGTTAGGTAACCTAGATAGTCCAAGTACCTGCTAGGTAACCTACATTGTCCATGTTCCCTCTAGGTAACCTAGATAGTCCACGTGCCCGTTACCTAACCTAGATAGTCCAAGTGCCCGCTATGTAACCTAGACAGTCCAAGTACCCGCTAGGTTACCTGCATAGACCAAGTGCCCGTTCGTTAACCTAGATAGTCCAAGTGCCCACTAAGTAACCTACATAGTCCAAGTGCCCGCTATTTAACCTAGAGAGTGCAAGTGCCCGCTAGTTATCCTACATAGTCCAAGTGCCGGCTAGGTAACCTAGATAGTCCAAGGGCCTGCTAGTTAACCTACATAGTCCAAGTGCCCGCTAGGTAACCTACATAGTGCAAGTGCCCGCTAGGTAACCTAGATAGTCCAAATGCCCTTTAGGGAACCTAGATAGTCCAAGTGCCCGCTAGGGAACCTACATAGTCCAATTGCCCGCTCTGGAACATACATAGTCCAAGTGCCCGTTAGTTAACCTAGATAATCCAAGTGCCCGCTAGTTAACCTAGATAGTCCAGTGCCCGCTAGGAAACCTACATAGTCCAAGTGCCCGCTAGGTAACGTATATAGTCCAAATGCCCGCTAGGGAACCTACATAGTCCAAGAGCGCTCTAGTTAACCTAGATAGTCCAAGTGCCCGCTAGTTAACCAGGATCATCAAAGTGCCCTCTAGTTAACTTACATAGTCTAAAGGCCCGCTAGTTAACCTACATAGTCCAAGTTCCCGCTAGGTAACCTAGACAGTCCAAGTGACCACTAGGTTACCTACATAGTCTAAGTGCCCGTTCGTTAACCTTCATAGCCCAAGTGCCCGCTAGGGAAAGTACATAGTCCAGGTGCCCGTAGGTAACATAGATAGTCCAAGTGCCCGCTAGTTAACCTAAATACTCCAAGTGCCTGCTAGGTAAACTACATATTCCAAGTGCCCGTTCGTTAACCTACATTGTCCAAGTGCCCGCTAGGTAACGTAGATAGCCCAAGTGCCCGCTAGGGAACGTACATAGTCCAAGTGCCCACTAGGTAACCTAGACAGTCCAATTGCCCCCTAGTTAACCTAGACAGTCCAAGTGCCCGCTAGGGAACCTACATAGTCCAAGGTCTGCTAATTAACCTAGATAGTCAAATTGCCCGCTAGGTAACCTAGACAGTCCAAGTGCCCAGTCGGTTACCTACATAGTTCAAGTGCCCGTTCGTTAACCTAGATAGTACACGTGCCTGCTAGGTAACCTACATAGTCCAAGGGCAAGCTAGGTAACCTAGACAGACAAAGTGCCCGTTAGGTAACCTAGATAGTCCAAGTGCCTGCTAGGTAACCTACATTGTCAATGTTCCCTGTAGGTAACCTAGATAGTCCAAGTGCCCGTTACCTAACCTAGATAGTCCAAGTGCCCGCTAGGCAACATACATAGTCCAAGTGCCCGTTCGTTAACCTAGAAGTCCAAGTGCCCGCTGTGTAACCTAGATAGTCCAAGTGCCCGCTAGTTTACCTGCATAGTCCAAGTGCCCGTTCGTTAACCTAGATAGTCCAAGTGCCCACTAGGGAACCTATATAGTCCAATTGCCCGCTAGTTAACCTACATAGTGCAAGTGCCTGCTAGGTAACCTAGATAGTCCAAGGGCCTGCTAGTTAACCTACATAGTCCAAGTGCCCGCTAGGTAACCTACATAGTGCAAGTGTCCGCTAGTTAACCTACATAGTCAAAGTGCCCGCTAGTTAACCTAGATATTCCAAGTGCCCGCTAGGTAACCTACATAGTGCAAGTGTCCGCTAGTTAACCTTGATCGTCCAATTTTCATCTAGTTAACTTACATAGTCCAAGTGCCCGCTAGGTAACCTAGGTAGTCCAAGTGCCCATTCGGTAACCTAGATAGTCCAAGTGCCCTTTAGGGAACCTAGATAGTCCAAGTGCCCGCTAGGGAACCTACATAGTCCAATTGCCCGCTCTGGAACATACATAGTCCAAGTGCCCGTTAGTTAACCTAGATAATCCAAGTGCCCCCTAGTTAACCTAGATAGTCCAGTGCCCGCTAGGTAACCTACATAGTCCAAGTGCCCGCTATGTAACCTATATAGTCCAAATGCCCGCTAGGGAACCTACATAGTCCAAGCGCCCTCTAGTTAACCTAGATAGTCCAAGTGCCCGCGAGTTAACCTAGATAGTCCAAGTGCCCGCTAGTTAACTAGGATCATCAAAGTGCCCTCTAGTTAACTTACATTGTCCAAAGGCCTGCTAGTTAACCTACATAGACCAAGTTCCCGGTAGGTACCTAGACAGTCCAAGTGACCACTAGGTTACCTACATAGTCTAAGTGCCCGTTCGTTAACCTTCATAGTCCAAGTGCCCGCTAGGTAACGTAGATAGCCCAAGTGCCCGCTAGGAACGTAAAAAGTCCAAGTGCCCGTAGGTAACCTAGATAGTCCAAGTGCCCGCTAGTTAACCTACATAGTCCAAGTGCCTGCTGGGTAAACTACATATTCCAATTGCCCGTGAGTTAACCTACATTGTTCAAGTGCCCGCTAGGTAACGTAGATAGCCCAAGTGCCCACTAGGGAACGTACATAGTCCAAGTGCCCACTAGGTAACCTAGACAGTCCAATTGCCCCCTAGTTATCCTAGACAGTCCAAGTACCCGATAGGGATCCTACATAGTCCAAGTGCCCGCTAGGGAACCTACATAGTCCAAGTGCTCGCTAGGAAACCTACATAGTCCAAGTGCCCGTTAGCTAACCTAGATAGTCGAAGTGTCCGCTAGTTAACCTACATAGTCCAACTGCCCGTTCGTTAACCTAGATAGTCCAAGTGCCCGCTAGGTAACCTAGACAGTCCAAGTGCCCGCTAGGTTACCTACATAGTCCAAGTGCACGTTCGTTAACCTAGATAGTCCAAGTGCCCCTGGTAACCTACATAGTCCAAGGGCCCGCTAGGTAACCTTGATAGTCCAAGTGCCTTCTAGTTAACCTACGTAGTCCAAGTGCCCGATAGGTAACCTACATAGTCCAAGTGCCCACTAGGTTACCTGAATAATCCAAATGCCCGCTAGGGAAACTACATAGTCCAAGTGCCGCTAGTTAACCTAGTTAGTCCAAGGGCCTGCTAGTTAACCTAAATCGTCCAAGTGTCCGCTAGGTAACCTACATAGTCCAAGTGCCTGCTAGGTAACCTAGATAGTCCATGTGCCTGATAGCTAACCTACATAGTCCAAGTGTCCGTTTGTTAACTTAGATAGTCCAAGTGCCCATTGGGTAACCTACATAGTCCAAGTGCCCGCTTGGTAACCTGGATAGTTCAAGTGCCCGCTAGTTAACCTACATAGTCCAAGTGCCTTCTAGGGAGCCTACATACTCCACGTGACCGCTAAGGAACCTACATAGTCCAAGTGCCCGCTAGGTAACCTACATAGTCCAAATGCCCGCAAGGAAACCTACATAGTCTAAATGTCCGCCAGGCAACCTACATAATCCAAGTGCCCACTCTGGAACACACATAGACCAAGTGCCCGTTAGATAACCTAGATAGTCCAAGGGACGCTAGTTGACCTACATAGTCCAAGAGCCAGCTTGGGTACCTAGATAGTACAAGTGCCCGCTAGGGAACCTAGATTGTCCAAGTGCCTGTTAGCTAACCTAGATAGTCCATGTGGCGGCTAGGTAACCTACATAGTCCAAGTGCCCGTTTGTTAACCTAGATAATCCAAGTGCCGGTATGTAACCTAGACAGTCCAAGTGCCCGCTAGTTACCCTACATAGTCCAAGTGCCCGTTAGTTAACCTAGATAGTCAAAGTGCCTGCTAGGTAACCTAGATAGTCCAAGTGCCCGCTAGTTAACCTACATAGTCCAAGTGCCTGCTAGGCAACCTAAATAGTCCAAATGCCCACTAGGGAAACTACATAGTCCAAGTGCCCGCTAGTTAACCTACATAGTCCAAGAGCCTTCTAGGGAGCCTACGTACTCCACGAGACCGCTAGGGAACCTACATAGTCCAAGTGCCCGCTAGGTAACATACATAGTCCAAATGCCCGCAAGGAAACCTACATAGTCTAAATGTCCGCCAGGCAACCTACATAATCCAAGTGCCCACTCTGGAACATAAATATTCCAAGTGCCCGTTAGATAACCTAGATAGTCCAAGGGCCCACTAGTTGACCTACATAGTCCAAGTGCCAGCTTGGTAACCTAGATAGTACAAGTGCCCGCTAGGGAACCTAGATTGTCCAAGTGCCTGTTAGCTAACCTAGATAGTCCAAGTGGCGGCTAGGTAACCTGCATAGTCCAAGTGCCCGTTTGTTAACCTAGATAATCCAAGTGCCCGTTATGTAACCTAGACAGTCCAAGTGCCCGCTAGTTACCCTACATACTCCAAGTGCCCGTTAGTTAACCTAGATAGTCAAAGTGCCTGCTAGGTAACCTAGATAGTCCAAGTGCCCGCTAGGTAACCTACATAGTCCAAGTGCCTGCTAGGCAACCTAAATAGTCCAAATGCCCGCTAGGGAAACTACATAGCCCAAGTCTCCGTTAGTTAACCTAGATAGTCAAGTGCCCCCTAGTAAACCTACATAATCCATGGGCCCTCTAGTTAACCTACATAGTGCAAGGGCCCGCTAGTTAACCTAGATCGTGCAAGTGTCCGCTAGTTAACCTACATAGTCCAAGTGCCAGCTAGGTAACCTAGATAGTCCAATTGCCCGCTAGGGATGCTTCATAATCCAAGTGCCTGCTAGGTAACCTAGATAGTCCAACGGTCTGCTAGTTAACCTAGATAGTCCAAGTGCCCGCTAGTTAACTTAATCGTCCAATTGTCCGCTAGGTAACCTACATAGTCCAAGTGCCT
Organism: Tenrec ecaudatus; assembly: GCF_050624435.1. Taxonomy (NCBI): domain Eukaryota; kingdom Metazoa; phylum Chordata; class Mammalia; order Afrosoricida; family Tenrecidae; genus Tenrec; species Tenrec ecaudatus. Next base: position 54,634 of record NW_027459040.1, read on the forward strand.
GCTAGGTAACCTAGATATTCCAAGTTCCTGATAGCTAACCTACATAGTCCAAGTGTCCGTTCGTTAACGTAGATAGTCCAAGTGCCCATTGGGTAACCTACATAGTCCAAGTGCCCACTTGGTAACCTGGATAGTCCAACTGCGCGCTAGTTAACCTACATAGTCCAAGTGCCTTCTAGGGAGCCTACATAGTCCACGTGACCGCTAGGGAACCTACATAGTCCAAGTGCCCGCTAGGTAACTTACATAGTCCAAATGCCCGCAAGGAAACCTACATAGTCTAAATGCCCGGTAGGCAACCTACATAATCCAAGTGCCCGCTCTGGAACATACATAGTCCAAGTGCCCGTTAGCTAACCTAGATAGTCCAAGGGCCCGCTAGTTGACCTACATTGTCCAAGAGCCAGCTAGGTAACCTAGATAGTACAAGTGCCCACTAGGGAACCTAGATAGTCCAAGTGCCTGTTAGCTAACCTAGATAGTCCAAGTGGCAGTTAGGTAACCTACATAGTCCAAGTGCCCGTTCGTTAACCTAGATAATCCAAGTGCCCGTTAGGTAACCTAGACAGTCCAAGTGCCCGCTAGTTACCCTACATAGTCCAAGGGCCCGTTAGTTAACCTAGATAGTCAAAGTGCCTGCTAGGTAACCTAGATAGTTCAAGTGCCCGCTAGGTAACCTACAGAGTCCAAGTGCCCGCTAGGTAACCTAAATTGTCCTAATGCCCGCTAGGAAAACTACATAGTCCAAGTGCCCGCTAGTTAACCTAGAGAGTCCAAGTGCCCCCTAGTAAACCTACATAATCCATGGGCCCGCTAGTTAACCTACATAGTCCAAGCGCCAACTAGGTAACCTAGATAGTCCAATTGCCCGCTAGGGATCCTTCATAATCCTATTCCTGCTAGGTAACCTAGATAGTCCAAGGGCCTGCTAGTTAACCTACATAGTCCAAGTGCCCGCTAGGTAACCTACATAGTGCAAGTGTCTGCTAGTTAACCTACATAGTTCAAGTGCACGCTAGTTAACCTAGATAGTCCAAGTGCCCGCTAGGTAACCTACATAGTGCAAGTGTCCGCTAGTTAACCTACGTAGCCCAAGGGACCCCTAGTTAACCTAGATAGTCCAAGTACCCGCTAGGTAACCTAGTTAGTCCATGTGCCCGCTAGTTAACCTACATAGTCCATGTGCCCGATAGAAAACTATATAGTCCAAGTTCCCTCTATGGAACCTACATCGTCCAAGTGCCCGTTAGGGAACCAATCGTCTTAGTGCTGGCTAGGGAACCTGTATCTTCCATGTGCCCGCTAGGTAACCTAGATAGTACAAGTGCCCGCTAGGTAACCTACAAAGTCAAAGTGCCCACTAGGTAATCTATGTAGTCCAAATGCCCGCTAGGGAACCTACATAGTCCACGTACCTGCTAATTAACCTACATAATCCAAGTGACCTATAGCTAACCTAGATTGTCTAAGGGTCCACTAGTTAACCTACATAATTCAAGTGCCCGCTAGGTAACTTAGATAATCCAAGTGCCCGCTAGATACCCTACATAGTCCAAAGGCCCGCTAGTTAACCTACATAGTGCACGGGCCCGCTAGTTAACCTAGATCGTCCAAGTGTCCGTTAGTTAACCTACATAATCCAAATGCCCGTTAGCTAACCTAGATAGTCCAAGTGCCCGCTAGTTAACCTAAGTAGTCCAAATGTCCGATAGGGATCCTATATAGTCCAAGTGCTCGCTAGGCAACCTACATAATCCGAGTGCCCGTTCGTTAACCTAGAAGTCCATGTGCCCGCTACGTTACCTGCATAGTCCAAGTGCCCGTTAGGTAACCTACATAGTCCAAGTGCCCGCTAGGTAACCTAGATAGTCCAAGTACCCGTTAGCTAACTTAGATAGTCCAAGTGCCCGCTAGGTAACCTACATAATCAAAGTGCCCGCTAGGTAACCTAGATAGTCCATGTTCCTGTTAGTTAACCTAGATAGTCCTAGTGCCCGCTAGGTAACCTACATAGTCCAAGGGCCCGCTCGTTAACCTAGTTCGTCCACGTGTCCGCTAGGTAACCAAGATAGTCAAAGTGTCCGCTACGTAACCTACATAGTCCAAGTTCCCACTAGGTCACCTAGATAGTCCAAGTGCCCGTTACCTAACCTAGATAGTCCAAGTGCCCGCTAGGGAACCTATATAGTCCAAGTGCTATCTAGGTAACCTAGAGAGTCCAAGTGCCCGCTAGTTAACCTACATTGTCCAAGTGCCTGCTAGTTAAACTACATAGTCCAAGTGCCCGCTAGGATGTGTACATTGTCCAAGTGACCGCTAGGTAACCTAGATAGTCTAAGTGCCCACTAGTTAACCTACATAGTCCAAGGGCCTGCTAGTTAACCTACATTGTCCAAGTGCCCGCTAGGTAACGTGGATAGCCCAAGTGCCCGCTAGGGAACGTACATAGTCCAAGTGACCACTAGGCAACCTAGACAGTCCAATTGCCCCCTAGTTAACCTAGACAGTCCAAGTACCCGATAGGGAACCTACATAGTCCAAGTGCCCGCTAGGGAACCTACATAGTCCAAGTGCTCGCTAGGCAACCTACATAGTCCAAGTGTCCGCTAGTTAACCTACATAGTCCAAGTGTCCGCTAGTTAACCTACATAGTCCAAGTGCCCGTTCGTTAACCTAGATAGTCCAAGGGCCAGTTAGGTAAACTAGGCAGTCCTAGTGCCCGCTGGGTTACCTACATAGTCCAAGTGCACGTTCGTTAACCTAGATCGTCCAAGTGCCCGCTGGTATCCTACATAGTCCAAGGGCCCGCTAGGTAACCTTGATAGTCCAAGTGCCTTCTAGTTAACCTTCGTAGTCCAAGTGCCCGCTAGGTAACCTACATAGTCCAAGTGCCAACTAGGTAACCTAAATAATCCAAATGCCCGCTAGGGAAACTACATAGTCAAAGTGTCCGCTAATTAACCTAGATAGTCCAAGTGCCCGCTAGTAAACCTAGATAGTCCAAGGGCCCTCTAGTTAACCTAGATAGTCCAAGTGCCCGATAGTTAACCTAAATCTTCCAAGTGTCCGCTAGGTAACCTACATAGTCCAAGTGACTGCTAGATAACCTAGATAGTTCAAGTGCCTGATAGCTAACCTACATAGTCCAAGTGTCCGTTCGTTAATCTAGATAGTCCAAGTGCCCATTGGGTAACCTACATAGTCCAAGTGCCGCCTGGTAACCTGGATAGTCCAATTGCCCGCTAGTTAACCTACATAGTCCAAGTGCCTTCTAGGGAGCCTACGTAGTCCACGTGACCGCTAAGGAACCTACATAGTCCAAGTGCCCGTTAGCTAACCTAGATAGTCCAAGGGCCCGCTAGTTGACCTACATAGTCAAAGTGCCAGCTAGGTAACCTAGATAGTACAAGTGCCCGCTAGAGAACCTAGATAGTCCAAGTGCCTGTTAGCTAACCTAGATAGTCCAAGTGGCGGCTAGGTAACCTACATAGTCCAAGTGCCCGTTCGTTAACCTAGATAATCCAAGTGCCCGCTAGTTAACCTAGATAGTCCAAGTGCCCGGTAGTAAACCTAGATAGTCGAAGGGCCCGCTAGTTAACCTAGATAGTCCAAGTGCCCGCTAGTTAACCTAAATATTCCAAGTGTCCGCTAGGTAACCTACATAGTCCAAGTGCCCGCTAGGGAACCTAGATTGTCCAAGTGCCTGTTAGCTAACCTAGATAGTCCATGTGGCGGCTAGGTAACCTACATAGTCCAAGTGCCGGTTCGTTAACCTAGATAATTCAAGTGTCCGCTAGGTAACCTAGACAGTCCAAGTGCCCGCTAGTTACCCTGCATAGTCCAAGTGCCCGTTAGTTAACCTAGATAGTCAATGTGCCTGCTAGGTAACCTAGATAGTCCAAGTGCCCGCAAGGTAACCTACATAGTCCAAGTGCCCGCAAAGTAACCTAAATAGTACAAATGCCCGCTAGGGAAACTACATATTCGAAGTGCCCGCTAGTTAACCTAGATAGTCCAAGTGCCTGCTAGTTAACCTACATAGTCCAAGTGCCTTCTAGGGAGCCTACATAGTCCAAGTGCCCACTAGTTAACCTAGATAGTCCAAGTGCCTGCTAGTAAACCTACAAACTCCATGGGCCCGCAAGTTAACCTACATAGTGCAAGGGCCCACTAGTTAACCTAGATAGTCCAAGTGCCTGCTAGTAAACCTACATAATCCATGGGTCCGCTAGTTTACCTACATATTGCAAGGGCCTGCTAGTTAACCTAGATAGTGCAAGTGTCCGCTAGTTAACCTACATAGTCCAAGTGCCCGCTACTTAACCTAGATAGTCCAAGTGCCCGCTAGGGATCCTTCATAATCCAAGTGCATTCTAGGTAACCTAGATAGTCCAAGTGCCCGCTAGTTAACCTAGATAGTCCTAGTGCCCGTTAGTTAACCTAGATAGTCCAAGTGCCCACTAGGGGACGTACATAGTCCATGTGCCCGCTAGGTAACCTAGATAGTCCAAGTGCGCGCTAGGGTATGTACATAGTCCAAGTGCCTGCTAGGAAACCTAGATAGCCCAAGTGCCCGCTACTTAACCTACATAGTCATATTGCCCGCTAGATAACCTAAGTAGTACAAATGTCTGATAGGGATCCTACATAGTCCAAGTGCCCGCTAGGTAACCTAGATAGTCCAAGTGCCCGTTCATTAACCTAGATAGTCCAAGTGCCCGCTAGGTAACCTACATAGTCCAAGGGCCCGCTAGATAACCTACATAGTCCAAGGTCCGCTAGTTAACCTAGATAGTCCAACTGCTCACTAGTTAAGCTACATAGTACAGGGGCCCGCTAGTTGACCTAGATAATCCAAGTGCCCGCTAGGTAACCTAAGTAGTCCAAATGTCCGATAGGGATCCTACATAGTCCAAGTGCCCATTCGTTAACCTAGATTGTCCAAGTGCCAGCTAGGTAACCTAGACTGTCCTAGTGCCCGCTAGGTTACCTATATAGTCCAAGTGCCCGCTCGTTAACCTAGATAGTCCAAGTACCCGCTAGGAAACCTACATAGTCCAAGGGCCCGCTAGGTAACCTAGATAGTCCAAGTGCCCGCTAGGTATCCTAGAGTCCAAGTGCTCACTAGTTAACCTACATAGTCCAAGTGCCCGCTATGTAACCTAGATAGTCAAAGTGCCCGTTAGGTAACCTAGATAGTCCAAGTGCCCGTTAGGCAACCTACATGGTCCAAGAGCCCGTTCGTTAACCTAGATGTCCAAGTGCCTGCTAGGTAACCTAGACTGTCCAAGTGCCCGCTAGGTTACCTGCATATTCCAAGTGCCCATTCCTTAACCTAGATAGTCCAAGTGCCAACTAGGGAACCTATATAGTCCAAGTGCCCGCTATGTAACCTAGACAGTCAAAGTGCCCGCTAGGAAAACTACATAGTCCAAGTGCCCGCTAGTTAACCTAGATAGTCCAAGTGCCCGCTAGTAAACCTAGATAGTCCAAGGGCCCGCTAGTTAATCTAGATAGTCCAAGTGCCTGCTAGTTAACCTAGATAGTCCAAGTGCCCGCTAGGGAACCTATATAGTCCAAGTGCTATCTAGGTAACCTAGATAGTCCAAGTGCCCGCTAGTTAACCTACATTGTCCAAGTGCCTGCTAGTTAAACTACATAGTCCACGTGCCCGCTAGGATGTGTACATTGTCCAAGTGCCCGCTAGGTAACCTAGATAGTCTAAGTGCCCACTAGTTAACCTACATAGTCCAAGGGCCTGCTAGTTAACCTACATTGTCCAAGTGCCCGCTAGGTAACGTAGATAGCCCAAGTGCCCGCTAGGGAACTTACATAGTCCAAGTGCCCACTAGGCAACCTAGACAGTCCAATTGCCCCCTAGTTAACCTAGACAGTCCAAGTACCCGATAGGGAACCTACATAGTCCAAGTGCCCGCTAGGGAACCTACATAGTCCAAGTGCTCGCTAGGGAACCTACATAGTCCAAGTGTCCGCTAGTTAACCTACATAGTCCAAGTGCCCGTTCGTTAACCTAGATAGTCCAAGGGCCAGCTAGGTAAACTAGACAGTCCTAGTGCCCGCTGGGTTACCTACATAGTCCAAGTGCATGTTCGTTAAACTAGATCGTCCAAGTGCCCACTGGTATCCTACATAGTCCAAGGTCCCGATAGGTAACCTTGATAGTCCAAGTGCCTTCTAGTTAACCTACGTAGTCCAAGTGCCCACTAGGTAACCTACATAGTCCAAGTGCCAACTAGGTAACCTAAATAATCCAAATGCCCGCTAGGGAAACTACATAGTCAAAGTGTCCGCTAATTAACCTAGATAGTCCAAGTGCCCGCTAGTAAACCTAGATAGTCCAAGGGCCCTCTAGTTAACCTAGATAGTCCAAGTGCCCGCTAGTTAACCAAAATCTTCCAAGTGTCCGCTAGGTAACCTACATAGTCCAAGTGACTGCTAGGTAACCTAGATAGTCCAAGTGCCTGATAGCTAACCTACATAGTCCAAGTGTCCGTTCGTTAATCTAGATAGTCCAAGTGCCCATTGGGTAACCTACATAGTCCAAGTGCCGCCTGGTAACCTGGATAGTCCAAGTGCCCGCTAGTTAACCTACATAGTCCAAGTGCCCTCTAGGGAGCCTACGTAGTCCACGTGACCGCTAAGGAACCTACATAGTCCAAGTGCCCGTTAGCTAACCTAGATAGTCCAAGGGCCCGCTAGTTAACCTACATAGTCAAAGTGCCAGCTAGGTAACCTAGATAGTACAAGTGCCCGCTAGAGAACCTAGATAGTCCAAGTGCCTGTTAGCTAACCTAGATAGTCCAAGTGGCGGCTAGGTAACCTACATAGTCCAAGTGCCCGTTCGTTAACCTAGATAATCCAAGTGTCCGCTAGGTAACCTAGACAGTCCAAGTGCCCGCTAGTTACCCTACATAGTCCAAGTGCCCGTTAGTTAACCTAGATAGTCAATGTGCCTGCTAGGTAACCTCTATAGTCCAAATGCCCACTAGGTAAGCTACATAGTCCAAGTGCCCGCTAGGTAACTTAAATAGTACAAATGCCCCCTAGGGAAACTACATAGTCCACGTGCCCGCTAGTTAACCTAGATAGTCCAAGTGCCTGCTAGTAAACCTACATAATCCATGGGCCCACTAGTTAACCTACATAGTGCAAGTGCCCGCTAGTTAACCTAGATAGTCCAAGTGCCTGCTAGTAAACCTACATAATCCATGGGTCTGCTAGTTAACATACATAGTGCAAGGGCCTGCTAGTTAACCTAGATAGTGCAAGTGTCCGCTAGTTAACTTACATAGTCCAAGTGCACGCTAGTTAACCTAGATAGTCCAAGTGCCCGCTAGGGATCCTTCATAATCCAAGTGCATTCTAGGTAACCTAGATAGTCCAAGTGCCTGCTAGTTAACCTAGATAGTACTAGTGCCCATTAGTTAACCTAGATAGTCCAAGTACCCACTAGAGGACGTACATAGTCCAAGTGCCCGCTAGGTAACCTAGATAGTCCAAGTGCGCGCTAGGGTATGTACATAGTCCAAGTGCCTGCTAGGAAACCTAGATAGTCCAAGTGCACGTTCGTTAACCTAGATCGTCCAAGTGCCCGCTGGTATCCTACATAGTCCAAGGGCCCGCTAGGTAACCTTGATAGTCCAAGTGCCTTCTAGTTAACCTACGTAGTCCAAGTGCCCGCTAGGTAACCTACATAGTCCAAGTGCCAACTAGGTAACCTAAATAATCCAAATGCCCGCTAGGGAACGTACATAATCAAAGTGTCCGCTAATTAACCTAGATAGTCCAAGTGCCCGCTAGTAAACCTAGATAGTCCAAGGGCCCTCTAGTTAACCTAGATAGTCCAAGTGCCCGCTAGTTAACCTAAATCTTCCAAGTGTCCGCTAGGTAACCTACATAGTCCAAGTGACTGCTAGGTAACCTAGATAGTCCAAGTGCCTGATAGCTAACCTACATAGTCCAAGTGTCCGTTCGTTAATCTAGATAGTCCAAGTGCCCATTGGGTAACCTACATAGTCCAAGTGCCGCCTGGTAACCTGGATAGTCCAAGTGCCCGCTAGTTAACCTGCATAGTCCAAGTGCCTTCTAGGGAGCCTACGAAGTCCACGTGACCGCTAAGGAACCTACATAGTCCAAGTGCCCGTTAGCTAACCTATATAGTCCAAGGGCCCGCTAGTTGACCTACATAGTCAAAGTGCCAACTAGGTAACCTAGATAGTACAAGTGCCCGCTAGAGAACCTAGATAGTACAAGTGCCCGCTAGAGAACCTAGATAGTCCAAGTGCCTGTTAGCTAACCTAGATAGTCCAAGTGGCGGCTAGGTAACCTACATAGTCCAAGTGCCCGTTCGTTAACCTAGATAATCCAAGTGTCCGCTAGGTAACCTAGACAGTCCAAGTGCCCGCTAGTTACCCTACATAGTCCAAGTGCCCGTTAGTTAACCTAGATAGTCAATGTGCCTGCTAGGTAACCTCTATAGTCCAAATGCCCGCTAGGTAAGCTACATAGTCCAAGTGCCCGCTAGGTAACTTAAATAGTACAAATGCCCGCAAGGGAAACTACATAGTCCACGTGCCCGCTAGTTAACCTAGATAGTCCAAGTGCCTGCTAGTAAACCTACATAATCCATGGGCCCACTAGTTAACCTACATAGTGCAAGTGCCCGCTAGTTAACCTAGATAGTCCAAGTGCCTGCTAGTAAACCTACATAATCCATGGGTCCGCTAGTTAACATACATAGTGCAAGGGCCTGCTAGTTAACCTAGATAGTGCAAGTGTCCGCTAGTTAACCTACATAGTCCAAGTGCACGCTAGTTAACCTAGATAGTCCAAGTGCCCGCTAGGGATCCTTCATAATCCAAGTGCATTCTAGGTAACCTAGATAGTCCAAGTGCCCGCTAGTTAAACTAGATAGTACTAGTGCCCATTAGTTAACCTAGATAGTCCAAGTACCCACTAGAGGACGTACATAGTCGAAGTGCCCGCTAGGTAACCTAGATAGTCCAAGTGCGCGCTAGGGTATGTACATAGTTCAAGGGCCTGCTAGGAAACCTAGATAGTCCAAGTGCCCGCTAGTTAACCTACATAATCCAAGATCTGCTAGTTAACCTAGATAATCAAAGTGCCCGCTAGGTAACCTAGACAGTCCAAGTGCCCGCTAGGTTACCTACATAGTCCAAGTGCCCTTTCGTTAACCTAGATAGTCCAAGTGCCCGCTAGGTAACCTACATAGTCCAAGGGCCGCTAGGTAACCTAGACAGACAAAGTGCCTGTTAGGTAACCTAGATAGTCCAAGTACCTGCTAGGTAACCTACATTGTCCATGTTCCCTCTAGGTAACCTAGATAGTCCACGTGCCCGTTACCTAACCTAGATAGTCCAAGTGCCCGCTATGTAACCTAGACAGTCCAAGTGCCCGCTAGGTTACCTGCATAGACCAAGTGCCCGTTCGTTAACCTAGATAGTCCATGTGCCCACTAAGTAACCTACATAGTCCAAGTGCCCGCTATTTAACCTAGAGAGTGCAAGTGCCCGCTAGTTATCCTACATAGTCCAAGTGCCGGCTAGGTAACCTAGATAGTCCAAGGGCCTGCTAGTTAACCTATATAGTCCAAGTGCCCGCTAGGTAACCTACATAGTGCAAGTGCCCGCTAGGTAACCTAGATAGTCCAAGTGCCCTTTAGGGAACCTAGATAGTCCACGTGCCCGCTAGGGAACCTACATAGTCCAATTGCCCGCTCTGGAACATACATAGTCCAAGTGCCCGTTAGTTAACCTAGATAATCCAAGTGCCCGCTAGTTAACCTAGATAGTCCAGTGCCCGCTAGGAAACCTACATAGTCCAAGTGCCCGCTAGGTAACGTATATAGTCCAAATGCCCGCTAGGGAACCTACATAGTCCAAGAGCGCTCTAGTTAACCTAGATAGTCCAAGTGCCCGCTAGTTAACCAGGATCATCAAAGTGCCCTCTAGTTAACTTACATAGTCTAAAGGCCTGCTAGTTAACCTACATAGACCAAGGGCCCGCTAGTTAACCTACATAGTCCAAGTTCCCGCTAGGTAACCTAGACAGTCCAAGTGACCACTAGGTTACCTACATAGTCTAAGTGCCCGTTCGTTAACCTTCATAGCCCAAGTGCCCGCTAGGGAAAGTACATAGTCCAGGTGCCCGTAGGTAACATAGATAGTCCAAGTGCCCGCTAGTTAACCTAAATACTCCAAGTGCCTGCTAGGTAAACTACATATTCCAAGTGCCCGTTCGTTAACCTACATTGTCCAAGTGCCCGCTAGGTAACGTAGATAGCCCAAGTGCCCTCTAGGGAACGTACATAGTCCAAGTGCCCACTAGGTAACCTAGACAGTCCAATTGCCCCCTAGTTAACCTAGACAGTCCAAGTGCCCGCTAGGGAACCTACATAGTCCAAGGTCTGCTAATTAACCTAGATAGTCAAAGTGCCCGCTAGGTAACCTAGACAGTCCAAGTGCCCAGTCGGTTACCTACATAGTTCAAGTGCCCGTTCGTTAACCTAGATAGTCCACGTGCCTGCTAGGTAACCTACATAGTCCAAGGGCAAGCTAGGTAACCTAGACAGACAAAGTGCCCGTTAGGTAACCTAGATAGTCCAAGTGCCTGCTAGGTAACCTACATTGTCAATGTTCCCTGTAGGTAACCTAGATAGTCCAAGTGCCCGTTACCTAACCTAGATAGTCCAAGTGCCCGCTAGGCAACATACATAGTCCAAGTGCCCGTTCGTTAACCTAGAAGTCCAAGTGCCCGCTGTGTAACCTAGATAGTCCAAGTGCCCGCTAGGTTACCTGCATAGTCCAAGTGCCCGTTCGTTAACCTAGATAGTCCAAGTGCCCACTAGGGAACCAATATACTCCAATTGCCCGCTAGGTAACCTACATAGTGCAAGTGTCTGCTAGGTAACCTACATAGTCCAAGTACCCGCTAGGGAATGTACATAGTTCAAGTGCCCGCTAGGTAACCTAGATAGTGCAAGTGCCCGCTAGTTAACCTACATAGTGCAAGTGCCTGCTAGGTAACCTAGATAGTCCAAGGGCCTGCTAGTTAACCTACATAGTCCAAGTGCCCGCTAGGTAACCTATATAGTGCAAGTGTCCGCTAGTTAACCTACATAGTCAAAGTGCCCGCTAGTTAACCTAGATATTCCAAGTGCCCGCTAGGTAACCTACATAGTGCAAGTGTCCGCTAGTTAACCTTGATCGTCCAATTTTCATCTAGTTAACTTACATAGTCCAAGTGCCCGCTAGGTAACCTAGGTAGTCCAAGTGCCCATATGGTAACCTAGATAGTCCAAGTGCCCTTTAGGGAACCTAGATAGTCCAAGTGCCCGCTAGGGAACCTACATAGTCCAATTGCCCGCTCTGGAACATACATAGTCCAAGTGCCCGTTAGTTAACCTAGATAATCCAAGTGCCCCCTAGTTAACCTAGATAGTCCAGTGCCCGCTAGGTAACCTACATGGTCCAAGTGCCCGCTATGTAACCTATATAGTCCAAATGCCCGCTAGGGAACCTACATAGTCCAAGCGCCCTCTAGTTAACCTAGATAGTCCAAGTGCCCGCTAGTTAACCTAGATAGTCCAAGTGCCCGCTAGTTAACTAGGATCATCAAAGTGCCCTCTAGTTAACTTACATAGTCCAAAGGCCTGCTAGTTAACCTACATAGACCAAGGGCCCGCTAGTTAACCTACATAGTCCAAGTTCCAGGTAGGTACCTAGACAGTCCAAGTGACCACTAGGTTACCTACATAGTCTAAGTGCCCGTTCGTTAACCTTCATAGTCCAAGTGCCCGCTAGGTAACGTAGATAGCCCAAGTGCCAGCTAGGGAACGTAAAAAGTCCAAGTGCCCGTAGGTAACCTAGATAGTCCAAGTGCCCGCTAGTTAACCTACATTGTCCAAGTGCCCGCTAGGTAACGTAGATAGCCCAAGTGCCCGCTAGGGAACGTACATAGTTCAAGTGCCCACTAGGTAACCTAGACAGTCCAATTGCCCCCTAGTTATCCTAGACAGTCCAAGTACCCGATAGGGATCCTACATAGTCCAAGTGCCCGCTAGGGAACCTACATAGTCCAAGTGCTCGCTAGGAAACCTACATAGTCCAAGTGCCCGTTAGCTAACCTAGATAGTCGAAGTGTCCGCTAGTTAACCTACATAGTCCAACTGCCCGTTCGTTAACCTAGATAGTCCAAGTGCCCGCTAGGTAACCTAGACAGTCCAAGTGCCCGCTAGGTTACCTACATAGTCCAAGTGCACGTTCATTAACCTAGATAGTCCAAGTGCCCCTGGTAACCTACATAGTCCAAGGGCCCGCTAGGTAACCTTGATAGTCCAAGTGCCTTCTAGTTAACCTACGTAGTCCAAGTGCCCGATAGGTAACCTCCATAGTCTAAGTGCCCACTAGGTTACCTGAATAATCCAAATGCCCGCTAGGGAAACTACATAGTCCAAGTGCCGCTAGTTAACCTAGTTAGTCCAAGGGCCTGCTAGTTAACCTAAATCGTCCAAGTGTCCGCTAGGTAACCTACATAGTCCAAGTGCCTGCTAGGTAACCTAGATAGTCCATGTGCCTGATAGCTAACCTACATAGTCCAAGTGTCCGTTTGTTAACTTAGATAGTCCAAGTGCCCATTGGGTAACCTACATAGTCCAAGTGCCCGCTTGGTAACCTGGATAGTCCAAGTGCCCGCTAGTTAACCTACATAGTCCAAGTGCCTTCTAGGGAGCCTACATACTCCACGTGACCGCTAAGGAACCTACATAGTCCAAGTGCCCGCTAGGTAACCTAAATAGTCCAAATGCCCGCAAGGAAACCTACATAGTCTAAATGTCCGCCAGGCAACCTACATAATCCAAGTGCCCACTCTGGAACACACATAGTCCAAGTGTCCGTTAGATAACCCTATAGTCCAAGGGACGCTAGTTGACCTACATAGTCCAAGAGCCAGCTTGGTAACCTAGATAATACAAGTGCCCGCTAGGGAACCTAGATTGTCCAAGTGCCTGTTAGCTAACCTAGATAGTCCAAGTGGCGGCTAGGTAACCTACATAGTCCAAGTGCCCGTTTGTTATCCTAGATAATCCAAGTGCCCGTTATGTAACCTAGACAGTCCAAGTGCCCGCTAGTTACCCTACATAGTCCAAGTGCCCATTAGTTAACCTAGATAGTCAAAGTGCCTGCTAGGTAACCTAGATAGTCCAAGTGCCCGCTAGTTAACCTACATAGTCCAAGTGCCTGCTAGGCAACCTAAATAGTCCAAATGCCCACTAGGGAAACTACATAGTCCAAGTGCCCGCTAGTTAACCTACATAGTCCAAGAGCCTTCTAGGGAGCCTACGTACTCCACAAGACCGCTAGGGAACCTACATAGTCCAAGTGCCCGCTAGGTAACATACATAGTCCAAATGCCCGCAAGGAAACCTACATAGTCTAAATGTCCGCCAGGCAACCTACATAATCCAAGTGCCCACTCTGGAACATAAATAGTCCAAGTGCCCGTTAGATAACCTAGATAGTCCAAGGACCCACTAGTTGACCTACATAGTCCAAGTGCCAGCTTGGTAACCTAGATAGTACAAGTGCCCACTAGGGAACCTAGATTGTCCAAGTGCCTGTTAGCTAACCTAGATAATACAAGTGGCGGCTAGGTAACCTGCATAGTCCAAGTGCCCGTTTGTTAACCTAGATAATCCAAGTGCCCGTTATGTAACCTAGACAGTCCAAGTGCCCGCTAGTTACCCTACATACTCCAAGTGCCCGTAAGTTAACCTAGATAGTCAAAGTGCCTGCTAGGTAACCTAGATAGTCCAAGTGCCCGCTAGGTAACCTACATAGTCCAAGTGCCTGCTAGGCAACATAAATAGTCCAAATGCCCGCTAGGGAAACTACATAGCCCAAGTGTCCGCTAGTTAACCTAGATAGTCAAGTGCCCCCTAGTAAACCTACATAATCCATGGGCCCGCTAGTTAACCTACATAGTGCAAGGGCCCGCTAGTTAACCTAGATCGTGCAAGTGTCCGCTAGTTAACCTACATAGTCCAAGTGCCAGCTAGGTAACCTAGATAGTCCAATTGCCCGCTAGGGATGCTTCATAATCCAAGTGCCTGCTAGGTAACCTAGATAGTCCAAGTGCCCGCTAGTAAACCTAGATAGTCCAACGGTCTGCTAGTTAACCTAGATAGTCCAAGTGCCCGCTAGTTAACTTAATCGTCCAATTGTCCGCTAGGTAACCTACATAGTCCAAGTGCCTGCTAGGTAACCTAGATATTTCAAGTTCCTGATAGCTAACCTACATAGTCCAAGTGTCCGTTCGTTAACGTAGATAGTCCAAGTGCCCATTGGGTAACCTACATAGTCCAAGTGCCCACTTGGTAACCTGGATAGTCCAACTGCGCGCTAGTTAACCTACATAGTCCAAGTGCCTTCTAGGGAGCCTACATAGTCCACGTGACCGCTAGGGAACCTACATAGTCCAAGTGCCCGCTAGGTAACCTACATAGTCCAAATGCCCGCAAGGAAACCTACATAGTCTAAATGCCCGGTAGGCAACCTACATAATCCAAGTGCCCGCTCTGGAACATACATAGTCCAAGTGCCCGTCAGCTAACCTAGATAGTCCAAGGGCCCGCTAGTTGACCTACATAGTCCAAGAGCCAGCTAGGTAACCTAGATAGTACAAGTGCCCACTAGGGAACCTAGATAGTCCAAGTGCCTGTTAGCTAACCTAGATAGTCCAAGTGGCAGTTAGGTAACCTACATAGTCCAAGTGCCCGTTCGTTAACCTAGATAATCCAAGTGCCTGTTAGGTAACGTAGACAGTCCACGTGCCCGCTAGTTACCCTACATAGTCCAAGTGCCCGTTAGTTAACCTAGATAGTCAAAGTGCCTGCTAGGTAACCTAGATAGTTCAAGTAGCCCGCTAGGTAACCTACAGAGTCCAAGTGCCCGCTAGGTAACCTAAATTGTCCTAATGCCCGCTAGGAAAACTACATAGTCCAAGTGCCCGCTAGTTAACCTAGAGAGTCCAAGTGCCCCCTAGTAAACCTACATAATCCATGGGCCCGCTAGTTAACCTACATAGTCCAAGCGCCAACTAGGTAACCTACATAGTGCAAGTGTCTGCTAGTTAACCTACATAGTTCAAGTGCACGCTAGTTAACCTAGATAGTCCAAGTGCCCGCTAGGTAACCTACATAGTGCAAGTGTCCGCTAGTTAACCTACGTAGCCCAAGGGACCCCTAGTTAACCTAGATAGTCCAAGTACCCGCTAGGTAACCTAGTTAGTCCATGTGCCCGCTAGTTAACCTACATAGTCCATGTGCCCGATAGAAAACTATATAGTCCAAGTGCCCTCTATGGAACCTACACCGTCCAAGTGCCCGTTAGGGAACCAATAGTCTTAGTGCTGGCTAGGGAACCTGTATCTTCCATGTGCCCGCTAGGTAACCTAGATAGTACAAGTGCCCGCTAGGTAACCTACAAAGTCAAAGTGCCCACTAGGTAATCTATATAGTCCAAATGCCCGCTAGGGAACCTACATAGTCCACGTACCTGCTAATTAACCTACATAATCCAAGTGACCGTTAGCTAACCTAGATTGTCTAAGGGTCCACTAGTTAACCTACATAATTCAAGTGCCCGCTAGGTAACCTAGATAGTACAAGTGCCCACTAGGGAACCTAGATAGTCCAAGTGCCTGTTAGCTAACCTAGATAGTCCAAGTGGCGGCTAGGTAACCTTCATAGTCCAAGTGCACGTTCGTTAACCTAGATAATCCAAGTGCCCGTTAGGTAACCTAGACAGTCCAAGTGCCCGCTAGTTACCCTACATAGTCCAAGTGCCCGTTAGTTAACCTAGATAGTCAAAGTGCCTGCTAGGTAACCTAGATAGTCCAAGTGCCCGCTAGGTAACCTACATAGTCCAAAGGCCCGCTAGTTAACCTACATAGTGCACGGGCCCGCTAGTTAACCTAGATCATCCAAGTGTCCGTTAGTTAACCTACATAATCCAAATGCCCGTTAGCTAACCTAGATAGTCCAAGTGCCCGCTAGTTAACCTAAGTAGTCCAAATGTCCGATAGGGATCCTATATAGTCCAAGTGCTCGCTAGGCAACCTACATAATCCGAGTGCCCGTTCGTTAACCTAGAAATCCATGTGCCCGCTACGTTACCTGCATAGTCCAAGTGCCCGTTAGGTAACCTACATAGTCCAAGTGCCCGCTAGGTAACCTAGGTAGTCCAAGTACCCGTTAGCTAACTTAGATAGTCCAAGTGCCCGCTAGGTAACCTACATAATCAAAGTGCCCGCTAGGTAACCTAGATAGTCCATGTTCCTGTTAGTTAACCTAGATAGTCCTAGTGCCCGCTAGGTAACCTACATAGTCCAAGGGCCCGCTCATTAACCTAGTTCGTCCAAGTGTCTGCTAGGTAACCAAGATAGTCAAAGTGTCCGCTACGTAACCAACATAGTCCAAGTTCCAACTAGGTCACCTAGATAGTCCAAGTGCCCGTTACCTAACCTAGATAGTCCAAGTGCCCGCTAGGTAACCTACATAGTCCTAGTGCCCGCTGGTTAACCAACATTGTCCAAGTGCCGATACGGACCTACATAGTCCAAGTGCCTGTTAGGTAACCTACATAGTCCAAATGCCCGCTAGTAACCTACATAGTCCAAGTGCCCGATAGGGAACTCACATAATCCAAGTGCCCGCTAGGGAAACTACATAGTCCAAGTACCCGTTAGGTAACCTAGATAGTCCAAATGCCCGCTAGGGAACCCACATAGTCCAAGTGCCCACTAGGGAACTTACATAGTCCAAGTGCCCGTTAGTTAACCTAGATAGTCCAAGTGCCCGCTAATTAACCTAGATAGTCCAAGTGCCCGTTCGTTAACCTAGACAGTCCAAGTGCCCGCTGGGGAAACCACATAGTCCAGTGCCCGCTAGGGAACTTACATAGTCCAAGTTCCCGCTAGTTAACCTAGATAGTCCAAGTGCCCGTTCGTTAACCTAGACAGTCCAAGTGCCCGCTAGGGAAACCACATAGTCCAGTGCCCGCTAGGGAACTTACATAGTCCAAGTGCCCGTTAGTAACCTATATAGTCCAAGTACCCGCTAGGTAACGTAGATAGTCCAAGTGCCCACTAGGGAACGTACATACTCCAAGTGCCCGCTAGGTAACCTAGATAGTCCAAGTGCCCGCTAGGGTATGTACATAGACCAAGTGCCCGCTAGGTAACCTACATAGTCCAAGTGCCCGCTAGGTAACCTAGATAGTCCAAGTACCCGTAAGCTAACCTAGATAGTCCAAGTACCCGCTAGTTAACCTAGATAGTCCAAGTGCCCTTTCGTTAACCTAGACAGTCCAAGTGCCCGCTAGGGAACCCAAATAGTCCAAGTGCCCACTAGGGAACTTACATAGTCCAAGTGCCCGTTAGTAACCTATATAGTCCAAGTACCCGCTAGGTAACGTAGATAGTCCAATTGCCCACTAGGGGACGTACATACTCCAAGTGCCCGCTAGGTAACCTAGATAGTCCAAGTGCCCGCTAGGGTATGTACATAGACCAAGTGCCCGCTAGGTAACCTACATAGTCCAAGTGCCCGCTAGGTAACCTAGATAGTCCAAGTACCCGTTAGCTAACCTAGATAGTCTAAGTGCCCGCTAGGTAACCTACATAATCATAGTGCCCGCTAGGTAACCTAGATAGTCCATGTTCCTGTTAGTTAACCTAGATAGTCCTAGTGCCCGCTAGGTAACCTACATAGTCCAAGGGCCCGCTCGTTAACCTAGTTCGTCCAAGTGTCCGCTAGGTAACCAAGATAGTCAAAGTGTCCGCTACGTAACCTACATAGTCCAAGTTCCCACTAGGTCACCTAGATAGTCCAAGTGCCCGTTACCTAACCTAGATAGTCCAAGTGCCCGCTAGGTAACCTACATAGTCCTAGTGCCCGCTAGCTAACCAACATTGTCCAAGTGCCCGATACGGACCTACATAGTCCAAGTGCCTGTTAGGTAACCTACATAGTCCAAATGCCCGCTAGTAACCTACATAGTCCAAGTGCCCGATAGGGAACTCACATAATCCAAGTGCCCGCTAGGGAACCTACATAGTCCAAGTACCCATTAGGTAACCTAGATAGTCCAAATGCCCGCTAGGGAACCCACGTAGTCCAAGTGCCCGCTAGGGAACTTACATAGTCCAAGTGCCCGTTAGTTAACCTAGATAGTCCAAGTGCCCGCTAATTAACCTAGATAGTCCAAGTGCCCGTTCGTTAACCTAGACAGTCCAAGTGCCCGCTAGGGAAACCACATAGTCCAGTGCCCGCTAGCGAACTTACATAGTCCAAGTTCCCGCTAGTTAACCTAGATAGTCCAAGTGCCCGTTCGTTAACCTAGACAGTCCAAGTGCCCGCTAGGGAAACCACATAGTCCAGTGTCCGCTAGGGAACTTACATAGTCCATGTTCCCGCTAATTCACCTAGATAGTCCAAGTGCCCGTTCATTAACCTAGACAGTCCAAGTGCCCGCTAGGGAAACCACATAGTCCAGTGCCCGCTAGGGAACTTACATAGTCCAAGTTCCCGCTAGTTAACCTAGATAGTCCAAGTGCCCGTTCGTTAACCTAGACAGTCCAAGTGCCCGCTAGGGAAACCACATAGTCCAGTGCCCGCTAGGGAACTTACATAGTCCAAGTGCCCGTTAGTAACCTATATAGTCCAAGTACCCGCTAGGTAACGTAGATAGTCCAAGTGCCCACTAGGGAACGTACATACTCCAAGTGCCCGCTAGGTAACCTAGATAGTCCAAGTGCCCGCTAGGGTATGTACATAGACCAAGTGCCCGCTAGGTAACCTACATAGTCCAAGTGCCCGCTAGGTAACCTAGATAGTCCAAGTACCCGTAAGCTAACCTAGATAGTCCAAGTACCCGCTAGTTAACCTAGATAGTCCAAGTGCCCTTTCGTTAACCTAGACAGTCCAAGTGCCCGCTAGGGAACCCAAATAGTCCAAGTGCCCACTAGGGAACTTACATAGTCCAAGTGCCCGTTAGTAACCTATATAGTCCAAGTACCCGCTAGGTAACGTAGATAGTCCAATTGCCCACTAGGGGACGTACATACTCCAAGTGCCCGCTAGGTAACCTAGATAGTCCAAGTGCCCGCTAGGGTATGTACATAGACCAAGTGCCCGCTAGGTAACCTACATAGTCCAAGTGCCCGCTAGGTAACCTAGATAGTCCAAGTACCCGTTAGCTAACCTAGATAGTCTAAGTGCCCGCTAGGTAACCTACATAATCATAGTGCCCGCTAGGTAACCTAGATAGTCCATGTTCCTGTTAGTTAACCTAGATAGTCCTAGTGCCCGCTAGGTAACCTACATAGTCCAAGGGCCCGCTCGTTAACCTAGTTCGTCCAAGTGTCCGCTAGGTAACCAAGATAGTCAAAGTGTCCGCTACGTAACCTACATAGTCCAAGTTCCCACTAGGTCACCTAGATAGTCCAAGTGCCCGTTACCTAACCTAGATAGTCCAAGTGCCCGCTAGGTAACCTACATAGTCCTAGTGCCCGCTAGCTAACCAACATTGTCCAAGTGCCCGATACGGACCTACATAGTCCAAGTGCCTGTTAGGTAACCTACATAGTCCAAATGCCCGCTAGTAACCTACATAGTCCAAGTGCCCGATAGGGAACTCACATAATCCAAGTGCCCGCTAGGGAACCTACATAGTCCAAGTACCCATTAGGTAACCTAGATAGTCCAAATGCCCGCTAGGGAACCCACGTAGTCCAAGTGCCCGCTAGGGAACTTACATAGTCCAAGTGCCCGTTAGTTAACCTAGATAGTCCAAGTGCGCGCTAATTAACCTAGATAGTCCAAGTGCCCGTTCGTTAACCTAGACAGTCCAAGTGCCCGCTAGGGAAACCACATAGTCCAGTGCCCGCTAGCGAACTTACATAGTCCAAGTTCCCGCTAGTTAACCTAGATAGTCCAAGTGCCCGTTCGTTAACCTAGACAGTCCAAGTGCCCGCTAGGGAAACCACATAGTCCAGTGTCCGCTAGGGAACTTACATAGTCCATGTTCCCGCTAATTCACCTAGATAGTCCAAGTGCCCGTTCATTAACCTAGACAGTCCAAGTGCCCGCTAGGGAAACCACATAGTCCAGTGCCCGCTAGGGAACTTACATAGTCCAAGTGCCTGCTAGTTAACCTAGATAGTCCAAGTGCCCTTTCGTTAACCTAGACAGTCCAAGTGCCCGCTAGGGAACCCACATAGTCCAAGTGCCCGCTAGGGAACTTACATAGTCCAAGTGCCCGTTAGTAACCTATATAGTCCAAGTACCCTCTGGGTAACGTAGATAGTCCAAGTGCCCACTAGGGGACGTACATACTCCAAGTGCCCGCTAGGTAACCTAGATAGTCCAAGTGCCCGCTAGGGTATGTACATAGACCAAGTGCCCGCTAGGTAACCTACATAGTCCAAGTGCCCGTTAGGAAGCCTAGATAGTCCAAGTGCCCGCTAGGGAACCTGCATCGTGCAAGTGCCTGCTAGGTAACGTAGATAATCCCAGTGCCCGCTAGTTAAACTACATAGTCCATTGCCTGCGAGGTAAACTACATAGTCCAAGTGCCCGTTAGGGAACCTACATAGTCCAAGTGCCCGCTAGGTAACCTAGATAGTCCAAGTACCCGTTAGCTAACCTAGATAGTCCAAGTGCCCGCTAGGTAACCTACATAATCAAAGTAACCGCTAGGTAACCTAGATAGTCCATGTTCCTGTTAGTTAACCTAGATAGTCCTAGTGCCCGCTAGGTAACCTACATAGTCCAAGGGCCCGCTCGTTAACCTAGTTCGTCCAAGTGTCCGCTAGGTAACCAAGATAGTCAAAGTGTCCGCTACGTAACCTACATAGTCCAAGTTCCCACTAGGTCACCTAGATAGTCCAAGTGCCCGTTACCTAACCTAGATAGTCCAAGTGCCCGCTAGGTAACCTACATAGTCCTAGTGCCCGCTGGTTAACCAACATTGTCCAAGTGCCCGATACGGACCTACATAGTCCAAGTGACTGTTAGGTAACCTACATAGTCCAAATGCCCGCTAGTAACCTACATAGTCCAAGTGCCCGATAGGGAACTCACATAATCCAAGTGCCCACTAGGGAACCTACATAGTCCAAGTGCCTGCTATGTAACGTATATAGTCCAAATGCCCGCAAGGAAACCTACATAGTCTAAATGTCCGCCAGGCAACCTACATAATCCAAGTGCCCGCTCTGGAACATACATAGTCCAATTGCCCGTTAGATATCCTAGATAGTCCAAGGGTGCGCTAGTTTTCCTACATAGTCCAAGTACCAGCTTGGTAACCTAGATAGTACAAGTGCCCGCTAGGGAACCTAGATAGTCCAAGTGACTGTTAGCTAACCTAGATAGTCCAAGTGGCGGCTAGGTAACCTACATAGTCCAATGTGCCCGTTCGTTAACCTAGATAATCCAAGTGCCCGTTAGGTAACCTAGACAGTCCAAGTGCCCGCTAGTTACCCTACATAGTCCAAGTGCCCGTTAGTTAACCTAGATAGTCAAAGGGCCTGCTAGGTAAACTAGATAGTCCAAGTGCCTGCTAGGTAACCTACATAGTCCAAGTGCCCGCTAGTTAACCTAGATAGTCAAGTGCCCCCTAGTAAACCTACATAATCCATGGGCCCGCTAGTTAACCTACATAGTGCAAGGTCCCGCTAGTTAACCTAGATCGTGCAAGTGTCCGCTAGTTAACCTACATAGTCCAAGTGCCAGCTATGTAACCTAGATAGTCCAATTGCCCGCTAGGGATCCTTCATAAACCAAGTGCCTGCTAGGTAACCTAGATAGTCCAAGTGCCCGCTAGTAAACCTAGATTGTCCAAGGGCCTTCTAGTTAACCTGGATAGTCCAAGTGCCCTCTAGTTAACCTAAATCGTCCAAGTGTCCGCTAGGTTACGTACATAGTCCAAGTGCCTGCTAGGTAACCTAGATATTCCAAGTTCCTGATAGCTAACCTACATAGTCCAAGTGTCCGTTCATTAACGTAGATAGTCCAATTGCCCATTGGGTAACCTACATAGTCCAAGTGCCCGCTTGGTAACCTGGATAGTCCAAGTGCCCGCTAGTTAACCTACATAGTCCAAGTGCCTTCTAGGGCGCCTACATAGTCCACGTGACCGCTAGGGAACCTACATAGTCCAAGTGCCCGTTTGGGAACCTACATAGTCCAAGGGCCGCTAGGTAACCTACATAGTCCAGATGCCCCAAGGAAACCTACATAGTCTAAATGCCCGCTAGGCAACCTACATAATCCAAGTGCCCGCTCTGGAACATACATAGTCCAATTGCCCGTTTGCTAAGCTAGATAGTCCAAGGACCCGCTAGTTGACCTACATAGTCCAAGAGCCAGCCAGGTAACCTAGATAGTACAAGTGCCCACTAGGGAACCTAGATAGTCCAAGTGCCTGTTAGCTAACCTAGATAGTCCAAGTGGCGGCTAGGTAACCTACATAGTCCAAGTGCCCGTTCGTTAACCTAGATAATCCAAGTGCCCGTTAGGTAACCTAGACAGTCCAAGTGCCCGCTAGTTACCCTACATAGTCCAAATGCCCGTTGGTTAACCTAGATAGTCAAAGTGCCTGCTAGGTAACCTAGATAGTCCAAGTGCCCGCTAGGTAACCTACATAGTCCAAGTGCCCGCTAGGTAACCTAAAATGTCCAAATGCCCGCTAGGGAAACTACATAGTCCAAGTGCCCGCTATTTAACCTAGATAGTCCAAGTGCCCCCTTAGTAAACCTACATAATCCATGGGCCCGCTAGTTAACCTACATAGTCCAAGCGCCACCTAGGTAACCTAGATAGTCAAATTGCCCGCTAGGGATCCTTCATAATCCTATTCATGCTAGGTAACCTAGATAGTCCAAGGGCCTGCTAGTTAACCTACATAGTCCAAGTGCCTGCTAGGTAACCTACATAGTGCAAGTGTCTGCTAGTTAATCTACATAGTCCAAGTGCACGCTAGTTAACCTAGATAGTCCAAGTGCCCGCTAGGTAACCTACATAGTGCAAGTGTCCGCTAGTTAACCTACGTAGTCCAAGGGACCCCTAGTTAACCTAGATAGTCCAAGTACCTGCTAGGTAACCTAGTTAGTCCATGTGCCCGCTAGTTAACCTACATAGTCCAAGTAACCGATAGAAAACTATATAGTCCAAGTGCCCTCTATGGAACCTACATAGTCCAAGTGCCCGTTTGGAACCAATAGTCTAAGTGCTGGCTAGGGAACCTGTATCATCCAAGTGCCCGCTAGGTAACCTAGATAGTCCATGTGCCCGCTAGGTAACCTACAAAGTCCAAGTGCCCACTAGGTAATCTATATAGTCCAAATGCCCACTAGGGAACCTACATAGTCCAAGTACCCGCTAATTAACCTACATAGTGCAAGTGATCGTTTGCTAACCTAGATAGTCTAAGAGCCCACTAGTTAACCTACATAATTCAAGTGCCCGCTAGGTAACTTAGATAATCCAAGTGCCCGCTAGTTACCCTACATAGTCCAAAGGCCCGCTAGTTAACCTACATAGTGCAAGGGCCCGCTAGTTAACCTAGATCGTCCAAGTGTCCGTTAGTTAACCTACATAATCCAAATGCCCGTTAGCTAACCTAGATAGTCCAAGGGCCCGCCAGTTGACCTACATAGTCCAAGTGCCCGCTAGGTAACCTAGATAGTCCTAGTGCCTGTTAGTTAACCTAGATAGTCCAAGTGCCCGCTAGGGTATGTACATAGACCATGTGCCCGCTAGGGAACCTACATAGTCCAAGTGCCCGCTAGGTAACCTACATAGACCAAATGCCCGCAAGGAGACCTACATAGTCTAAATGTCCGCCAGGCAACCTACATAATCCAAGTGACCGCTCTGGAACATACATAGTCCAATTGCCCGTTAGATATCCTAGATAGTCCAAGGGCCCGCTAGTTGACCTACATAGTCCAAGTGCCAGCTTGGTAACCTAGATAGTACAAGTGCCCGCTGGGAACCTAGATAGTCCAAGTGCCTGTTAGCTAACCTAGATAGTCCAAGTGGCGGCTAGGTAACCTACATAGTCCAAGTGCCCGTTCGTTAACCTAGATAATCCAAGTGCCCGTTAGGTAACCTAGACAGTCCAAGTGCCCACTATTTACCCTACATAGTCCAAGTGCCCGTTAGTTAACCTAGATAGTCAAAGTGCCTGCTAGGTTACCTAGATAGTCCAAGTGCCCGCTAGGTAACCTACATAGTCCAAGTGCCCGCTAGGCAACCTAAATAGTCCAAATGCCCGCTAGGGAAACTACATAGTCCAAGTGCCCGCTAGTTAACCTAGATAGTCCAAGTGCATGCTAGTTAACCTAGATAGTCCAAGTGCCCGCTATGTAACCTACATAGTGCACGTGTCCGCTAGTTAACCTACGTAGTCCAAGGGACCCATAGTTAACCTAGATAGTCCAAGTACCCGCTAGTTAACCTACATAGTCCAAGTGCCCGATAGAAAACTATATAGTCCAAGTGCCCTCTATGGAACCTACATAGTCCAAGTGCCCGTTAGGGAACCAATAGTCTTAGTGCTGGCTAGGGAACCTGTATCATCCAAGTGCCCGCTAGGTAACCTAGATAGTACAAGTGCCCGCTAGGTAACCTACAAAGTCCAAGTGCCCACTAGGTAATCTATATAGTCCAAATGCCCGCTAGGGAACCTACATAGTCCAAGTACCCGCTAATTAACCTACATAGTCCAAGTGACCGTTAGCTAACCTAGATAATCTAAGGGCCCACTAGTTAACCTACATAATTCAAGTGCCCACTAGGTAACTTAGATAATCCAAGTGCCCGCTAGTTACCCTACATAGTCCAAAGGCCCACTAGTTAACCTACATAGTGCAAAGGCCCGCTAGTTAACCTAGATCGTCCAAGTGTCCGTTAGTTAACCTACATAATCCAAATGCCCGTTAGCTAACCTAGATAGTCCAAGGGCCCGCTAGTTGACCTACATAGTCCAAGTGTCCGCTAGGTAACCTAGATAGTCCTAGTGCCCGTTAGTTAACCCAGATAGTCCAAGTGCCCGCTAGGGTATGTACATAGACCAAGTGCCCGCTAGGTAACCTAGATAGTCCAAGTGCCCGCTAGTTAACCTACATAGTCGAAGGGCCCCTTAGTTAACCTAGATAGTCCAAGTGCCCGCTAGTTAACCTAGATTGTCCAAGTGTCCGCTAGTTAACCTACATAGTCCAAGTTCCCTTAGGTAACATAGCTAGTCCAAGTGCCCACTAGGGAACCTACATAATCCGAGTGCCAGTTCGTTAACCTAGAAGTCCAAGTGCCCGCTATGTTACCTGCATAGTCCATGTGCCCGTTAGGTATCCTACATAGTCCAAGTGCACACTAGGTAACCTACATAGTCCAAGTACCCGTTAGCTAACCTAGATAGTCCAAGTGCCCACTAGGTAACCTACATAATCAAAGTGCCCGGTAGGTAACCTAGATAGTCTATGTTCCTGTTAGTTAACCTAGATAGTCCTAGTGCCCGCTAGGTAACCTACATAGTCCAAGGGCCCGCTCGTTAACCTAGTTCGTCCAAGTGTCTGCTAGTTAACCAAGATAGTCAAAGTGTCCGCTACGTAACCTACATAGTCCAAGTTCCCACTTGGTCACCTAGATAGTCCAAGTGCCTGTTACCTAACCTAGATAGTCCAAGTGCCCGCAAGGTAACCTACATAGTCCTATTGCCCGCTAGTTAACCAACATTGTCCAAGTGCCCGATACGGACCTACATAGTCCAAGTGCCTGTTAGGTAACCTACATAGTCCAAATGCCCGCTAGTAACCTACATAGTCCAAATGCCCGCTAGGGAACACACATAGTCCAAGTGCCCGCTATGGAACTTACATAGTCCAAGTGCCCGTTAGTTAACCTAGATAGTCCAAGTGCCCGCTAATTAACCTAGATAGTCCAAGTGCCCGTTCGTTAACCTAGACAGTCCAAGTGCCCGCTAGGGAAACCACATAGTCCAGTGCCCGCTAGGGAACTTACATAGTCCAAGTTCCCGCTAGTTAACCTAGATAGTCCAAGTGCCCGTTCGTTAACCTAGACAGTCCAAGTGCCCGCTAGGGAAACCACATAGTCCAGTGCCCGCTAGGGAACTTACATAGTCCAAGTTCCCGCTAGTTAACCTAGATAATCCAAGTGCCCGTTCGTTAACCTAGACAGTCCAAGTGCCCGCTAGGGAAATCACATAGTCCAGTGCCCGCTAGTTAACCTACATAGTCCAAGTGCCCGCTAGTTAACCTAGATAGTCCAAGTCCCCTTTCGTTAACCTAGACAGTCCAAGTGCCCGCTAGGGAACCCACATAGTCCAAGTGCCCGCTAGGGAACTTACATAGTCCTAGTGCCCGTTAGTAACCTATATAGTCCAAGTAAGCGCTAGGTAACGTAGATAGTCCAAGTGCCCACTAGGGGACGTACATACTCCAAGTGCCCTCTAGGTAACCTAGATAGTCCAATTGCCCGCTAGGGTATGTACATAGACCAAGTGCCCGCTAGGTAACCTACATAGTCCAAGTGCCCGTTAGGGAGCCTAGATAGTCCACGTGCCCTCTAGGGAACCTGCATCGTGCAAGTGCCTGCTAGGTAACCTAGATAATCCAAGTGCCCGCTAGTTAAACTACATAGTCCAAGTGCCTGCTAGGTAAACTACATAGTCCAAGTGCCCGTTCGTTAACCTACATTGTCCAAGTGCCCGCTAGGTAACGTAGATAGTCCAAGTGCCCGCTAGGGAACGTACATAGTCCAAGTGCCCACTAGGTAACCTAGACAGTCCAAGTACCCGATAGGGAACCTACATAGTCCAAGTGCCCGCTAGGGAACCTACATAGTCCAAGTGCTCGCTAGGCAACCTACATAGTCCAAGTGCCCGTTAGTTGACCTAGATAGTCCAATTGCCCGTTAGCTAACCTAGATAGTCGAAGTGTCCGCTAGTTAACCTACATAGTCCAAGTGCCCATTCGTTAACCTAGATAGTCCAAGGGCCAGCTAGGTAAACTAGACAGTCCAAGTGCCCGCTGGGTTACCTACATAGTCCAAGTGCACGTTCGTTAACCTAGATAGTCCAAGTGCCCGCTGGTATCCTACATAGTCCAAGGGCCCGCTAGGTAACCTTGATAGTCCAAGTGCCTTCTAGTTAACCTACGTAGGCCAAGTGCCCGCTAGGTAACCTACATAGTCCAAGTGCCCACTAGGTTACCTAAGTAATCCAAATGCCCGCTAGCGAAACTACATAGTCCAAGTGCCCGCTAGTTAACCTAGATAGTCCAAGTGCCCGCTAGTAAACCTAGATAGTCCAAGGGCCCGCTAGTTAACCTATATAGTCCAAGTGCCCGCTAGTTAACCTAAATTTACCAAGTGTCCGCAAGGTAACCTACATAGTCCAAGTGACTGCTAGGTAACCTAGATAGTCCAAGTGCCTGATAGCTAACCTACATAGTCCAAGTGTCCGTTCGTTAACCTAGATAGACCAAGTGCCCATTGGGTAACCTACATAGTCAAGTTCCGCCTGGTAACCTGGATAGTCCAAGTGCCCGCTAGTTAACCTACATATCCAAGTGCCTTCTAGGGAGCCTACATAGCCCACGTGACCGCTAAGGAACCTACATAGTCCAAGTGCCCGTTAGCTAACCTAGATAGTCCAAGGGCCCACTAGTTGACCTACATAGTCCAAGTGCCAACTAGGTAACCTAGATAGTACAAGTGCCCGCCAGGGAACCTAGATAGTCCAAGTGCCTGTTAGCTAACCTAGATAGTCCAAGTGGCGGCTAGGTAACCTACATAGTCCAAGTGCCCGTTCTTTAACCTAGATAATCTAAGTGTCCGCTAGGTAACCTAGACAGTCCAAGTGCCCGCTAGTTACCCTACATAGTCCAAGTGCCCGTTAGTTAACCTAGAGAGTCAAAGTGCCTGCTAGGTAACCTAGATAGTCCAAGTGCCCGCTAGGTGACCTACATAGTCCAAGTGCCCGCTAGGTAACCTAAATAGTACAAATACCCACTAGGGAAACTACATAGTCCAAGAGCCCTCTAGTTAACCTAGATAGTCCATGTGCCCGCTAGTTAACCTAGATAGTCCAAGTGCCCGCTAGTTAACCAGGATCATCAAAGTGCCCTCTAGTTAACTTACATAGTCTAAAGGCCTGCTAGTTAACCTACATAAACCAAGAGCCCGCTAGTTAACCTAGATAGTCCAAGTGCCCGCTAGTTAACCTACATAGTCCAAGTTCCCGCTAGGTAACCTAGACAGTCCAAGTGACCACTAGGTTACCTACATAGTCTAAGTGCCCGTTCGTTAACCTCCATAGTCCAAGTGCCCACTAGGTAACGTAGATAGCCCAAGTGCCCGCTAGGGAACGTACATAGTCCAAGTGCCCACTAGGTAACCTAGACAGTCCAATAGCCCCCTAGTTAACCTAGACAGTCCAAATACCCGATAGGGTACCTACATAGTCCAACTGCCCGCTAGGGAACCTACATACTCCAAGGGCCCGCTAGTTAACCTACATAGTCCAAGGTCTGCTAGTTAACCTAGATAGTCAAAGTGCCCACTAGGTAACTTAGACAGTCCAAGTGCCCGCTAGGTTACCTACATAGTCCAAGTGCCCGTTCGTTAACCTAGATAGTCCAAGTGCCCGCTAGGTAACCTACTTAGTCCAAGGGCCCGCTAGGCAACCTAGATAGTCCAAGTGCCCGTTACCTAACCTCGATAGTCCAAGTACCCGCTAGGCAACATACATAGTCCAAGTGCCGTTCGTTAACCTAGAAGTCCAAGTGCCCGCTATGTAACCTAGACAGTCCAAGTGCCCGCTAGGTTACCTGCATAGTCCAAGTGCCCGTTCGTTAACCTAGATAGTCCAAGTGCCCACTAGGGAACCTATATAGTCCAAGTGCCCGCTAGGTAACCTACATAGTGCAAGTGTCTGCTAGGTAACCTACATAGTCCAAGTGCCCGGTAGGGAAGGTACATAGTCCAAGTGCCCGCTAGGTAACCTAGAGAGTGCAAGTGCCCGCTAGTTAACATACATAGTGCAAGTGTCTGCTAGGTAACCTAGATAGTCCAAGGGCCTGCTAGTTAACCTACATAGTCCAAGTGCCCGCTAGGTAACCTACATAGTGCAAGTGTCCGCTAGTTAACCTACATAGTCAAAGTGCCCGCTAGTTAACCGAGATAGTCCAAGTGCCCGCTAGGTAACCTACATAGTGCAAGTGTCCGCTAGTTAACCTAGATCGTCCAATTTTCCACTAGTTAACCTACATAGTCCAAGTGCCCGCTAGGTAACCTAGATAGTACAAGTGCCCGTTCGGTAACCTACATAGTCCAAGTGCCCTTTAGGGAACGTAGATAGTCCAAGTGCCCGCTAGGGAACCTACATAGTCCAATTGCCCGCTCTGGAACATACATAATCCAAGTGCCCGTTAGTTAACCTAGATAATCCAAGTGCCCGCTAGTTAACCTAGATAGTCCAGTGCCCGCTAGGTAACCTACATAGTCCAAGTGCCCGCTAGGTAACCTAGATAGTCCAAGTGCCCGCTAGTTAACCAGGATCATCAAAGTGCCCTCTAGTTAACTTACATAGTCTAAAGGCCTGCTAGTTAACCTACATAGACCCAGGGCCCCCTAGTTAACCTAGATAGTCCAAGTGCCCGCTAGTTAACCTACATAGTCCAAGTTTCCGCTAGTTAACCTAGACAGTCCAAGTGACCAGTAGGTTACCTACATAGTCTAAGTGCCCGATCGTTAACCTCCATAGTCCAAGTGCCCACTAGGTAACGTAGATAGCCCAAGTGCCCGCTAGGGAACGTACATAGTCCAAGTGCCCACTAGGTAACCTAGACAGTCCAATTGCCCCCTAGTTAACCTAGACAGTCCAAGTACCCGATAGGGAACCAACATAGTCCAAGTGCCCGTTGGGAACCTACATACGCCAAGGGCCTGCTAGTTAACCTACATAGTCCAAGGTCTGCTAGTTAACCTAGATAGTCAAAGTGCCCGCTAGGTAACCTAGACAGTCCAAGTGCCCGCTAGGTTACCTACATAGTCCAAGTGCCCGTTCGTTAACCTAGATAGTCCAAGTGCCCGCTAGGTAACCTACTTAGTCCAAGGGCCCGCTAGGTAACCTAGACAGACAAAGTGCCCGTTAGGTAACCTAGATAGTCCAAGTGCCTGCTAGGTAACCTACATTGTCCATGTTCCCTCTAGGTAACCTTGATAGTCCAAGTGCCCGTTACCTAACCTAGATAGTCCAAGTGCCCGCTAGGCAACATACATAGTCCAAGTGCCCGTTCGTTAACCTAGAAGCCCAAGTGCCCGCTACGTAACCTAGACAGTCCAAGTGCCCGCTAGGTTACCTGCATAGACCAAGTGCCCGTTCGCTAACCTAGATAGTCCAAGTGCCCACTAGGGAACCTATATAGTCCGAGTGCCCGCTAGGTAACCTACATAGTGCAAATGTCTGCTAGGTAACCTACATAGTCCAAGTGCCCGGTAGGGAAGGTACATAGTCCAAGTGCCCGCTAGGTAACCTAGAGAGTGCAAGTGCCCGCTATTTAACCTACATAGTCCAAGTGCCTGCTAGGTAACCTAGATAGTCCAAGTTTCTGTTAGCTAACTTAGATAGTCCAAGTGCCCGCTAGGTAACCTAGATAGTCCAAGTGCCCGTTACCTAACCTAGATCGTCCAAGAGCCCGCTAGGCAACCTACATAGTCCAAGTGCCCGTTCGTTAACCTAGAAGTCCAAGTGATCGCTAGGAAACCTAGGCTGTCCAAGTGCCCTCTAGGTTACCTGCATAATCCAAGTGCCCGTTAGGTAACCTAGATAGTCCAAGTGCCCGCTAGTTAACCTACATAGTCCAAGAACCCGCTATTTAACCTAGAGAGTCCAGTGCCCGCTAGGTTACCTACATACTCCTAGTGCCTGCTAGGTAACCTAGATAGTCAAAGTGCCCGTTTGGTAACCTAGATACTCCAAGTGCGCTCTAGGTAACCTACATTGTCCAAGTTCCCGCAAGGTAACCTAGATAATCCAAGTGCCCTTTACCTAACCTAGATAGTCCAAGTGCTCGCTAGGCAACCTACATAGTCCAAGTGCCCATTCGTTAACCTAGAAGTCCAAGTGCCCGGTATGTAACCTAGAGAGTCCAAGTGCCGGCTAGGTTACCTGCATAATCCAAGTGCCCGTTCATTAACCTAGATAGTCCAAGTGCCCGCTAGAGAACCTATATAATCCAAGTGCTATCTAGGTAACCTAGATAGTCCAAGGGCCCGCTAGTTAACCTACATAGTCCAAGGGCTCGCTTGTTAATTTTGATAGTCCAAGTGCCCGCTGGTTAACCTAGATCGTCCAAGTGCCCTCTAGTTACCCTAGATCATCCAAATGCCGGCTAGTTACTCTACATAGTCCAAGGGCCCACTTGTTAACCTAGATCGTCCAAGTGTCCTCTAGTTAACCTACATAATCCAAGTGCCTGCTAGGTAACCTACATAGTGCAAGTGTCCGCTAGGTAACCTACATAGTCCAAGTGCCCGCTAGTTAACATAGATAGTCCAAGTGCCCGCTAGGTAACCTACATCGTCCTAGTTCCCGCTAGGTAACCTAGATAGTCCAAGTGCCCGTTACCTAACCTAGATAATCCAATTGCCCGCTACGCAACATACATAAACCAAGTGCCCGTTCGTTAACCTATAAGTCCAAGTGCCCGCTAGGTAACCTAGACTGTCCAACTGCCCGCTAGGTTACCTACATAGTCCAAATGCCCGTTCGGTAACCTAGATAGTGCAAGTGCCCGGTAGTTAACCTACATAGTCCAAATGCCCGCTAATTAACCTAGATAGTCCAAGTGCCCGCTACTTAAACTAGATATTGCAATTGCCCGGTAGTTAACCTAGATCGTCCAAGTGCCCGCTAGTTAACCTACATAGTCCAAGGGCCCGCTAGTTAACCTAGATAGTCCAAGTACCCGCTAGTTAACCTAGATTGTCCAATTGTCCGCTAGTTAACCTACATAGTCCAAGGGCCCACTAGTTAACATAGATAGTCCAAGTGTCCTCTAGTTAATCTACATAGTCCAAGTGCCCGCTAGTTAACCTATATACCAAGTGCCCGCTACGTAACCTAGATATTCCAAGGGCACGCTAGTTAACCTATATCGTCCAAGTGCCCGCTAGGCAACCTAGATAGTCCAAGTGCCCGCTAAGGAACCTACATAGTTCAAGTGAACACTAGATAACCTAGATAGTACAAGTGCCTGCTAGTTAACCTAGATTGTCCAAGTGTCCTCTATTTAACCTACATAGTCCAAGTGCCCTTTGGTAACCTAGATAGTCCAAGTGCCCGCTAGGGAACCTACATAGTCCAAGTTCCCGCTAGGTAACCTAGATAGTCAAGGGCCCGTTACCTATCCTAGATCGTCCAAGTGCCCGCTAAGCAACCTACATAGTCCGAGTGCCCGTGTGTTAACCTAGAAATCCAAGTGCCCGCTATGTTACCTGCATATTCCAAGTGCCCGTTAGGTAACCTACATAGTCCAAGTGCCTGCTAGGTAACCTAGATAGTCCAAGTACCCGTTAGCTAACCTAGCTAGTCCAAGTGCCCGCCAGGTAACCTACATAATCAAAGTGCCCGCTAGGTAACCTAGATAGTCCATGTTCCTGTTAGTTAACCTAGATAATCCCAGTGCCTGCTAGGTAACCTACATAGTCCAAGGGCCCGCTCGTTAACCTAGTTCGTCCAAGTGTCCGCTAGGTAACCAAGATAGTCAAAGTGTCCGCTACGTAACCTACATAGTCCAAGTTCCCACTAGGTCACCTAGATAGTCCAAGTGCCCGTTACCTAACCTAGATAGTCCTAGTGCCCGCTAGGTAACCTACATAGTCCTAGTGCACGCTAGTTAACCAACATTGTCCAAGTGCCCGATATGGACCTACATAATCCAAGTGCCTGTTAGGTAACCTACATAGTCCAAGTGCCCGCTAGTTAACATAGATAGTCCAAGTGCCCGCTAGGTAACCTACATCGTCCTAGTTCCCGCTAGGTAACCTAGATAGTCCAAGTGCCCGTTACCTAACCTAGATAATCCAATTGCCCGCTACGCAACATACATAAACCAAGTGCCCGTTCGTTAACCTATAAGTCCAAGTGCCCGCTAGGTAACCTAGACTGTCCAACTGCCCGCTAGGTTACCTACATAGTCCAAATGCCCGTTCGGTAACCTAGATAGTGCAAGTGCCCGGTAGTTAACCTACATAGTCCAAATGCCCGCTAATTAACCTAGATAGTCCAAGTGCCCGCTACTTAAACTAGATATTGCAATTGCCCGGTAGTTAACCTAGATCGTCCAAGTGCCCGCTAGTTAACCTACATAGTCCAAGGGCCCGCTAGTTAACCTAGATAGTCCAAGTACCCGCTAGTTAACCTAGATTGTCCAATTGTCCGCTAGTTAACCTACATAGTCCAAGGGCCCACTAGTTAACATAGATAGTCCAAGTGTCCTCTAGTTAATCTACATAGTCCAAGTGCCCGCTAGTTAACCTATATACCAAGTGCCCGCTACGTAACCTAGATATTCCAAGGGCACGCTAGTTAACCTATATCGTCCAAGTGCCCGCTAGGCAACCTAGATAGTCCAAGTGCCCGCTAAGGAACCTACATAGTTCAAGTGAACACTAGATAACCTAGATAGTACAAGTGCCTGCTAGTTAACCTAGATTGTCCAAGTGTCCTCTATTTAACCTACATAGTCCAAGTGCCCTTTGGTAACCTAGATAGTCCAAGTGCCCGCTAGGGAACCTACATAGTCCAAGTTCCCGCTAGGTAACCTAGATAGTCAAGGGCCCGTTACCTATCCTAGATCGTCCAAGTGCCCGCTAAGCAACCTACATAGTCCGAGTGCCCGTGTGTTAACCTAGAAATCCAAGTGCCCGCTACGTTACCTGCATATTCCAAGTGCCCGTTAGGTAACCTACATAGTCCAAGTGCCTGCTAGGTAACCTAGATAGTCCAAGTACCCGTTAGCTAACCTAGCTAGTCCAAGTGCCCGCCAGGTAACCTACATAATCAAAGTGCCCGCTAGGTAACCTAGATAGTCCATGTTCCTGTTAGTTAACCTAGATAATCCCAGTGCCTGCTAGGTAACCTACATAGTCCAAGGGCCCGCTCGTTAACCTAGTTCGTCCAAGTGTCCGCTAGGTAACCAAGATAGTCAAAGTGTCCGCTACGTAACCTACATAGTCCAAGTTCCCACTAGGTCACCTAGATAGTCCAAGTGCCCGTTACCTAACCTAGATAGTCCTAGTGCCCGCTAGGTAACCTACATAGTCCTAGTGCCCGCTAGTTAACCAACATTGTCCAAGTGCCCGATATGGACCTACATAATCCAAGTGCCTGTTAGGTAACCTACATAGTCCAAATGCCCGCTAGTCACCTACATAGTCCAAGTGCCCGATAGGGCACTCACATAATCCAAGTGCCCGCTAGGGAACCTACATAGTCCAAGTACCCGTTAGGTAACCTAGATAGTCCAAATGCCCGCTAGAGAACCCACATAGTCCAAGTGTCTGCTAGGGAACTTACATAGTCCAAGTGCCCGCTAGTTAACCTAGATAGTCCAAGTGCCCGCTAGTTAACCTAGATAGTCCAAGTACCCTTTCGTTAAACCTAGACAGTCCAAGTGCCCGCTAGGGAACCCACATAGTCCACGTGCCCGCTAGGGAACTTACATAGTCCAAGTGCCCGTTAGTAACTTATATAGTCCAAGTACCCGCTAGGTAACGTAGATAGTCCAAGTGCCCACTAGGGGACGTACATGCTCCAAGTATCCGCTAGGTAACCTAGATAGTCCAAGTGCCCGCTAGGGTATGTACATAGACCAAGTGCCCGCTAGGTAACCCACATAGACCAAGTGCCCGTTAAGGAGCCTAGATAGTCCAAGTGCCCGATAGGGAACCTGCATCGTGCAAGTGCCTGCTAGGTAACCTAGATAATCCATGTGCCCGCTTGTTACCTAGATAGTCCAAGTGCCCGCTAGTTAACCTAGAACCTCCAAGTGTCCGCTAGTTAACCTACATAGTCCAAGGGCCCGCTAGTTAACCTAAACAGTCCAAGAACCCGCTAGTTAACCTAGAGAGTCCAATTGCCCGCGAGGTTACCTACATAGTCCTAGTGCCCGCTAGGTAACCTAGATAGTCCAAGTTCCTGTTACCTAACCTAGATAGTCCAAGTGCCCGCTAGGTAACCTAGATAGTCCAAGTGCCCGCTATGTAACCTACATAGTCCAAGTTCCCGCTAGGTAACCTAGATAGTCCAAGTGCCCGCTAGGTAATCTACATTGTCCATGTTCCCGCAAGGTAATCTAGATAGTCCAAGTGCCCGTTACCAAACTAGATAGTCCAAGTGCTCGCTAGGGAACCTATATAGTCCAAGTGCTATCTAGGTAACCTAGATAGTCCAAGGGCCCGCTAGTTAACCTACATAGTCAAGGGCTCGCTTGTTAATTTTGATAGTCCAAGTGTCCGCTGGTTAACCTAGATCGTCCAAGTGTCCTCTAGTTAACCTACATAGTCCAAGTGCCTGCTAGGTAAGCTACATAGTGCAAGTGTCCGCTAGGTAACCCACATAGTCCAAGTGCCCGCTAGTTAACATAGATAGTCCAAGTGCCCGCTAAGTAAGGTACTTAGTCAAAGTGCCCGATAGGTAACCTACATAGTGCAAGTGTCCGCTAGTAAACCTACATAGTCCAAGTGCCCGCTAGTTAACCTATATAGTCCAAGTGCCCGCTAGGTGACCTACATAGTGCAAGTATCTGCTAGTTAACCTACATAGTCCAAGTGCCCGCTAGTTAACCTAGATAGTCCAAGTACCCACTAGTTTTCCTAGATTGTCCAATTGTCCGCTAGTTAACCTACATAGTCCAAGTGCCCTTTAGGGAACCTAGATAGTCCAAGTGCCCGCTAGGGAACCTACATAGTCCAATTGCCCGCTCTGGAACATACATAGTCCAAGTGCCTGTTAGTTAACCTAGATAATCCAAGTGCCCGCTAGTTAACCTACATAGTCCAAGTTCCCGATAGGTAACCTACATAGTCCAAGTGCCCGCTAGGTAACCTATATAGTCCAAATGCCCGCTAGAGAACCTACATAGTCCAAGTTCCCGCTAGGTAACCTAGATAGTCCAAGTGCACGCTAGTTAACCTAGATAGTCCAAGTGCCCACTAGTTAACCAGGATCGTCCACGTGCCCTCTAGTTAACTTACATAGTCCAAGGGCCTGCTAGTTAACCTACATAGTCCAAGTGGCCGCTAGGTAACCTAGACAGTCCAAGTGACCACTAGGTTACCTACATAGTCCAAGTGCCCGCTAGGGAACCTACATAGTCCAAGTGCCCGCTAGGTAACCTAGATAGTCCAAGTGCACGCTAGTTAACCTACATAATCCAAGTGCCTGCTAGGTAAACTACATAGTCCATGTGCCCACTAGGTAACCTAGACAGTGAAATTGCCCGCTAGTTAACCTAGACAGTCCAAGTACCCGCTAGGGAACCTAAATAGTCCAAGGGCCCGCTAGGGAACCTACATAGTCCAAGTGCTCGCTAAGCAACCTACATAGTGCAAGTGCCCGTTAGTTAACCTAGATAGTCAAAGTGCCTGCTAGGTAACCTAGATAGTCCAAGTGCCCGCTAGGTAACCTACATAGTCCAAGTGCGAGCTAGGTAACTTAGATAGTCCATGTCGCGCTAGGTTACCTACATTGTCCAAGGGCCCGCTAGGTAAACTATATAGTCCAAGTGCTCGCTAGTTAACCTATAGTCCAAGTGCCCCCTAGGTAACCTACATATTCCAAGTTCCCGCTAGGTAACCTAGATAGTGCAAATGCCCGTTACCTAACCTAGATAGTCCAAGTGCCTGTTAGGTTACCTACATAGTCCACGTGCCCGTTCGTTAACCTAGATAGTCCAAGTGCCCGCTAGGTAACCTACATAGTCCAAGCGCCAGCTAGGTAACCTAGACAGTCCAAGTGCCCGCTAGGTAACCTACATAGTCCAAGTGCCCGTTTGCTAACCTAGATCGTCAAAGGGCCCGCTAGTTAACCTACATAGTCCAAGGGCCCGCTAGTTAACCTAGATAGTCCAAGTGCCCGCTAGTTAACCTAGATAGTCCAAGTGCCCGCTAGGTAACCTACAAAGTCCAAGTGCGCGCTTGGTAATCTATATAGTCCAAATGCCCGCTAGGGCACCTACGTAGTCCTAGCGCCCGCTAGTTAACCTACATTGTCAAGTGCCCGATAGGGAACCTACATTGTCCAAGTGCCCGCTAGAAACCTACATAGTCCAAGTGCAAGAAGGGAACCTACATAATCCAAGTGCCCGCTAGGGAACCTACATAGTCCAAATGCCCTTTAGGTAACCTATATAGTCCAAATGCCCGCTAGGGTACCCACATAGTCCAAGTGTTCACTAGGGAACCTGCATCGTCCAAGTGCCCGCTAGTTAACCTAGACAGTCCAAGTTCCTGTTAGCTAACCTATATAGTCCAAGTGCCCGCTAGTTAACCTAGATAGTCCAAGTTCCTGTTAGCTAACCTACATAGTCCAAGTGCCCGTTAGGTATCCTAGACAGTCCAATTGCCCGCTAGGTAACCTCCATAGTCCAAGTGCCCGCTAATATACCTATATAGTCCAAGTGCCTGCTAGGGAACCTGCATTGTCCAAATGCCCGCTAGTTAACCTAGATCGTCCAAGTGTCCGCTAGTAAACCTACATAGTCCAAGTTCCAGTTAGGTAACCTAGATAGGCCACGTGCCCGCAAGGTAACCTACATAGTCCAAGTGCCCGCTAGGTAACCTAGATATTCCAAGTTCCGGTTTACTAACCTAGATAGTCCAAGTGCCCGCTAGGTAACCTACATAGTCCAAGTGCGAGCTAGGTAACTTAGATAGTCCAATTGCCCGTTAGCTAACCTAGATAGTCGAAGTGTCCGCTAGTTAACCTACATAGTCCAAGTGCCCGTTCGTTAACCTAGATAGTCCAAGTGCTCGCTAGGTAACCTAGACAGTCCAAGTGCCCGCTAGGTTACCTACATGGTCTAAGTGCACGTTCGTTAACCTAGATAGTCCAAGTGCCCGCTGGTAACCTACATATTCCAAGAGCCCGCTAGGTATCCTTGATAGTCCAAGTGCCTTCTAGTTAACCTACATAGTCCAAGTGCCCGCTAGGTAACCTACATAGTCCAAGTGCCCGCTAGGTAACCTAAATAATCCAAATGCCCGCTAGGGAAACTATATAGTCCAAGTGCCCGCTAGTTAACCTAGATAGTCCAAATGCCTGCTAGTAAACCTAGATAGTCCAAGGGCCCGCTAGTTAACTTAGATAGTCCAAGTGCCCGCTAGTTATCCTAGATCGTCCAAGTGTCCGATAAGTAACCTACATAGTCCAAGTGCCTGCTAGGTAACCTAGAGAGTCCAAGTGCCTGTTAGCTAACCTACATAGTCCAAGTGCCCGTTCGTTAACCTAGATAGGCCAAGTGCCCTCTATGTAACCTAGACAGTCCAACTGCCCGCTAGTATACCTACATAGTCCAAGTGTCCGTTCCTTAACCTAGATAGTCCAAGTGCCCGTTTGGTAACCTACATAGTCCAAGTGCCCGCTTCGTAACCTGGATAGTCTATGTGCCCGCTAGATAACCAACATAGTCAAATTGCGCGATAGGTAACCTACATAGTTCAAGGGCTCGCTCGTTAACCTAGTTCGTCCAAGTGTCCGCTAATTAACCTACATAGTCCAAGAGCCCTCTAGTTAACCTAGATAGTTCAAGTGCCCGCTAGGGGACGTACATAGTCCAAGTGCCAGCTAGTTAACCAAGATAGTCCAAGTGCCCGCTAGTTAACCTTGATCATCCAAGTGCCCGCTTGTTAACATACATAG
The DNA here is from genome assembly GCF_050624435.1 of Tenrec ecaudatus. Taxonomy (NCBI): domain Eukaryota; kingdom Metazoa; phylum Chordata; class Mammalia; order Afrosoricida; family Tenrecidae; genus Tenrec; species Tenrec ecaudatus. Next base: position 93,687 of record NW_027459040.1, read on the forward strand.
TCCAAGTGCCCGATAGGGAACCTACATAGTCCAAGTGTCAGCTGAGGAACCTACATAGTCCAAGTGCCCGATAGAGAACCTACATAGTCCAAGTGCCCGTTAGGGAATCTAGATAGTCCAAGTGCCCATAGAGAACCTATATAGTCAAAGTGCCCGCTAGGGAACCTGCATTGTCCAAGTGCCCGCTAGTTAACCTAGATAGTCCAAGTGTCCGCTAGTTAACCTACATAGTCCAAGTTCCCGTTAGGTAACCTAGATAGTCCAAGTGCCCGTAAAGTAACCTATATAGTCCAAGTGCCCGTTAGGTAACCTAGATATTCCAAGTTCCTGTTAACTAACCTAGATAGTCCAAGTGCCCGCTAGGTAACCTACATAGTCCAAGTGCCCATTCGTTAACCTAGATAGTCCAAGTGACCGCTAAGTAACCTAGACTGTCCAAGTGCCCGCTAGGTTACCTAAATAGTCCAAGTGCACGTTCGTTAACCTAGATAGTCCAAGTGCCCGCTAGGTAACCTACATAGTCCAAGGGCCCGCTAGGTAACCTATATAGTCCAAGTGCCCGCTAGTTAGCCTAGATAGTCCAAGTTCCTGTTAGCTAACCTACATAGTCCAAGTGCCCGTTAGGTAACCTAGACAGTCCAAGTGCCCGCTAGGTAACCTAGATAGTCCAAGGGCCCACTCGTTAACCTAGTTCGTCCAAGTGTCCGCTAGGTAACCAAGATAGTCAAAGTGTCCGCTACGTAACCTACATAGTCCAAGTTCCCACTAGGTCACCTAGATAGTCCAAGTGCCCGTTACCTAACCTAGATAGTCCAAGTGCCCGCTAGGTAACCTACATAGTCCTAGTGCCCGCTAGTTAACCAACATTGTCCAAGTGCCCGATATGGACCTACATAGTCCAAGTGCCTGTTAGGTAACCTACATAGTCCAAATGCCCGCTAGTAACCTACATAGTCCAAGTGTCCGATAGGGAACTCACATAATCCAAGTGCCCGCTAGGGAACCTACATAGTCCAAGGGCCCGCTAGGTAACCTATATAGTCCAAGTGCCCGCTAGTTAGCCTAGATAGTCCAAGTTCCTGTTAGCTAACCTACATAGTCCAAGTGCCCGTTAGGTAACCTAGACAGTCCAAGTGCCCGCTAGGTAACCTACATAGTCATAGTGCCCGCTAGGTAACCTAGATAGTCCAAGTTCCTGTTAGTTAACCTAGATAGTCCCAGTGCCCGCTAGGTAACCTACATAGTCCAAGGGCCCACTCGTTAACCTAGTTCGTCCAAGTGTCCGCTAGGTAACCAAGATAGTCAAAGTGTCCGCTACGTAACCTACATAGTCCAAGTTCCCACTAGGTCACCTAGATAGTCCAAGTGCCCGTTACCTAACCTAGATAGTCCAAGTGCCCGCTAGGTAACCTACATAGTCCTAGTGCCCGCTAGTTAACCAACATTGTCCAAGTGCCCGATATGGACCTACATAGTCCAAGTGCCTGTTAGGTAACCTACATAGTCCAAATGCCCGCTAGTAACCTACATAGTCCAAGTGTCCGATAGGGAACTCACATAATCCAAGTGCCCGCTAGGGAACCTACATAGTCCAAGGGCCCGCTAGGTAACCTATATAGTCCAAGTGCCCGCTAGTTAGCCTAGATAGTCCAAGTTCCTGTTAGCTAACCTACATAGTCCAAGTGCCCGTTAGGTAACCTAGACAGTCCAAGTGCCCGCTAGGTAACCTACATAGTCATAGTGCCCGCTAGGTAACCTAGATAGTCCAAGTTCCTGTTAGTTAACCTAGATAGTCCCAGTGCCCGCTAGGTAACCTACATAGTCCAAGGGCCCACTCGTTAACCTAGTTCGTCCAAGTGTCCGCTAGGTAACCAAGATAGTCAAAGTGTCCGCTACGTAACCTACATAGTCCAAGTTCCCACTAGGTCACCTAGATAGTCCAAGTGCCCGTTACCTAACCTAGATAGTCCAAGTGCCCGCTAGGTAACCTACATAGTCCTAGTGCCCACTAGTTAACCAACATTGTCCAAGTGCCCGATATGGACCTACATAGTCCAAGTGCCTGTTAGGTAACCTACATAGTCCAAATGCCCGCTAGTAACCTACATAGTCTAAGTGCCCGATAGGGAACTCACATAATCCAAGTGCCCGCTAGGGAACCTACATAGTCCAAGTACCCGTTAGGTAACCTAGATAGTCCAAATGCCCGCTAGAGAACCCACATAGTCCAAGTGTCTGCTAGGGAACTTACATAGTCCAAGTGCCCGTTAGTTAACCTAGATAGTCCAAGTGCCCGCTAATTAACCTAGATAGTCAAAGTGCCCGTTCGTTAACCTAGACAGTCAAAGTGTCCGCTAGGGAAACCACATAGTCCAGTGCCCGCTAGGGAACTTACATAGTCCAAGTGCCCGCTAGTTAACCTAGATAGTCCAAGTGCCCTTTCGTTAAACCTAGACAGTCCAAGTGCCTGCTAGGGAACCCACATAGTCCACGTGCCCGCTAGGGAACTTACATAGTCCAAGTGCCCGTTAGTAACTTACATAGTCCAAGTACCCGCTAGGTAACGTAGATAGTCCAAGTGCCCGCTAGGGTATGTACATAGACCAAGTGCCCGCTAGGTAACCTACATAGAACAAGTGCCCGTTAAGGAGCCTAGATAGTCCAAGTGCCCGCTAGGGAACCTGCATCGTGCAAGTGCCTGCTAGGTAACCTAGATAATCCATGTGCCCGCTTGTTACCTAGATAGTCCAAGTGCCCGCTAGTTAACCTAGAACCTCCAAGTGTCCGCTAGTTAACCTACATAGTCCAAGGGCCCGCTAGTTAACCTAAACAGTCCAAGAACCCGCTAGTTAACCTAGAGAGTCCAATTGCCCGCGAGGTTACCTACATAGTCCTAGTGCCCGCTAGGTAACCTAGATAGTCCAAGTTCCTGTTACCTAACCTAGATAGTCCAAGTGCCCGCTAGGTAACCTAGATAGTCCAAGTGCCCGCTATGTAACCTACATAGTCCAAGTTCCCGCTAGGTAACCTAGATAGTCCAAGTGCCCGCTAGTTAACCTACATAGTCCAAGTGCCCGCTAGGTAACCTAGATAGTCAAAGTGCCCGTTTGGTAACCTAGATAGTCCAAGTGCCCGCTAGGTAATCTACATTGTCCATGTTCCCGCAAGGTAATCTAGATAGTCCAAGTGCCCGTTACCAAACTAGATATTCCAAGTGCTCGCTAGGGAACCTATATAGTCCAAGTGCTATCTAGGTAACCTAGATAGTCCAAGGGCCCGCTAGTTAACCTACCTAGTCCAAGGGCTCGCTTGTTAATTTTGATAGTCCAAGTGTCCGCTGGTTAACCTAGATCGTCCAAGTGTCCTCTAGTTAACCTACATATTCCAAGTGCCTGCTAGGTAAGCTACATAGTGCAAGTGTCCGCTAGGTAACCTACATAGTCCAAGTGCCCGCTAGTTAACATAGATAGTCCAAGTGCCCGCTAGGTAAGGTACTTAGTCAAAGTGCCCGATAGGTAACCTACATAGTGCAAGTGTCCGCTAGTTAACCTATATAGTCCAAGTGCCCGCTAGGTAACCTACATAGTGCAAGTATCCGCTAGTTAACCTACATAGTCCAAGTGCCCGCTAGTTAACCTAGATAGTCCAAGTACCCGCTAGTTAACCTAGATTGTCCAATTGTCCGCTAGTTAACCTACATAGTCCAAGTGCCCTTTAGGGAACCTAGATAGTCCAAGTGCCCGCTAGGGAACCTACATAGTCCAATTGCCCGCTCTGGAACATACATAGTCCAAGTGCCTGTTAGTTAACCTACATAATCCAAGTGCCCGCTAGTTAACCTACATAGTCCAAGTTCCCGATAGGTAACCTACATAGTCCAAGTGCCCGCTAGGTAACCTATATAGTCCAAATGCCCGCTAGAGAACCTACATAGTCCAAGTTCCCGCTAGGTAACCTAGATAGTCCAAGTGCACGCTAGTTAACCTAGATAGTCCAAGTGCCCACTAGTTAACCAGGATCGTCCAAGTGCCCTTTAGTTAACTTACATAGTCCAAGGGCCTGCTAGTTAACCTACATAGTCCAAGTGGCCGCTAGGTAACCTAGACAGTCCAAGTGACCACTAGGTTACCTACATAGTCCAAGTGCCCGCTAGGGAACCTACATAGTCCAAGTGCCCGCTAGGTAACCTAGATAGTCCAAGTGCACGCTAGTTAACCTACATAATCCAAGTGCCTGCTAGGTAAACTACATAGTCCATGTGCCCACTAGGTAACCTAGACAGTGAAATTGCCCGCTAGTTAACCTAGACAGTCCAAGTACCCGCTAGGGAACCTACATAGTCCAAGTGCCCGCTAGGAAACCTACATAGTCCAAGTGCTCGCTAAGCAACCTACATAGTGCAAGTGCCCTTTAGTTAACCTAGATAGTCAAAGTGCCTGCTAGGTAACCTAGATAGTCCAAGTGCCCGCTAGGTAACCTACATAGTCCAAGTGCGAGCTAGGTAACTTAGATAGTCCATGTCGCGCTAGGTTACCTACATTGTCCAAGGGCCCGCTAGGTAACCTATATAGTCCAAGTGCTCGCTAGTTAACCTATAGTCCAAGTGCCCCCTAGGTAACCTACATATTCCAAGTTCCCGCTAGGTAACCTAGATAGTGCAAATGCCCGTTACCTAACCTAGATAGTCCAAGTGCCTGTTAGGTTACCTACATAGTCCACGTGCCCGTTCGTTAACCTAGATAGTCCAAGTGCCCGCTAGGTAACCTACATAGTCCAAGCGCCAGCTAGGTAACCTAGACAGTCCAAGTGCCTGCTAGGTACCTACATAGTCCAAGTGCCCGTTTGCTAACCTAGATCGTCAAAGGGCCCGCTAGTTAACCTACATAGTCCAAGGGCCCGCTAGTTAACCTAGATAGTCCAAGTGCCCGCTAGTTAACCTAGATAGTCCAAGTGCCCGCTAGGTAACCTACAAAGTCCAAGTGCGCGCTTGGTAATCTATATAGTCCAAATGCCCGCTAGGGCACCTACGTAGTCCTAGCGCCCGCTAGTTAACCTACATTGTCCAAGTGCCCGATAGGGAACCTACATTGTCCAAGTGCCCGCTAGAAACCTACATAGTCCAAGTGCAAGAAGGGAACCTACATAATCCAAGTGGCCGCTAGGGAACCTACATAGTCCAAATGCCCTTTAGGTAACCTATATAGTCCAAATGCCCGCTAGGATACCCACATAGTCCAAGTGTTCGCTAGGGAACCTGCATCGTCCAAGTGTCCGCTAGTTAACCTAGATAGTCCAAGTTCCTGTTAGCTAACCTATATAGTCCAAGTGCCCGCTAGGTAACCTACATAGTCCAAATGCCCGCTAGGTAACCTAGGTAGTCCAAGTACCCGTTAGCTAACCTAGATAGTCCAAGTGCCCGCTAGGTAACCTCCATAGTCCAAGTGCCCGCTAGGTAACCTCCATAGTCCAAGTGCCCGTTCGTTAACCTAGATAGTCCAAGTTCCTTTTAGCTAACCTACATAGTACAAGTGCCCATTCGTTAACCTAGATAGTTCAAGTGCCCGCTAGGTAACCTAGACAGTCCAAGTGCCTGCTAGGTAACGTACATAATCCAAGTGCCCGTTTGCTAACCTAGATCGTCAAAGTGCCAGCTAGTTAACCTACATAGTCCAAGTGCCCGTTTGCTAACCTAGATAGTCCAAGTGCCCTCTACTTAACCTACATAGTCCAAAGGCCCGCTAGGTAACCTACATAGTCCTAGTGCCCGCTAGTTAACCTACATTGTCCAAGTCCCTGATAGGGAACCTACATAGTCCAAGTATCCGCTAGGTAACCTACATAGTCCAAATGCCCGCTAGTAACGTACATAGTCCAAGTGACCGATAGGGAATTTACATAATCCAAGTGCTCGCTAGGGAACCTACATAGTCCAAGTGCCCGTTAGCTAACCTAGATAGTCCAAGGGCCAACTAGTTAACCTACATGGTTCAAGTGCCCGCTGGTAACCTAGCTAATCCAAGTATCCGCTAGTTAACCTATATAGGCCAAGTGCCCTCTAGTTAATCTAGATGGTCCAAGTGCCCGCTAGTTAACCTACATAGTCCAAGGACCCGCTAGTTTACCTACATAGTGCAAGGGCCCGCAAGTTAACCTAGATCGTCCAAGTGTCCGCTAGTTAACCTACATAGTCCCAGTGCCCTCTAGTTAACCTACATAGTCCAAGTGCCCTCTAGGGTATGTACATAGTCCAAGTGCCCGCTAGGTAACCTAGTTCGTCCAAGTGCCCGCTAGTTAACCTACATAGTCCAAGTGCCCGCTAGGTAACCTACATAGTCCTAGCACCCACTAATTAACCTACGTTGTCCAAGTGCCCAATAGGGAACCTACATATTCCAAGTGCCCACTAGGTAACCTACCTAGACCAAATGCCCGTTAGTAACCTACATAGTCCAAGTGCAAGAAGGGAACCTACATAATCCAAGTTCCCGCTAGGGAACCTACGTAGTCCAAATGCCCGTTAGGTATCCTACATAGTCCAAATGCCCGCTAGGTTACCTACATAGTCCAAGTTCCTGCTAGGTAACCTAGATAGTCCAAGTGCCCGTTACCTAACCTAGATCGTCCAAGTGCCCCCTAGGCAACCTACATAGTCCAAGTGCCCGTTCGTTAACCTAGAAGTCCATGTGCCCGCTAGGTAACCTAGACAGTCCAAGTGCCCGCTAGGTTACCTGCATAGTCCAAGTGCCAGCTAGTTAACCTAGATAGTCCAAGTTCCTGTTAGCTAACCTAGATAGTCCAAGTGCCCTTTCGTTAAACCTAGACAGTCCATGTGCCTGCTAGGGAACCCACATAGTCCACGTGCCCGCTAGGGAACTTACATAGTCCAAGTGCCCGTTAGTAACTTACATAGTCCAAGTACCCGCTAGGTAACGTAGATAGTCCAAGTGCCCGCTAGGGTATGTACATAGACCAAGTGCCCGCTAGGTAACCTACATAGAACAAGTGCCCGTTAAGGAGCCTAGATAGTCCAAGTGCCCGCTAGGGAACCTGCATCGTGCAAGTGCCTGCTAGGTAACCTAGAAAATCCATGTGCCCGCTTGTTACCTAGATAGTCCAAGTGCCCGCTAGTTAACCTAGAACCTCCAAGTGTCCGCTAGTTAACCTACATAGTCCAAGGGCCCGCTAGTTAACCTAAACAGTCCAAGAACCCGCTAGTTAACCTAGAGAGTCCAATTGCCCGCGAGGTTACCTACATAGTCCTAGTGCCCGCTAGGTAACCTAGATAGTCCAAGTTCCTGTTACCTAACCTAGATAGTCCAAGTGCCCGCTAGGTAACCTAGATAGTCCAAGTGCCCGCTATGTAACCTACATAGTCCAAGTTCCCGCTAGGTAACCTAGATAGTCCAAGTGCCCGCTAGTTAACCTACATAGTCCAAGTGCCCGCTAGGTAACCTAGATAGTCAAAGTGCCCGTTTGGTAACCTAGATAGTCCAAGTGCCCGCTAGGTAATCTACATTGTCCATGTTCCCGCAAGGTAATCTAGATAGTCCAAGTGCCCGTTACCAAACTAGATATTCCAAGTGCTCGCTAGGGAACCTATATAGTCCAAGTGCTATCTAGGTAACCTAGATAGTCCAAGGGCCCGCTAGTTAACCTACCTAGTCCAAGGGCTCGCTTGTTAATTTTGATAGTCCAAGTGTCCGCTGGTTAACCTAGATCGTCCAAGTGTCCTCTAGTTAACCTACATATTCCAAGTGCCTGCTAGGTAAGCTACATAGTGCAAGTGTCCGCTAGGTAACCTACATAGTCCAAGTGCCCGCTAGTTAACATAGATAGTCCAAGTGCCCGCTAGGTAAGGTACTTAGTCAAAGTGCCCGATAGGTAACCTACATAGTGCAAGTGTCCGCTAGTTAACCTATATAGTCCAAGTGCCCGCTAGTTAACCTAGATAGTCCAAGTACCCGCTAGTTAACCTAGATTGTCCAATTGTCCGCTAGTTAACCTACATAGTCCAAGTGCCCTTTAGGGAACCTAGATAGTCCAAGTGCCCGCTAGGGAACCTACATAGTCCAATTGCCCGCTCTGGAACATACATAGTCCAAGTGCCTGTTAGTTAACCTACATAATCCAAGTGCCCGCTAGTTAACCTACATAGTCCAAGTTCCCGATAGGTAACCTACATAGTCCAAGTGCCCGCTAGGTAACCTATATAGTCCAAATGCCCGCTAGAGAACCTACATAGTCCAAGTTCCCGCTAGGTAACCTAGATAGTCCAAGTGCACGCTAGTTAACCTAGATAGTCCAAGTGCCCACTAGTTAACCAGGATCGTCCAAGTGCCCTTTAGTTAACTTACATAGTCCAAGGGCCTGCTAGTTAACCTACATAGTCCAAGTGGCCGCTAGGTAACCTAGACAGTCCAAGTGACCACTAGGTTACCTACATAGTCCAAGTGCCCGCTAGGGAACCTACATAGTCCAAGTGCCCGCTAGGTAACCTAGATAGTCCAAGTGCACGCTAGTTAACCTACATAATCCAAGTGCCTGCTAGGTAAACTACATAGTCCATGTGCCCACTAGGTAACCTAGACAGTGAAATTGCCCGCTAGTTAACCTAGACAGTCCAAGTACCCGCTAGGGAACCTACATAGTCCAAGTGCCCGCTAGGAAACCTACATAGTCCAAGTGCTCGCTAAGCAACCTACATAGTGCAAGTGCCCTTTAGTTAACCTAGATAGTCAAAGTGCCTGCTAGGTAACCTAGATAGTCCAAGTGCCCGCTAGGTAACCTACATAGTCCAAGTGCGAGCTAGGTAACTTAGATAGTCCATGTCGCGCTAGGTTACCTACATTGTCCAAGGGCCCGCTAGGTAACCTATATAGTCCAAGTGCTCGCTAGTTAACCTATAGTCCAAGTGCCCCCTAGGTAACCTACATATTCCAAGTTCCCGCTAGGTAACCTAGATAGTGCAAATGCCCGTTACCTAACCTAGATAGTCCAAGTGCCTGTTAGGTTACCTACATAGTCCACGTGCCCGTTCGTTAACCTAGATAGTCCAAGTGCCCGCTAGGTAACCTACATAGTCCAAGCGCCAGCTAGGTAACCTAGACAGTCCAAGTGCCTGCTAGGTACCTACATAGTCCAAGTGCCCGTTTGCTAACCTAGATCGTCAAAGGGCCCGCTAGTTAACCTACATAGTCCAAGGGCCCGCTAGTTAACCTAGATAGTCCAAGTGCCCGCTAGTTAACCTAGATAGTCCAAGTGCCCGCTAGGTAACCTACAAAGTCCAAGTGCGCGCTTGGTAATCTATATAGTCCAAATGCCCGCTAGGGCACCTACGTAGTCCTAGCGCCCGCTAGTTAACCTACATTGTCCAAGTGCCCGATAGGGAACCTACATTGTCCAAGTGCCCGCTAGAAACCTACATAGTCCAAGTGCAAGAAGGGAACCTACATAATCCAAGTGGCCGCTAGGGAACCTACATAGTCCAAATGCCCTTTAGGTAACCTATATAGTCCAAATGCCCGCTAGGATACCCACATAGTCCAAGTGTTCGCTAGGGAACCTGCATCGTCCAAGTGTCCGCTAGTTAACCTAGATAGTCCAAGTTCCTGTTAGCTAACCTATATAGTCCAAGTGCCCGCTAGGTAACCTACATAGTCCAAATGCCCGCTAGGTAACCTAGGTAGTCCAAGTACCCGTTAGCTAACCTAGATAGTCCAAGTGCCCGCTAGGTAACCTCCATAGTCCAAGTGCCCGCTAGGTAACCTCCATAGTCCAAGTGCCCGTTCGTTAACCTAGATAGTCCAAGTTCCTTTTAGCTAACCTACATAGTACAAGTGCCCATTCGTTAACCTAGATAGTTCAAGTGCCCGCTAGGTAACCTAGACAGTCCAAGTGCCTGCTAGGTAACGTACATAATCCAAGTGCCCGTTTGCTAACCTAGATCGTCAAAGTGCCAGCTAGTTAACCTACATAGTCCAAGTGCCCGTTTGCTAACCTAGATAGTCCAAGTGCCCGCTACTTAACCTACATAGTCCAAAGGCCCGCTAGGTAACCTACATAGTCCTAGTGCCCGCTAGTTAACCTACATTGTCCAAGTCCCTGATAGGGAACCTACATAGTCCAAGTATCCGCTAGGTAACCTACATAGTCCAAATGCCCGCTAGTAACGTACATAGTCCAAGTGACCGATAGGGAATTTACATAATCCAAGTGCTCGCTAGGGAACCTACATAGTCCAAGTGCCCGTTAGCTAACCTAGATAGTCCAAGGGCCAACTAGTTAACCTACATGGTTCAAGTGCCCGCTGGTAACCTAGCTAATCCAAGTATCCGCTAGTTAACCTATATAGGCCAAGTGCCCTCTAGTTAATCTAGATGGTCCAAGTGCCCGCTAGTTAACCTACATAGTCCAAGGACCCGCTAGTTTACCTACATAGTGCAAGGGCCCGCAAGTTAACCTAGATCGTCCAAGTGTCCGCTAGTTAACCTACATAGTCCCAGTGCCCTCTAGTTAACCTACATAGTCCAAGTGCCCTCTAGGGTATGTACATAGTCCAAGTGCCCGCTAGGTAACCTAGTTCGTCCAAGTGCCCGCTAGTTAACCTACATAGTCCAAGTGCCCGCTAGGTAACCTACATAGTCCTAGCGCCCACTAATTAACCTACGTTGTCCAAGTGCCCAATAGGGAACCTACATATTCCAAGTGCCCACTAGGTAACCTACCTAGACCAAATGCCCGTTAGTAACCTACATAGTCCAAGTGCAAGAAGGGAACCTACATAATCCAAGTTCCCGCTAGGGAACCTACGTAGTCCAAATGCCCGTTAGGTATCCTACATAGTCCAAATGCCCGCTAGGTTACCTACATAGTCCAAGTTCCTGCTAGGTAACCTAGATAGTCCAAGTGCCCGTTACCTAACCTAGATCGTCCAAGTGCCCCCTAGGCAACCTACATAGTCCAAGTGCCCGTTCGTTAACCTAGAAGTCCATGTGCCCGCTAGGTAACCTAGACAGTCCAAGTGCCCGCTAGGTTACCTGCATAGTCCAAGTGCCAGCTAGTTAACCTAGATAGTCCAAGTTCCTGTTAGCTAACCTACATAGTCCAAGTGCCCGTTCATTAACCTAGATAGTTCCAAGTGCCCGCTAGGTAACCTACATAGTCCATGTGCCCGCTAGGTAACTTAGATAGTCCAAGTGCCCGTTAGCTAATATAGATAGTCCAAGTGCCCGCTAGGTAACCTACATAGTCTAAGTGCCCGTTCGTTAACCTAGATAGTCCCAGTGCCCGCTAGGTTACATAGACAGTCCAAGTGCCTGCTAGGTAACCTACATAGTCCAAGTGCCCGTTTGCTAACCTAGATCGTCAAAGTGCCCGCTAGTTAACCCACATAGTCCAAGTTCCCGTTAGGTAACCTAGATAGTCCAAGTGCCCGCAAGGTAACCTACATAGTCCAAGTGCCCGCAAGGTAACCTACATAGTCCAAGTGCCCGCTAGGTAACCTAGATATTCCAAGTTCCTGTTAACTAACCTAGATAGTCCAAGTGCCCGCTAGGTAACCTACATAGTCCAAGTGCCCATTCGTTAACCTAGATAGTCCAAATGCCCGCTAGGTAACCTACATAGTCCAAGGGCCAGCTAGGTAACCTAGATAGTCCTAGTGCCCGCTAGTTAACCTAGATAGTACAAGGGCCCGTTAGGTAACCTAGATAGTGCAATTGCCTGTTAGGTAACCTAGATAGTCCATTTGCCCGCTAGGTAACCTAGACAGTCCAAGTTCCCGCTAGGTTACCTACATAGTCCAAGTGACCTCTAGTTAACCTGATAGTTCAAGTGCCTGCTAGTTAACCTACATAGTCCAAGGGCCAGCTAGGTAACCTAGATTGTCCAAGTGCCCGCTAGTAAACCTAGATCTTCCAAGTGTCCGCTAGTTGATCTAAATAGTCCAAGTGCCCTCTAGGTAACTTAGATAGTCCAAGTACTCGTTAGGTAACCTATATAATCCAAGGGCCCCCTAGTTAACCTACATAGTCCATGTGCCCGCTAGGGAACCTACATAGTCCATCTGTCCGCTAGTTAACATAGATAGTCCAAATGCCCGCTAGGAAACGTACATAGTCCAAGTGCCTGCTAGGTAACCTAGATTGTCCAAGTGCCCGCTAGGTAACCTATGTAGTCCTAGCGCCCGCTAGTTAACCTACATTTTCCAAGTGCCCGCTAGGGTACCCTCATAGTCCAAATGCCCGTTAGGTAACCTAGATAGTCCAAATGCCCGCTAGGGTACCCACATAGTCCAAGTGCCCGCTAGGTAACCTACATAGTCCAAGTGCCCGTTTGCTAACCTAGATCGTCAAAGGCCCCTAGTTAACCTAGATAGTCAATGGGCCCGCTAGTTAACCTAGAGAGTCAAAGTGCCCGCTTGTTAACCTACATAGTCCAAGGGCCCCCTAGGTAACCTACATAGTCCTAGTGCCCGCTAGGGAACCCACATAGTCGAAGTGCCCGCTAGGGAACTTACATAGTCAAGGGGCCTGTAGGGAACATACATAGTCCAAGTGCCCGCTAGGGAACCTTCATAGTCCTAGTGGCTGCTAGGGAACCTACATAGTCCAAGTGCCCTTTAAGGAACCTATATAGTCCAAGTGCCCGCAAGGGAACTTAGATAGTCCAAGTGCCCGCTAGGTAACCTAGATAGTCCAAGTACCCGCTAGGTAACCTACAAGTCCAAGTGCCCGCTAGGTAATCTATATAGTCAAAATGCCCACTAGGCACCTACATAATCCAAGTGCACGCTAATTAACCTACATAGTCCAAGTGCCCGTTAGGTAACCTATATAGACCAAATGCCCGCTAGTAACCTACATAGTCCAAGTGCCTGATAGGGAACCTACATAATCCAAGTGCCCGCTAGGGAACTTACATAGTCCAAGTGCCCGTTAGTTATCCTAGATAGACCAAGTGCCCGCTAGTTAACCTAGATAGTCCAAGTACCCTCTAGGTAACGTAGATAGTTCAAGTGCACGCTAGGTTACCTAGATAGTCCAAGTGCCTGCTAGGGCACCTACATAGTCCAAGTACCCGCTAATTAACCTACATAGTCCAAGTGCCCGTTAGCTAACCTAGATAGTCCAAGGGCCCGTTAGTTAATCTACATAGTGCAAGGGGCCCCTAGTTAACCTAGATCGTCCAAGTGTCCGCTATTTAACCTACATTGTCCAAGAGCCCGATAGGTAACCTAGATAATCCAAGTGCCCGTTTGCTAACCTAGATAGACCAAGTGCCCGCTAGTTAACCTAGATAGTCCTAGTGCACGTTAGTTAACCTAGATAGTCCAAGTGCCCACTAAGGGACATACATAGTCCAAGTGCCCGCTAGGTAACCTGCATAGTCCAAGTGCCCGTTAGGTAACCTAGATAGTCCAAGTGCCCGCTAGGTAACCTACATAGTCCAACTGCCCGCTAGGTAACCTAGATACTCCAAGTGCCCGTTAGCTAAGCTAGATAGTCCAAGTGCCCGCTAGGTAACCTTGATAGTCCAAGTTCCTGTTAGCTAACCTAGATAGTCCAAGTGCCCGCTAGGTAACCTACATAGTCCAATGGCCCCCTCGTTAACCTAGTTCGTCCAAGTGTCCGCTAGTTAACCTACATAGTCCAAGTGCCCGCTAGGTAACCAAGATAGTCAAAGTGCCCGCTAGGTAACCTACATTGTCCAAGTTCCCACTAGGTAACCTAGATAGTCCAAGTGCCCGTTACCTAACCTAGATAGTCCAAGTGCCCGTTGGTAACCTACATAGTCCCTGTGCCCGCTAGTTAACCTACATAGTCCAAGTGCCTGTTAGGTAACCTACATAGTCCAAATGCCCGCTAGTAACCTACATAGTCCAAGTGCCTGATAGGGAACCTACATAATCCAAGTGCCCGCTAGGGAATTTACATAGTCCAAGTGCCCGTTAGCTAACCTAGATAGTTCAAGGTCCCGCTAGTTGACCTACATAGACAAAGTGCCCGCCAAGTAACCTAGATAGACCATGTGCCCGCTAGTTTACCTAGATAGTCCTAGTGCCCGTTAGTTAACCTAGATAGTCCAGGTGCCCACTAGGGGACGTATATAGTCCAAGTGCCCGCTAGGTAACCTAGATAGTACAAGTGCCCGCTAGGGTATGTACATAGACCAAGTGCCCGCTAGGGAACCTAGATAGTCCAAGTGCCCGCTTGTTAACCTACATAGTCAAAGTGCCCGATAGGGAGCCTAGATAGTCCAAGTGCTCGCTAGGTAACCTACAAATCCAAGTGCCCGTTAGCTAACCTAGATAGTCCAAGGGCCAACTAGTTAACCTACATGGTTTAAGTGCCCGCTGGGTAACCTAGCTAATCCAAGTGCCCGCTAGTTAACCTATATAGTCCAAGTGCCCACAAGTTAACCTAGATGGTGCATGTGCCCGCTAGTTAACCTACATAGTCCAAGTGCCCTCTACTTAACCTACATAGTCCAAGTGCCCGTAAGCTAACCTAGATAGTCCAAATGCCCGCTAGGGAACCCACATAGTCAAAGTTCCCGTTAGAGCACTTACATAGTCAAAGGGCCTGCTAGGGAACCTACATAGTCCAAGTGCCCGCTAGGGAACATTCATAGTCTGAGTGCCTGCTAGGGAACCTACATAGTCCAATTGCCCTTTAAGGAACTTATATAGTCCAAGTGCCCGCTAGGGAACCTAGATAGTCCAAGTGCCCGCTAGGTAACCTAGATAGTCCAAGTGCCCGCTAGGTAACCTACAAAGTCCAAGTGCGCGCTTGGTAATCTATATAGTCCAAATGCCCGCTTGGGCACCTACATAGTCCTAGCGCCCGCTAGTTAACCTACATTGTCCAAGTGCCCGATAGGGAACCTACATAGTCCAAGTGCCCGCTAGGTAACCTACATAGTCCAAGGGCCCGCTCGTTAACCTTGTTCGTCCAAGTGTCCGCTAGTTAACCTAGATAGTCAAAGTGCCCGCTATTTAACCTACATAGTCCAAGTGCCCGCTAGTAACCTACATAGTCCAAGTGCAAGAAGGGAACCTAGATAATCCAAGTGCCCGCTAGGGAACCTACATAGTCCAAGTGCCCGTTCGTTAACCTAGAAGTCCATGTGCCCGCTAGGTAACCTAGACAGTCCAAGTGCCCGCTAGGTTACCTGCATAGTCCAAGTGCCCGTTAGGTAACCTAGATAGTCCAAGTGGCCGCTAGGTAACCTACATAGTCTAAGTGCCCGCTAGGCAACCTAGATAGGCCAAGTGCCCGTTAGCTAACCTAGATAGTCCAAGTGCCCGCTAGGTGAGCTACATAGTCAGAGTGCCCGCTAGGTAACCTAGATAGTCCATGTTCCTGTTAGCTTCCCTAGATAGTCCAAGTGCCCGCTAGGTAACCTACATAGTCCAAGGGCCCGCTTGTTAACCTAGTTTGTCCAAGTGTCCGCTAGTTAACCTACATAGTCGAAGTGCCCGCTAGGTAACCAAGATAGTCAAAGTGGCCGCTAGGTAACCTACATAGTCCAAGTTCCCACTAGGTAACCGAGATAGTCCAAGTGCCCGTTAACTAACCTAGATAGTCCAAGTCCCGCTAGGTAACCTACATATTCCTAGTGCCCGCTAGTTAACCAACATTGTTCAAGTGCCCGATACGGAACCCTCATAGTCCAAGTGCCCGTTAGGTAACCTACATTGTCCAAATGCCCGCTAGTAACCTACATAGTCCAAGTGCGTGATAGGGAACCTACATAATCCAGGTGCCCTTTAAGGAACCTATATAGTCCAAGTGCCCGCTAGGGAACTTAGATAGTCCAAGTGCCCGCTAGGTAACCTAGATAGTCCAAGGGAAACTAGTTAACCTACATGGTTCAAGTGCACGCTAGGTAACCTCGCTAATCCAAGTGCCCGCTAGTTAACCTATATAGTCCAAGTGCCGCTAGTTAACCTACAATGTACAAGTGCCCGGTAGGTAATCTATATAGTCCAAATGCCCGCTAGGGCACCTACATAATCCAAATACCTGCTAATTAACCTACATAGTCCAAGTGTCCGTTAGCTAACCTAGATCGTCTAAGGGTCCTCTAGTTAACATACATAGTTCAAGTGCCCGCTAGCAAACCTAGATAATCCACGTGCCCGCTAGTTAAGCAATATCATCCAAGTGCCCGCTAGTTAACTTAGTACGTCCAAGTGCCCGCCAGTTAACCTACATAGTCTAAGGGCCCGCTAGGTAACCTAGATAGTCCAAGTGCCCGCTACTTAACCTACATATTCCAAGTGCCCGCTAGGTAACCTACATAGTCGAAGTGCCCGCTAGGTAACCTAGATAGTCCAAGTTCCTGTTAGCTAACCTAGATAGTCCAAGTGCCCGCTAGGTAACCTACATAGTCCAAGGGCCCACTCGTTAACCTAGTTCGTCCAAGTGCCCGCTAATTAACCTACATAGTCCAAGTGCCCGCTAAGTAACCTACATAGTCCTAGCGCCCACTAATTAACCTACGTTGTCCAAGTACCCGATAGGAAACCTACATATTCCAAGTGCCCACTAGGTAACCTACATAGTCCAAATGCCCGCTAGTAACCTACATAGTCCAAGTGCAAGAAGGGAACCTACATAATCCAAGTTCCCGCTAGGGAACCTACGTAGTCCAAATGCCCGTTAGGTATCCTACATAGTCCAAATGCCCGCTAGGGTACCCACATAGTCCAAGTGCCCGCTAGGGAACCTACATAGTCAAAGTGCCCGCTAGGGAACCTGCATCGTCCAAGTGCCCACTAGTTAACCTAGATAGTCCAAGTTCCTGTTAGGTAACCTACATAGTCCAAGTGCCCGTTCGTTAACCTAGATAGTGCAAGTGCCCGCTAGGTAACCTACATAGTCCATGTGCCCGCTAGGTAACTTAGATAGTCCAAGTGCCCGTTAGCTAATATAGATAGTCCAAGTGCCCGCTAGGTAACCTACATAGTCTAAGTGCCCGTTCGTTAACCTAGATAGTCCAAGTGCCCGCTAGGTTACCTAGACAGTCCAAGTGCCTGCTAGGTAACCTACATAGTCCAAGTGCCCGTTTGCTAACCTAGATCGTCAAAGTGCCCGCTAGTTAACCTACATAGTCCAAGTGCCCGCTAGTTAACCTAGATCGTCCAAGTGTCCTCTAGTTAACCTACAGAGTCCAAGTTCCCGTTAGGTAACCTAGATAGTCCAAGTGCCCGCAAGGTAACCTACATAGTCCAAGTGCCCGCAAGGTAACCTACATAGTCCAAGTGCCCGCTAGGTAACCTAGATGTTCCAAGTTCCTGTTAACTAACCTAGATAGTCCAAGTGCCCGCTAGGTAACCTACATAGTCCGAGTGCCCATTCGTTAACCTAGATAGTCCAAATGCCCGCTAGGTAACCTACATAGTCCAAGGGCCTGCTAGGTAACCTAGATAGTACAAGGGCCCGTCAGGTAACCTAGATAGTCCAATTGCCTGTTAGGTAACCTAGATAGTCCATTTGCCCGCTAGGTAACCTAGACAGTCCAAGTTCCCGCTAGGTTACCTACATAATCCAAGTGACCTCTAGTTAACCTGATAGTTCAAGTGCCTGCTAGTTAACCTACATAGTCCAAGGGCCAGCTAGGTAACCTAGATTGTCCAAGTGCCCGCTAGTAAACCTAGATCTTCCAAGTGTCCGCTAGTTAATCTAAATAGTCCAAGTGCCCTCTAGGTATCTTAGATAGTCCAAGTACCCGTTAGGTAACCTATATAATCCAAGGGCCCGCTAGTTAACCTACATAGTCCATATGCCCGCTAGGGAACCTACATAGTCCATGTGCCCGCTAGTTAACATAGATAGTCCAAGTGCCCGCTAGGAAACGTACATAGTTCAAGTGCCTGCTAGGTAACCTAGATTGTCCAAGTGCCTGCTAGTTAACCTACATAGTCCAAGTGCCCGCTAGGTAACCTACATTGTCCAAGTGCCCGCTAGGGTAACCACATAGTCCAAGAGCACGCTAGTTAACCTACATAGTCCAAGTGCCCGTTTGCTAACCTAGATCGTCAAAGGCCCCTAGTTAACCTAGATAGTCAATGGGCCCGCTAGTTAACCTAGATAGTCAAAGTGCCCGCTTGTTAACCTACGTAGTCCAAGGGCCCGCTAGGTAGCCTACATAGTCCTAGTGCCCGCTAGGGAACCCAAATAGTCGAAGTGCCCGCTAGGGAACTTACATAGTCAAAGGGCCTACTAGGGAACATACATAGTCCAAGTGCCCGCTAGGGAACCTTCATAGTCCTAGTGCCTGCTAGGGAACCTACAAGTCCAAGTGCCCGCTAGGTAATCTATATAGTCAAAATGCCCACTAGGGCACATACATAATCCAAGTGCACGCTAATTAACCTACATAGTCCAAGTGCCCGTTAGCTAACCTAGATAGTCCAAGGGAAACTAGTTAACCTACATGGTTCAAGTGCACGCTAGGTAACCTCGCTAATCCAAGTGCCCGCTAGTTAACCTATATAGTCCAAGTGCCCGCTAGTTAACCTAGATGGTCCAAGTGCCCGCTAGTTAATCTACATAGTCCAAGTGTCCTCTATTAACATTCATAGTCCAAGTGCCCTCTAGATAACCTACACAGTCCAAGTGCCCGTAAGCTAACCTAGATAGTCCAAGGGCCCGCTAGTTGACTTACATAGTCCACGTGCCCGCTAGGTAACTTAGATAGTCCAAGTGCCGCTAGGTAACCTAGATAGTCCAATTGCCCGTTAGGTAACCTAGATAGTACAAGTGCCCACTAGGGGATGTACATAGTCCAAGTGCCCTCTTGGTAACCTAGATAGTCCAAGTGCCCGCTAGGATGTGTACATAGTCCAAGTGCCCGCTAGGTAACCTAGATAGTCTAAGTGCCCGTTAGTTAACCTACATAGTCCAAGGGCCTGCTAGTTAACCTACATAGTCCAAGTGCCGGCTAGGGATCCTACATAGTCCAAGTGCCCGTTAGGGAACCTAGAAAGTCCAAGTGCGCGCTAGGGAACCTGCATCGTCCAAGTGCTCGCTAGTTAACCTAGATAGTCCAAGTGCCCGCTAGTTAACCTAGATATTCCAAGTTCCCGTTAGGTAACCTAGATAGTCCAAGTGCCCGCTAGGTAACCTACATAGTCCAAGTGCTCGCTAGGTAACCTACATAATCCAATTGCCCATTAGCTAACCTAGATAGTCCAAGTGCCCGCTAGGCAACCTACATAGTCCATGTGCCCGTTCATTAACATAGAAGTCCAAGTGCCCGCTAGGTAACCTGACTGTCCAAGTGCCCGCAAGGTTACCTGCATAGTCCAAGTGCCCGTTAGCTAACCTAGATAGTCCAAGTGCCCGCTAGGTAACCTAGATAGTCCAAGTTCCTGTTAGCTAACCTAGATAGTCCATGTGCCCGCTAGGTAACCTACATCGTCCAAGGGCCCGCTCGTTAACCTAGTTTGTCCAAGTGTCCGCTAGTTAACCTAGATAGTCCATGTGCCCGCTAGGTAACCTAGTTAGTCCAAGTTCCATGAAAACGTTTTTCGTCCAAATTCTGGAGGAGCACCATTGTGCCTCTGGGAGCTACACCAGTGCCTGCTGAACAGAGGCTCCAGCGGTTTCATTTTCGGACTGAAATTCAACACGGAATTGCATGGATCTATGGAAACCGTGAACTGTGGCCGTACCAGATTCTCACATCTTCATTGTCTAATGGAAGCTTGTTTCCCTGGCTGATCCGGCTGGCGCTTCATTTCTGGGCAATGAACATTTAATTGTGGACGTTCAGCCTTCTTCGGAATTCTCTGATACCGGCAAGTTCCCACGCCTCACTCGGTGGAGGTTTAGGTGACTCAGGACAACTGTCTTTATTTCAGGCGTCTAGAACAAAGAGAATCCACAAAGGTTGATGATCACGGAGAAAGTAAAGTCCCGTTTCTTTATACTTCCCACTCAGGGCAGTTCTAGCATCTGAGGCCAAAGAGCTCGTGCAGCATGATATTCTCAGTTCAGGCACGCCGCCTGCAGTTTCTTCCTTGCAGAAAAATCTTTTCCAGTGTACTTCTTTAAACTGCTGCAAAATGGTGGCACAGAAGATTTCGGTTTAGGTTTAACTTTAGACGGGCATAGGTACAGGCATTTGGGCATGTTTAGGGACAGAGTTAGAGTTCACGTTAGAGTTACGGCTGTGTGAGGATTCGGGTTATGTTAAGTCTGAGGATCAAATGTAGGGTGAGTGTGAGGTTGAAGGTAATAGTAGGGTTTAGTGCTTAAGGATGAGCGAACCTATTGTCTCAATTAGGCTCAGGGTTAACTTGACTGTTTAGATATGGGTTGGGGTTAATATTTGTGTGAGGGTTAGACAGTGTGCAAAGTTAAGAGGGGGTCAGGCTTACGGTTTGTGTGTTACATCCGTTTTCATTAAGGTTAAGTTTAGCTCTCTCTCTAGTTTAAGGGATTGGTTTACATTAACGGTGAAATTGAGGTATCGATTGAAGGTGAGGGATAGAGTTAAGTTAGGTTCAGGCGAAGGATGAGGTTAGGAGTAAGGTTAGTTGTAGGGGGAACTGCATGTTCACGTCAGATTTGGGGTTAGGATTAGGTTTAGCCTTAGGGTAGACATACGGTTAGCGTTAGGGCTTGCTTTAGGGTGAGCCTTAGGTTAGGGTTAAGTTTAAGTTTAGGAGTATACAGAGTTACACCTAGGCTTAGGGTTACATCTCTGTTTAGGTTTACACCTAGGGTTAGCTTTTCACCTACTTTAGGGTTAGGATTAGGGTTGGTTTTAGGATAGGATTTAGGTTTGAGGTTTAATTTAAGTGTTGGATTATTGGAAGTACATCTGCTCTCACTGGTTTTCCTTCACTGTCACAATATTTCTGAGATTCATGGTTTAAGGGAAATCTTGGTTCTTGCTGGTTTCAAGGTCAAAAGGCGCCACCGGCAGTTTGTTTTTCCGTCAAACTTACGCTCGCTCTTTGAGAATCTTGGGTCTTTGGGAAAGCCGTGAGTGCCGCAAGCTTTTCAGATTAAGTGTGCCCCAAGCAGTAGGTTCTATCTCTGAGCAATACAGCCCGTGGAATTCCTGGGAATCTGGAACCCTGCCATGAAGTTCAGCCTGGTTGTTATTTTCACACGGAAGAAACTCCTTTGAGGTTCCCATGCCTCTGTACACTGATGCTTCCAGCAACGTCATGTCTCACAGGTCAATAGTGGCTCTTTAAGTTTCACTGGTCTAGGAAAAAGGGTGAAACGCCTGAGTTCCCGTGCTTCACTACTTCATGGCCTGTAAAAGATGTTTATAGGCACATCGGCAAATCCACCGGTGGCAATTCTCTCATATTGTCATTGCGAAGGGAAGATTTCTTATTCGTTAGGAAATGTTTTACCAAGGAAGACGGGTCCCCACAGAGCTGTCTCTTTTGTGTTGAGACAAACTCTGCTGAATTTAGCTGCCAGCATCTGCGTGTCCTCCCTTTCCTTTAAGGTCCATGGAGACGCACGAGTGTAAGGAGAACGGTGAATGGTGGCCGTTCGTAACCCAGAGTCATCAGAAACCGCAGAGTAAATTTTAGGAACGTAGACGAAGGACACCGGAGAAAACTTCACTCAGGGACTTCAGTGAACTCTGCTTACAATGTTGAGGCCCGACACCCCTAGTGCCTGGGGGCGACCCGTCTCCGGCCCTACGTAGTTTTTTTGAGCGTGCCTCCCTCAGGTGGTGCCTTTTCTCTCCCCGCAATATTGCTCCATGAAACTCTGCCGATGAAAACTATTTGCCATGGGTATGTCGTTTCACAATATTGGCCTCCTCTTTGAAGAACAAATGCTTTTCTACACGGGTGCGGCCTCCCTGAACTTTCCTTTGTCTTGGCTCAATCGATGCCGATTCCTGTGCTGAATGCGCCATAGAGTGACACAGGTGTGTGCTTTTCAGTATTGCAGGCACACGCAGCAATTTCATTTTTCCAAGACCCACCTGGCTTGATCAAAGTTGCTTATTCCCGTGAAAACGTTTTTCGTCCAAATTCAAGAGGAGCACCATTGTGCCTCTGGGAGCTACACCAGGGCCTGCTGAACAGAGGCTCCAGCGGTTTCATCTTCGGACTGAAATTCAACACGGAATTGCATGGATCTATGGAAACCGTGAACTGTGGCCGTACCAGATTCTCACATCTTCATTGTCTAATGGAAGCTTGTTTCCCAGGCTGATCCGGCTGGCGCTTCATTTCTGGGCAATGAACATTTAATTGTGGACGTTCAGCCTTCTTCGGAATTCTCTGATACCGGCAAGTTCCCGCGCCTCACTCGGTGGAGGTTTAGGTGACTCAGGACAACTGTCTTTATTTCAGGCGTCTAGAACAAAGAGAATCCACAAAGGTTGATGATCACGGAGAAAGTAAAGTCCCGTTTCTTTATACTTCCCACTCAGGGCAGTTCTAGCATCTGAGGCCAAAGAGCTCGTGCAGCATGATATTCTCAGTTCAGGCACACCGCCTGCAGTTTCTTCCTTGCAGAAAAATCTTTCCCAGTGTACTTCTTTAAACTGCTGCAAAATGCTGGCACAGAAGATTTCGGTTTAGGTTTAACTTTAGACGGGCATAGGTACAGGCATTTGGGCATGTTTAGGGACAGAGTTAGAGTTCACGTTAGAGTTACGGCTGTGTGAGGATTCGGGTTATGTTAAGTCTGAGGATCAAATGTAGGGTGAGTGTGAGGTTGAAGGTAATAGTAGGGTTTAGTGCTTAAGGATGAGCGAACCTATTGTCTCAATTAGGCTCAGGGTTAACTTGACTGTTTAGATATGGGTTGGGGTTAATATTTGTGTGAGGGTTAGACAGTGTGCAAAGTTAAGAGGGGGTCAGGCTTACGGTTTGTGTGTTACATCCGTTTTCATTAAGGTTAAGTTTAGCTCTCTCTCTAGTTTAAGGGATTGGTTTACATTAACGGTGAAATTGAGGTATCGATTGAAGGTGAGGGATAGAGTTAAGTTAGGTTCAGGCGAAGGATGAGGTTAGGAGTAAGGTTAGTTGTAGGGGGAACTGCATGTTCACGTCAGATTTGGGGTTAGGATTAGGTTTAGCCTTAGGGTAGACATACGGTTAGCGTTAGGGCTTGCTTTAGGGTGAGCCTTAGGTTAGGGTTAAGTTTAAGTTTAGGAGTATACAGAGTTACACCTAGGCTTAGGGTTACATCTCTGTTTAGGTTTACACCTAGGGTTAGCTTTTCACCTACTTTAGGGTTAGGATTAGGGTTGGTTTTAGGATAGGATTTAGGTTTGAGGTTTAATTTAAGTGTTGGATTATTGGAAGTACATCTGCTCTCACTGGTTTTCCTTCACTGTCACAATATTTCTGAGATTCATGGTTTAAGGGAAATCTTGGTTCTTGCCGGTTTCAAGGTCAAAAGGCGCCACCGGCAGTTTGTTTTTCCGTCAAACTTACGCTCGCTCTTTGAGAATCTTGGGTCTTTGGGAAAGCCGTGAGTGCCGCAAGCTTTTCAGATTAAGTGTGCCCCAAGCAGTAGGTTCTATCTCTGAGCAATACAGCCCGTGGAATTCCTGGGAATCTGGAACCCTGCCATGAAGTTCAGCCTGGTTGTTATTTTCACACGGAAGAAACTCCTTTGAGGTTCCCATGCCTCTGTACACTGATGCTTCCAGCAACGTCATGTCTCACAGGTCAATAGTGGCTCTTTAAGTTTCACTGGTCTAGGAAAAAGGGTGAAACGCCTGGGTTCCCGTGCTTCACTACTTCATGGCCTGTAAAAGATGTTTATAGGCACATCGGCAAATCCACCGGTGGCAATTCTCTCATATTGTCATTGCGAAGGGAAGATTTCTTATTCGTTAGGAAATGTTTTACCAAGGAAGACGGGTCCCCACAGAGCTGTCTCTTTTGTGTTGAGACAAACTCTGCTGAATTTAGCTGCCAGCATCTGCGTGTCCTCCCTTTCCTTTAAGGTCCATGGAGACGCACGAGTGTAAGGAGAACGGTGAATGGTGGCCGTTCGTAACCCAGAGTCATCAGAAACCGCAGAGTAAATTTTAGGAACGTAGACGAAGGACACCGGAGAAAACTTCACTCAGGGACTTCAGTGAACTCTGCTTACAATGTTGAGGCCCGACACCCCTAGTGCCTGGGGGCGACCCGTCTCCGGCCCTACGTAGTTTTTTTGAGCGTGCCTCCCTCAGGTGGTGCCTTTTCTCTCCCCGCAATATTGCTCCATGAAACTCTGCCGATGAAAACTATTTGCCATGGGTATGTCGTTTCACAATTTTGGCCTCCTCTTTGAAGAACAAATGCTTTTCTACACGGGTGCGGCCTCCCTGAACTTTCCTTTGTCTTGGCTCAATCGATGCCGATTCCTGTGCTGAATGCGCCATAGAGTGACACAGGTGTGTGCTTTTCAGTATTGCAGGCACACGCAGCAATTTCATTTTTCCAAGACCCACCTGGCTTGATCAAAGTTGCTTATTCCCGTGAAAACGTTTTTCGTCCAAATTCAAGAGGAGCACCATTGTGCCTCTGGGAGCTACACCAGGGCCTGCTGAACAGAGGCTCCAGCGGTTTCATTTTCGGACTGAAATTCAACACGGAATTGCATGGATCTATGGAAACCGTGAACTGTGGCCGTACCAGATTCTCACATCTTCATTGTCTAATGGAAGCTTGTTTCCCAGGCTGATCCGGCTGGCGCTTCATTTCTGGGCAATGAACATTTAATTGTGGACGTTCAGCCTTCTTCGGAATTCTCTGATACCGGCAAGTTCCCGCGCCTCACTCGGTGGAGGTTTAGGTGACTCAGGACAACTGTCTTTATTTCAGGCGTCTAGAACAAAGAGAATCCACAAAGGTTGATGATCACGGAGAAAGTAAAGTCCCGTTTCTTTATACTTCCCACTCAGGGCAGTTCTAGCATCTGAGGCCAAAGAGCTCGTGCAGCATGATATTCTCAGTTCAGGCACACCGCCTGCAGTTTCTTCCTTGCAGAAAAATCTTTCCCAGTGTACTTCTTTAAACTGCTGCAAAATGGTGGCACAGAAGATTTCGGTTTAGGTTTAACTTAAGACGGGCATAGGTACAGGCATTTGGGCATGTTTAGGGACAGAGTTAGAGTTCACGTTAGAGTTACGGCTGTGTGAGGATTCGGGTTATGTTAAGTCTGAGGATCAAATGTAGGGTGAGTGTGAGGTTGAAGGTAATAGTAGGGTTTAGTGCTTAAGGATGAGCGAACCTATTGTCTCAATTAGGCTCAGGGTTAACTTGACTGTTTAGATATGGGTTGGGGTTAATATTTGTGTGAGGGTTAGACAGTGTGCAAAGTTAAGAGGGGGTCAGGCTTACGGTTTGTGTGTTACATCCGTTTTCATTAAGGTTAAGTTTAGCTCTCTCTCTAGTTTAAGGGATTGGTTTACATTAACGGTGAAATTGAGGTATCGATTGAAGGTGAGGGATAGAGTTAAGTTAGGTTCAGGCGAAGGATGAGGTTAGGAGTAAGGTTAGTTGTAGGGGGAACTGCATGTTCACGTCAGATTTGGGGTTAGGATTAGGTTTAGCCTTAGGGTAGACATACGGTTAGCGTTAGGGCTTGCTTTAGGGTGAGCCTTAGGTTAGGGTTAAGTTTAAGTTTAGGAGTATACAGAGTTACACCTAGGCTTAGGGTTACATCTCTGTTTAGGTTTACACCTAGGGTTAGCTTTTCACCTACTTTAGGGTTAGGATTAGGGTTGGTTTTAGGATAGGATTTAGGTTTGAGGTTTAATTTAAGTGTTGGATTATTGGAAGTACATCTGCTCTCACTGGTTTTCCTTCACTGTCACAATATTTCTGAGATTCATGGTTTAAGGGAAATCTTGGTTCTTGCCGGTTTCAAGGTCAAAAGGCGCCACCGGCAGTTTGTTTTTCCGTCAAACTTACGCTCGCTCTTTGAGAATCTTGGGTCTTTGGGAAAGCCGTGAGTGCCGCAAGCTTTTCAGATTAAGTGTGCCCCAAGCAGTAGGTTCTATCTCTGAGCAATACAGCCCGTGGAATTCCTGGGAATCTGGAACCCTGCCATGAAGTTCAGCCTGGTTGTTATTTTCACACGGAAGAAACTCCTTTGAGGTTCCCATGCCTCTGTACACTGATGCTTCCAGCAACGTCATGTCTCACAGGTCAATAGTGGCTCTTTAAGTTTCACTGGTCTAGGAAAAAGGGTGAAACGCCTGGGTTCCCGTGCTTCACTACTTCATGGCCTGTAAAAGATGTTTATAGGCACATCGGCAAATCCACCGGTGGCAATTCTCTCATATTGTCATTGCGAAGGGAAGATTTCTTATTCGTTAGGAAATGTTTTACCAAGGAAGACGGGTCCCCACAGAGCTGTCTCTTTTGTGTTGAGACAAACTCTGCTGAATTTAGCTGCCAGCATCTGCGTGTCCTCCCTTTCCTTTAAGGTCCATGGAGACGCACGAGTGTAAGGAGAACGGTGAATGGTGGCCGTTCGTAACCCAGAGTCATCAGAAACCGCAGAGTAAATTTTAGGAACGTAGACGAAGGACACCGGAGAAAACTTCACTCAGGGACTTCAGTGAACTCTGCTTACAATGTTGAGGCCCGACACCCCTAGTGCCTGGGGGCGACCCGTCTCCGGCCCTACGTAGTTTTTTTGAGCGTGCCTCCCTCAGGTGGTGCCTTTTCTCTCCCCGCAATATTGCTCCATGAAACTCTGCCGATGAAAACTATTTGCCATGGGTATGTCGTTTCACAATATTGGCCTCCTCTTTGAAGAACAAATGCTTTTCTACACGGGTGCGGCCTCCCTGAACTTTCCTTTGTCTTGGCTCAATCGATGCCGATTCCTGTGCTGAATGCGCCATAGAGTGACACAGGTGTGTGCTTTTCAGTATTGCAGGCACACGCAGCAATTTCATTTTTCCAAGACCCACCTGGCTTGATCAAAGTTGCTTATTCCCGTGAAAACGTTTTTCGTCCAAATTCAAGAGGAGCACCATTGTGCCTCTGGGAGCTACACCAGGGCCTGCTGAACAGAGGCTCCAGCGGTTTCATTTTCGGACTGAAATTCAACACGGAATTGCATGGATCTATGGAAACCGTGAACTGTGGCCGTACCAGATTCTCACATCTTCATTGTCTAATGGAAGCTTGTTTCCCAGGCTGATCCGGCTGGCGCTTCATTTCTGGGCAATGAACATTTAATTGTGGACGTTCAGCCTTCTTCGGAATTCTCTGATACCGGCAAGTTCCCGCGCCTCACTCGGTGGAGGTTTAGGTGACTCAGGACAACTGTCTTTATTTCAGGCGTCTAGAACAAAGAGAATCCACAAAGGTTGATGATCACGGAGAAAGTAAAGTCCCGTTTCTTTATACTTCCCACTCAGGGCAGTTCTAGCATCTGAGGCCAAAGAGCTCGTGCAGCATGATATTCTCAGTTCAGGCACACCGCCTGCAGTTTCTTCCTTGCAGAAAAATCTTTCCCAGTGTACTTCTTTAAACTGCTGCAAAATGGTGGCACAGAAGATTTCGGTTTAGGTTTAACTTTAGACGGGCATAGGTACAGGCATTTGGGCATGTTTAGGGACAGAGTTAGAGTTCACGTTAGAGTTACGGCTGTGTGAGGATTCGGGTTATGTTAAGTCTGAGGATCAAATGTAGGGTGAGTGTGAGGTTGAAGGTAATAGTAGGGTTTAGTGCTTAAGGATGAGCGAACCTATTGTCTCAATTAGGCTCAGGGTTAACTTGACTGTTTAGATATGGGTTGGGGTTAATATTTGTGTGAGGGTTAGACAGTGTGCAAAGTTAAGAGGGGGTCAGGCTTACGGTTTGTGTGTTACATCCGTTTTCATTAAGGTTAAGTTTAGCTCTCTCTCTAGTTTAAGGGATTGGTTTACATTAACGGTGAAATTGAGGTATCGATTGAAGGTGAGGGATAGAGTTAAGTTAGGTTCAGGCGAAGGATGAGGTTAGGAGTAAGGTTAGTTGTAGGGGGAACTGCATGTTCACGTCAGATTTGGGGTTAGGATTAGGTTTAGCCTTAGGGTAGACATACGGTTAGCGTTAGGGCTTGCTTTAGGGTGAGCCTTAGGTTAGGGTTAAGTTTAAGTTTAGGAGTATACAGAGTTACACCTAGGCTTAGGGTTACATCTCTGTTTAGGTTTACACCTAGGGTTAGCTTTTCACCTACTTTAGGGTTAGGATTAGGGTTGGTTTTAGGATAGGATTTAGGTTTGAGGTTTAATTTAAGTGTTGGATTATTGGAAGTACATCTGCTCTCACTGGTTTTCCTTCACTGTCACAATATTTCTGAGATTCATGGTTTAAGGGAAATCTTGGTTCTTGCCGGTTTCAAGGTCAAAAGGCGCCACCGGCAGTTTGTTTTTCCGTCAAACTTACGCTCGCTCTTTGAGAATCTTGGGTCTTTGGGAAAGCCGTGAGTGCCGCAAGCTTTTCAGATTAAGTGTGCCCCAAGCAGTAGGTTCTATCTCTGAGCAATACAGCCCGTGGAATTCCTGGGAATCTGGAACCCTGCCATGAAGTTCAGCCTGGTTGTTATTTTCACACGGAAGAAACTCCTTTGAGGTTCCCATGCCTCTGTACACTGATGCTTCCAGCAACGTCATGTCTCACAGGTCAATAGTGGCTCTTTAAGTTTCACTGGTCTAGGAAAAAGGGTGAAACGCCTGGGTTCCCGTGCTTCACTACTTCATGGCCTGTAAAAGATGTTTATAGGCACATCGGCAAATCCACCGGTGGCAATTCTCTCATATTGTCATTGCGAAGGGAAGATTTCTTATTCGTTAGGAAATGTTTTACCAAGGAAGACGGGTCCCCACAGAGCTGTCTCTTTTGTGTTGAGACAAACTCTGCTGAATTTAGCTGCCAGCATCTGCGTGTCCTCCCTTTCCTTTAAGGTCCATGGAGACGCACGAGTGTAAGGAGAACGGTGAATGGTGGCCGTTCGTAACCCAGAGTCATCAGAAACCGCAGAGTAAATTTTAGGAACGTAGACGAAGGACACCGGAGAAAACTTCACTCAGGGACTTCAGTGAACTCTGCTTACAATGTTGAGGCCCGACACCCCTAGTGCCTGGGGGCGACCCGTCTCCGGCCCTACGTAGTTTTTTTGAGCGTGCCTCCCTCAGGTGGTGCCTTTTCTCTCCCCGCAATATTGCTCCATGAAACTCTGCCGATGAAAACTATTTGCCATGGGTATGTCGTTTCACAATATTGGCCTCCTCTTTGAAGAACAAATGCTTTTCTACACGGGTGCGGCCTCCCTGAACTTTCCTTTGTCTTGGCTCAATCGATGCCGATTCCTGTGCTGAATGCGCCATAGAGTGACACAGGTGTGTGCTTTTCAGTATTGCAGGCACACGCAGCAATTTCATTTTTCCAAGACCCACCTGGCTTGATCAAAGTTGCTTATTCCCGTGAAAACGTTTTTCGTCCAAATTCAAGAGGAGCACCATTGTGCCTCTGGGAGCTACACCAGGGCCTGCTGAACAGAGGCTCCAGCGGTTTCATTTTCGGACTGAAATTCAACACGGAATTGCATGGATCTATGGAAACCGTGAACTGTGGCCGTACCAGATTCTCACATCTTCATTGTCTAATGGAAGCTTGTTTCCCAGGCTGATCCGGCTGGCGCTTCATTTCTGGGCAATGAACATTTAATTGTGGACGTTCAGCCTTCTTCGGAATTCTCTGATACCGGCAAGTTCCCGCGCCTCACTCGGTGGAGGTTTAGGTGACTCAGGACAACTGTCTTTATTTCAGGCGTCTAGAACAAAGAGAATCCACAAAGGTTGATGATCACGGAGAAAGTAAAGTCCCGTTTCTTTATACTTCCCACTCAGGGCAGTTCTAGCATCTGAGGCCAAAGAGCTCGTGCAGCATGATATTCTCAGTTCAGGCACACCGCCTGCAGTTTCTTCCTTGCAGAAAAATCTTTCCCAGTGTACTTCTTTAAACTGCTGCAAAATGGTGGCACAGAAGATTTCGGTTTAGGTTTAACTTTAGACGGGCATAGGTACAGGCATTTGGGCATGTTTAGGGACAGAGTTAGAGTTCACGTTAGAGTTACGGCTGTGTGAGGATTCGGGTTATGTTAAGTCTGAGGATCAAATGTAGGGTGAGTGTGAGGTTGAAGGTAATAGTAGGGTTTAGTGCTTAAGGATGAGCGAACCTATTGTCTCAATTAGGCTCAGGGTTAACTTGACTGTTTAGATATGGGTTGGGGTTAATATTTGTGTGAGGGTTAGACAGTGTGCAAAGTTAAGAGGGGGTCAGGCTTACGGTTTGTGTGTTACATCCGTTTTCATTAAGGTTAAGTTTAGCTCTCTCTCTAGTTTAAGGGATTGGTTTACATTAACGGTGAAATTGAGGTATCGATTGAAGGTGAGGGATAGAGTTAAGTTAGGTTCAGGCGAAGGATGAGGTTAGGAGTAAGGTTAGTTGTAGGGGGAACTGCATGTTCACGTCAGATTTGGGGTTAGGATTAGGTTTAGCCTTAGGGTAGACATACGGTTAGCGTTAGGGCTTGCTTTAGGGTGAGCCTTAGGTTAGGGTTAAGTTTAAGTTTAGGAGTATACAGAGTTACACCTAGGCTTAGGGTTACATCTCTGTTTAGGTTTACACCTAGGGTTAGCTTTTCACCTACTTTAGGGTTAGGATTAGGGTTGGTTTTAGGATAGGATTTAGGTTTGAGGTTTAATTTAAGTGTTGGATTATTGGAAGTACATCTGCTCTCACTGGTTTTCCTTCACTGTCACAATATTTCTGAGATTCATGGTTTAAGGGAAATCTTGGTTCTTGCCGGTTTCAAGGTCAAAAGGCGCCACCGGCAGTTTGTTTTTCCGTCAAACTTACGCTCGCTCTTTGAGAATCTTGGGTCTTTGGGAAAGCCGTGAGTGCCGCAAGCTTTTCAGATTAAGTGTGCCCCAAGCAGTAGGTTCTATCTCTGAGCAATACAGCCCGTGGAATTCCTGGGAATCTGGAACCCTGCCATGAAGTTCAGCCTGGTTGTTATTTTCACACGGAAGAAACTCCTTTGAGGTTCCCATGCCTCTGTACACTGATGCTTCCAGCAACGTCATGTCTCACAGGTCAATAGTGGCTCTTTAAGTTTCACTGGTCTAGGAAAAAGGGTGAAACGCCTGGGTTCCCGTGCTTCACTACTTCATGGCCTGTAAAAGATGTTTATAGGCACATCGGCAAATCCACCGGTGGCAATTCTCTCATATTGTCATTGCGAAGGGAAGATTTCTTATTCGTTAGGAAATGTTTTACCAAGGAAGACGGGTCCCCACAGAGCTGTCTCTTTTGTGTTGAGACAAACTCTGCTGAATTTAGCTGCCAGCATCTGCGTGTCCTCCCTTTCCTTTAAGGTCCATGGAGACGCACGAGTGTAAGGAGAACGGTGAATGGTGGCCGTTCGTAACCCAGAGTCATCAGAAACCGCAGAGTAAATTTTAGGAACGTAGACGAAGGACACCGGAGAAAACTTCACTCAGGGACTTCAGTGAACTCTGCTTACAATGTTGAGGCCCGACACCCCTAGTGCCTGGGGGCGACCCGTCTCCGGCCCTACGTAGTTTTTTTGAGCGTGCCTCCCTCAGGTGGTGCCTTTTCTCTCCCCGCAATATTGCTCCATGAAACTCTGCCGATGAAAACTATTTGCCATGGGTATGTCGTTTCACAATATTGGCCTCCTCTTTGAAGAACAAATGCTTTTCTACACGGGTGCGGCCTCCCTGAACTTTCCTTTGTCTTGGCTCAATCGATGCCGATTCCTGTGCTGAATGCGCCATAGAGTGACACAGGTGTGTGCTTTTCAGTATTGCAGGCACACGCAGCAATTTCGTTTTTCCAAGACCCACCTGGCTTGATCAAAGTTGCTTATTCCCGTGAAAACGTTTTTCGTCCAAATTCAAGAGGAGCACCATTGTGCCTCTGGGAGCTACACCAGGGCCTGCTGAACAGAGGCTCCAGCGGTTTCATTTTCGGACTGAAATTCAACACGGAATTGCATGGATCTATGGAAACCGTGAACTGTGGCCGTACCAGATTCTCACATCTTCATTGTCTAATGGAAGCTTGTTTCCCAGGCTGATCTGTCTGGCGCTTCATTTCTGGGCAATGAACATTTAATTGTGGACGTTCAGCCTTCTTCGGAATTCTCTGATACCGGCAAGTTCCCGCGCCTCACTAAGACCACTCGGTGGAGGTTTAGGTGACTCAGGACAACTGTCTTTATTTCAGGCGTCTAGAACAAAGAGAATCCACAAAGGTTGATGATCACGGAGAAAGTAAAGTCCCGTTTCTTTATACTTCCCACTCAGGGCACTTCTAGCATCTGAATCCAAAGAGCTCGTGCAGCATGATATTCTCAGTTCAGGCACACCGCCTGCAGTTTCTTCCTTGCAGAAAAATCTTTCCCAGTGTACTTCTTTAAACTGCTGCAAAATGGTGGCACAGAAGATTTCGGTTTAGGTTTAACTTTAGACGGGCATAGGTACAGGCATTTGGGCATGTTTAGGGACAGAGTTAGAGTTCACGTTAGAGTTACGGCTGTGTGAGGATTCGGGTTATGTTAAGTCTGAGGATCAAATGTAGGGGCAGTGTGAGGTGGAAGGTAAGAGTAGGGTTTAGTGCTTAAGGATGAGAGAACCTATTGTCTCATTTAGGCCTATGATAAACTTGACTGTTTAGATATGGGTTGGGGTTAATATTTGTGTGAGGGTTAGACAGTTTGCGAGGTTAAGAGTTGGGTTCAGGCTTACAGTTTGTGTGTTACGTCCGTTTTGGTTATGGTTAAGTTTAGCTCTCTGTCTAGTTTAAGGGATTGGATTACATTAACGGTGCTATGGAGGCTTCGATTGAAGGTGAGGGATAGAGTTAAGTTAAGTTCAGGCGAAGGATGACGGTTAGGAGTAAGGTTAGTTGTAGGGGGAGCTGCATGTTCACATCAGATTTGGGGTTAGGATTAGGGTTAGCCTTTGGGTAGACATACGGTTATGGTTAGGGCTTGCTTTAGGGTGAGCCTTAGGTTAGGGTTAAGTTTAAGGTTAGGAGAATACAGTTAGACCTAGGCTTAGGGTTACATCTCTGTTTAGGTTTACACCTAGGGTTAGCTTTTCACCTACTTTAGGGTTAGGATTAGGGTTGTTTTTCGGATAGGATTTACGTATGAGGTCTAATTTAAGTGTTGGATTATTGGAAGTACATCTGCTCTCACTGGTTTTCCTTCACTGTCACAATGTTTCTGAGATTCATGGTTTAAGGGAAATCTTGCTTCTTGCCGGTTTCAAGGTCAAAAGGTGCCACCGGCAGTTTGTTTTTCCGTCAAACTTACGCTCGCTCTTTGAGAATCTTGGGTCTTTGGGAAAGCCGTGAGTGCCGCAAGCTTTCAGATTAAGTGTGCCCCAAGCAGTAGGTTCTATCTCTGAGCAATACAGCCCGTGGAATTCCTGGGAATCTGGAACCCTGCCATGAAGTTCAGCCTGGTTGTTATTTTCACACGGAAGAAACTCCTTTGAGGTTCCCATGCCTCTGTACACTGATGCTTCTAGCAACGTCATGTCTCACAGGTCAATAGTGGCTCTTTAAGTTTCACTGGTCTAGGAAAAAGGGTGAAACGCCTGGGTTCCCGTGCTTCACTACTTCATGGCCTGTAAAAGATGTTTATAGGCACATCGGCAAATCCACCGGTGGCAATTCTCTCATATTGTCATTGCGAAGGGAAGATTTCTTATTCGTTAGGAAATGTTTTACCAAGGAAGACGGGTCCCCACAGAGCTGTCTCTTTTGTTTTGACACTAACTCTGCTGAATTTAGCTGCCAGCATCTGCGTGTCCTCCCTTTCCTTTAAGGTCGATGGAGACGCACGAGTGTAAGGAGAACGGTGAATGGTGGCCGTTCGTAACCCAGAGTCATCAGAAACCGCAGAGTAAATTTTAGGAACGTAGACGTAGGACACCGGAGAAAACTTCACTCAGGGACTTCAGTGAACTCTCCTTACATTGCTGAGGCCTGATATCCCTAGTGCCTGGGGCCAACCCTGCTCCAGTTCATCGAGAACTCTTCCCACAACGTGATGTTTTTCACTAAGTTTTAAAACTTAACCTGGAAATTGAAGAGGTGATCTGAATGTTAGAAACCCCAGAAGAAAGAAGAAAAAAAGTAGAGAAACTTCCAATCTTTTCTCAGAAACTGAAAAGAAAAAGTCTAATGTCCTCCTCTTTCTTTTTTTTTATATTTCTTTTTTAAAAAAACATTTTATTAGGGGCTCATACAACTCTTATCACAATCCATACATATACATACATCAATTGTATAAAGCACATCTGTACATTCTTTGCCCTAATCATTTTCTTTTTTTACATTTTATTAGGGGCTCATACAACTCTTATCACAAACATATATATACATACATCAATTGTATAAAGCACATCCGCACGTTCCCTGCCCCAATCATTCTCAAAGCATTTGCTCTCCACTTAAGCCCTTTACATCAGGTCCTCTTTTTTTCCCCCTCCCTCCCCGCTCCCCTCTCCCTCATGTGCCCTTGGTAATTTATACATTGTTATTTAGTCATATCTTGCCCTATCCAGAGTATCCCTTTCCCCCCTTCTCTGCTGTCCCTCTCCCAGGGAGGAGGTCACATGTGGGTCCTTGTAATCAGTTCCCCCTTTCCAACCCATTCACCCTCCACTTTCCCAGCATTGCCCCTCACACCCTTGGTCCTGAAGGTATCATCCACCCTGGATTCCCTGTGCCTCCAGCCCCCATATGCACCATTGTACAACCTCTGCCCTAGCCAGTCCTGCAAGGTAGAATTCGGATCATGGTAGTTGGGGGGAGGAAGCATCCAGGATCTGGGGGAAAGCTGTGTTCTTCATCGGTACTACCTCGCACCCTGACTGAATCGTCTCCTCTCCTAAAGCCCTCTATGAGGGGATCTCCAGTGGCCGACACTTGGGCCCTGGGTCTCCACTCTGCACTTCCCCCTTCATTCAATATGGTATGTATATATATTCATATACATACATACATACACACACACATATATGTCTTTTTTTTGCATGATACTTATACCTGGTCCCTTTGGCACCCCGTGATCGCACTGGTTGGTGTGCTTCTTCCATTTGGGCTTTTTTGCGTCTGAGCTAGATGGCCGCTTGTTCACCTTCAAGCTTTTAAGACCCCAGACACTATCTCTTTTGATAGCTGGGCACCATCAGCTTTCTTCGCCACATTTGCTTATGCACGCATTTGTCTTCAGCGATCCTATCATGGAGGTGTGCAGTCAATGGTATTATTTTTTTGTTCTTTGATGCCTGATAACTGATCCCTTTTGGACCCCTCGATCACACAGGCTTGTGTGTTCTTCCATGTGGGATTTGTTGCTTCTGAGCTAGATGGCCGCTTGTTTATCTTCAAGCCTTTAAGACCCCAGTCACTATCTCTTTTGTTAGCCGGGCACCATCAGCTTTCTTCACCACATTTACTTGTTCACCCGCTTTGGCTTCAGCAGTTGTGTCGGGAGAGTGAGCATCATAGAGTGCCAATTTAATAAAAGAAAGTATTCATGCACTGTTCCTCCTCTTTCTTAAGATTTGCTTCCATCTATTGAGGAATCAATCTCCTTAGGCTGAAAATCAGAGAAACTGTTGGGACACAGAAAGCACAGAGAATGTTAAGAGATTCTGATATTTTAAAAACCTCAGTTAAGAGTGGACATTTATTTTACCATGTTTTCTCATTCCTCTGCATATTTGCTGGAGAGTTAACTTCTCTCTCTTTATCATGCCATCTCACTTACTGCCAGTAATGACAGTGGAACATGTAGGGTTTTGAGACTCAAAATAGGCAAAGGTTATGAAATGGAACTTGACTGAAGGAGAC
This sequence comes from Tenrec ecaudatus, assembly GCF_050624435.1. Taxonomy (NCBI): domain Eukaryota; kingdom Metazoa; phylum Chordata; class Mammalia; order Afrosoricida; family Tenrecidae; genus Tenrec; species Tenrec ecaudatus. Next base: position 129,586 of record NW_027459040.1, read on the forward strand.
ATTTACGTTGCAAAAATACAAATATATTAACTCACATTAATCATTGCTGCTATTATTGTTTGTTTGATTGGCATTGGGGTTTTTTTGTAGATATTTTCTTGGAATGGGTGGTTATAGAATAGCCATATTATCTGGAAAGCATTTTAAGCACTTTGATGAAGTCATTTTTCATATCTAAGCTCAATGTGGTGTGATTTTTGGTTTGTTGCTTCCATGGGTGTTCATTGTGCATCACAGAAATACAGAATCATAGAACATGTCAGCAGTTTCTCTGCATAACATGCTAAATGGGACAAATAACACGAGAAGCTGTACTAAATGGAAAACACATCAAGGTTGTAGGAAACTCCGCTAATAATCTGTGATATGCAGGTGACATAAAGCTACATGTTCTAAGATAGCAGGATTTGAAAACATGTTCTAAGATGATAGCAGGATTTGAAAACTTACTGATGAAGTCCAGGAATTTCTGCCTTCTCTGTACACCACAATTCAATGTAAACAAAATGAATCTATGGGACAATGGAAAATATGGGAAATAGAGACAAGATTAAAGTTGGGATGGAGTTCATTTTGCATGGATCTACAATTAATATTCATGAAAACCCCAGTCAATGATGCATTTCATTGAGCAAACCTGTTGCACAGAACTCTTCAAAGATTGAAGAGCAAGGATGTCCCTTTGAGGACTGAGATACACCTGGCCCAAGCTATGAAGTTTTCAATTGTCTCATATGCACGTGAAAGATGGAGAATGAATGAGAAAGATCTAAAATTAAACAATGTATTTGAATTATGGTACTGGTGAATAATTTCATGGTGTGATGGACTGCCAGAAGAACAAACAATCATATATTGGATGATGTACACTTGTAATCATTAGTAGAAAGAAGTGAGCATGTTATTACTTCATCTCAAGTACTTTGAACATGTGTCAAGGAAATCAGAACTTGGAAGAGGACATCCTGATTGATAAAGCATAAGGTCATTTTTAAAAGGATGACCTTTAAGAATATACATTGCCACAGTAACCACAACAAAGGCCTCATACATGAAAATTGTGAGGATGAGGCAAGACCTGTGTTTAATTGTTTTCTCTAGTGTTTCTGTGAGTTCAAACTGATTTGATAGGTCTTAAAACAGCAAAATGCAATGCCAATGGCAAACATTGCACTCCATGGAGAGGAAGTGAACTCATTCAACTTTCTAATTGGAACCAGATTAAGGATACCATTAAATACGAATCTTATTTCATATCATGCTGCAAATCTTAACTATAGCTATCAATCAACAAATGAAAAACAGAGGCATCCAAATGGTAATAAAGAAGTAAAACTCTCTAAACATAGAAAACGCAAAAGCTTGAGAAGAAAATTATTGCAACTAGTTGGAAGGGTAAGCCATTTCACAAGTTATAAGGTAAACATAGAAAATCAGTTTGGTTCCCACATACCAATAGAGAAAGCTCTTAAAAGAAAATCAGAAAATAATACAATTTGCAATAGCCACCTCAAGCATAAAACAAATTGGAATAAGCCTAAGCAGAGAAACAAAAGTCTCATAGAAAGAAAACACTATTCCAAGAAACCAAAAGACATACACATCATTCAAATAATGGGTCATAATCATGAGTAAGTAGTAAGCCTTAACTTTGTGAAAATAAGACACTCTAAGCGATCTATCACTTTAATGCAATTCTGAACAAGATACCAGTGTCTATATTTAAGGACATGGAGATTACTAACCAAATTTTAAAAGAAATTACTCAAATTAAAAAAAGAGAAAAAACCTGGCATACAATGTCAAAATGCCCCCCACCCCCATACTCTCCCGAACAGTTTCTACTGGAGTTTCCTCTCAATCTGCTCCTAAGCAGTGGGAACAAAATGAACCCAAGACACAGCAGAAGATTTCATCTGTGCTCACACACCCACCTGCTTCTGGTTCCTGGGCCTGAGCTACCCCTGCTGGTATAAGAGCTCTCTTAGTTCAGCCTCCAGCTGTCCTGCATGGTAGGTTGTGTGGGGACTCACATCGACTTTCCCTTTCCTTATCTCCTTGCACAGTGCTTGTCAGTGGTCACAGAGCTCAGCTGTAGGGAGAGCTGGATCTTGGATGTGTGTTGGTCAATGACTATGGTCTCTCAGGGATGGTGTGTATTCGCTAAACCACTCTGACCAATAGAAGTTCCTTCCCATCCACTTAAGGCTTCTCCCAGGGCTCTGTCTGATCCAGTCCCAAGTAACATTGTTGCTGGAGATGGAGTCCCTAGCGATGGTACAGGTGAGAGGGAGAGCCTGTAAAGGCTTCACCACTTGATTGCTTGACTCCTGTAGCTGCATGTGGTGCAGGACCCCTGGAGTCTTATGAAATAAGCATTAAAGGCCCCATATGTCTTTGAATGTGCTGTCATTCACTGCATCTCCCTGCCACTGACCCGATGGGAGACCCAGCACCATCAGGAGGAGGAAGAGATAGGAGGCAGACATTTCTGTATCAAAGGCTCCCTGACTCAGAAGGGTTTGGAATCCCCTGATTGCAGGGTGGTGATGGGGGTGGTCTCATTAAGTAAGAAACCACAACAGGCATTTGTCTAGGAGTGTTCCTGGCTGTTATAGGAGTTTGGGGCTATGAATAGCATACTAAGGTGCAGGCACCTCAGTTCCACAAGAAAGTGTCTCCAGGGATGATTCTTGAATAAAGTTGGATGACAGAGATGGGAGTGATGTGACCAACAGGCATACCTTGAATTAGTAGGCTCTCCAAATTCCAATATTTGAAATTACAAAATCAGAGTTCCAAGGTAGCAGTGTTGTTTGATTTGAACATATGCATCCACTAACTCATGAATTAATTTTTCTTTGTGAGGTCTGAGAGTTATGAACACGTCAGATATTCTTCTGACTGAGGGAAAATCAGAAAACCAAGCAACTGAGCTAGAAATGAACAATCTCTTCTTTCAAAACCAAATCTATTCTGACTCATAGGAACCCTATAAGACTGATTAGAACTCATTGAGCTTCTTCTGACTATACTTATTTACAGGAATAGGCAATGTCATCTTACATATTTACATAGATAGATAGATAACATACGAAATAAACAGTTAATTAAATTATAAAGCAGTACATATGGCTCATCGCCATTCACTCCTATGAGAGAGTTGTGAGACACTGGCAGTCCTTCAAGTCTTGAGGGCTGCTGGGTAGTCCTCTGTAGAGCAATTCAGGCTATCTGGCTACAGGCAGCACACAGCAAGTCAGGTCAACAGTCAGCCAGATGACAGGGTCCGACAGTCCCCAGCTCAAAAGATGTAGATTACAATGGTGTGGAGGATCAGGTCTTGAAGGAACCTCAAATTACAGCGACACAGTCCATGGATTAGGTGTCCCACAGGTAGTGTAGCTTGCAAATTGAGGCAAAGAAAAAGTAAGGTAGCTGCACACTGGTCCGATGATCAATGATCAAAGAGCAAGAGACAAGAGAGGCGAGGCTCTCCGAGCTATTTATCTCTCCGCACTTCAATTAATGTTTTTATTAGCCAGGTTGGCACAATAAACTAACAACCTCAGCTCCCGAGTGATCCCTGCACTCTGAAGAAGAAACATTGAGGTCTTTTAGACTCAGATTTCTGGATTTGTTTGTAGTCCCCATCTCCTCGGGTTGGGCTTGACCGGTCGCTTAATCAAGGTGTACTGCATCTTTCAAAATACTGAAATATGGAAATGATAGAAAATATGGCCTCAAGGAAAATGCAATAGATTTTTTCTCCAGTTGTCTATTGTTGTACACTAAACAGACATGAAACCTTGTAGCTTAAAATCACAAGATCTTTTTGTTTTTCATTTGTTGCTTGACTTTCCTATTTACTCTTATAATGCACATATATGATTTCAGAGGACACTCTCATCTCTGTTGTCTTCTTTGTGTGTATGTCCTTTGCTATGTTCGATAGTATATGGATGCCCTGCAGTGGGGCACTTGCGTGTGTGCCTGCCTCCTTATAGATGGTCTCTATAGCTCTGCGATTTACATTAGGTCCTTGACCCATCTTGTATTCATTTTTGTACATGGCTGAGGTTTGGGTTGTCTTTCATTCTTCTGAGGGTGATGAGTCAATTGTGCCAACCCCATTGTTGAAGATAACGTCGCTCTCCCTTATACAGTTCCTATGGCCTTTGTTGAAGAGTTGCCTGTATGTGGATGGATTATTTATTAGTTTTCTATTCTATTTCATTGGTCAACATATCTATCATTGTATGAGTACCAGGCTGTTTTTACTGCTGTGGCGGTGTAATACTTTTGAGGTCAGTTTGTGTGAGTCCCACTAACTTGATCCAAATATTTTTGGGTCCCTTGATTATCCTAGGATTCTCCATATAAAGTGAGTAATTATTTTCCAGTTCTTTAAAGGGTTAAATTGGCATTTGGATCACGATTACATTGTACTTAGTGACAGTACTGGGTAGTTTTAACATTTCCTTGGTATTGGGCCTCTTTATCCATGAACATGGCATATTGAGAATGTGAACAGACTTGCATTGGGAAGCATAAACATTCCTGAATCATGGCATCTTGCTGAACAAGAGAGACAGAAAATAGAGAAGACACAAAGAGGCTTTGGACCAGTGCTGAGTTCGACCTGCACACTTCCTACTAAAGATGAGAGTCATATGGGAGCCACATTCTGTTTTCATATGGTTTGTTCCCTAACTTGCTGCCTACATAACTATAGCCGGGAAATCAATGTCACAATCGGGAAATTCTATGGAAGCCTCTGCTCTCAGTCTGTCCCTTCAGAAGTAACATCACCAAGTCTTTCTCTTCAGGCATCACTTGGTAAGTTTGAATAGCCAGTCTTTCTGATTTAATTCAAATAGCTCATCTCTGGCAGTAGTACCCTGTCGCTCCATCTTCCCTCAATTTCATTAGATCCAAATCACCAAGTTTCCATGAGTTTCATCTGGACCTCGATCCTGAGGACTGCCTGGCAAAATCATTTTACTCCACACGAAAAAAGGCTGATATTTCTGAAGAATATTTTCTTTGTTATGATACAGCTCTTTAAGTGTATGAAATATCAGGGATAGGCAAAGCTGGTAGTATAAACAGGATAGGCAAAGCTGGTAGTATAATCATTAAGAGATTCTCTGAGGGAAACTGCAAGATGGAGAAGAACACCAATATCACAACAGAAAAACAGTCCTGAATGTCCCCATCTGCACCTGCTCCTGGACCTGAGGCTTGACTCTGTGGGTCTTGCGCGCCCCCTGGGGGCCTGTTTCCTCCCTGAAGGGGAGGTTTGTGTCCTGGTTCAGTCTGAATTCTCCTCACTGTGATGGTAGCACAGAAATAAAAAGGCATGTCCTCGAATTCCAGGCTGTTCATATGCAGATGCAGCAGTTCTTGGAGATACAAAAACATCTTGGAGAAGTCTTTGTAGTATGCACCATCACCACTTGACACCCACTGCAGGTCCTTCCCTGGAGCCTGGTGGACACAGATCATGCATAGCTATTGAAGGGCAACCTTGAGGTTGCACTGGAGAATCTCAGAGACCCCCAAGGAACCCCATACTCCACTAGCTGCACCTCACTCTGGACTTCTGCAAACACAGATATCCATGGCAGGAAAACCATCAGACATGTTCACCGTGTCTCCCACTCACACCCAAGCACACAAACTGGTTCATGACAAAATCACCTGTTAAAATAGCAACAAGGACAAGCCCCTTTCAACTAAGAGGCCAGGCTTTCTGTGTTGTGCTCAGTCCTGATCACTGAGTTGGGACTCCTGAGAATCCAGGAGCACTTCCAGAGCTGCAGGGTTGGGGCTGTGTTGGCTTTCATCAGCAGAGGGAGGGGTGGATTTGCATTCCCTCCTACTACAGAGCAATAAATGAAGTTGCATGACTTCTGAGATCCGAGGGTTCTGTTCCTAGAACAGATATGAGTGTTTTAAGTGTGTTGGAAAGGGCATGCTGATAATATCCTTGGTAACATGTATTATATTACTGTTCTATGCTAAATTGTTATCATATATAATTCATTTTATTCTTCTACTAACACAATACATAAGATTATATTTATAGATTTCTGGTTTTTAGGAATAATACTACATACAGAGATGTAAAAATGTTTTTTATATCTATGAAGGATTCACAGCATTTCCTTCTTAATGTCCCTTGAGATTTTGGAAGAGGCAAGGTTGAGGTTGTCCTCAGGACTAATAATAAGAGTTGTCATACAAGGAAGGCAAGGGGAAGGTGGGGGAGAAGGTGAAGTTGGGGGGGAAGGGGGAAACTGATCACAATGATCTACATGTAACCCACTCCCTGGTTATAAAACAGAAAAGTGGGTGAAGGTAGATATCAGACAATGTAAGAGATGACAAAATAATAATTTATAAATTATCAAGGGTTCAGGAGGGAGGGGTGAGTTGGGAGGGAAGAGGAAAATGAGCTGATACCAAAGGCTCAAGTAGAAAGACAATGTTTTGAGAATGATGATGACAACAAATGTACAAATGTGCTTGACATAATGGATGGATGTATCTATTATGATTGATAAGAGTTGTACAAGCTCCCAATAAAGTGATTTTTTAAAAAAAGGTCAGTGTTGTAAGATGGATGAGCAAAAATTTCCAAATTAATTCTTAAGACTGCTCTTGCTACCCTTGAAGAATAAGTAGGTACAAAGCCCTAAAGAGTTTAAAAGGGAAAAAGGAAATGTGGCACAAATTCTTTGCCCTTTTTCTCATCATTGCAGTTTTCCATTTTCTTAAAACATTTTCATATGAGCCCTGGTCATTATGCTGAAGCCTTTTAAAATTGCTACAGGACAGGGGTCCTACAGGCAATAGACCAATTATTGGGCAGTTAGCATGTCTTCTTCCCACTAAAGCATCGTGTTCTGAATGAAGGCAGGATTAGAGTTCTGGGTCATGTGGTTGTTGTGGATGGATGGTATTGAGTCAGTTTTGACCCACAGGGACCCTGTGCACAGCAGAACAGAACACTGTCTGGTCCTGCACCGTCCGTTCTCAAGATCCTATGCTTGAGCTGTCTGGGGGACAGATAATTAAGGACAAATGAGGGAGAAATTTATTCATAAGTTTTGAGGGGGAAACCTGGCAGTTTAAAATTTATTATCTAGGAGAAATGGCAGAAAAAGTACAAACAATATAATGAAGCATTTCAAATATGTTTCTTTGTTCTTTGTCCGTTGGCTTGCTTTTTAATTGTGAGGAGCTCAGGCTTTGCTTCTGAGCATTTGCAAAGGAACACTTGAATGGTGTAGATACTTTCTATGGACGTCATTCCTTCATGTCACAGAAGGCTGAGCTGGGACAAGCAATTGCACAGTGTATCTGCATGGAAAACATGGCTCTAGAGAAAAGGCACATTATGGTGTGGCAGAAGGCAGGGACAAGGCTATGTCAGATGGTTGCTGGTGAATTAGAGGAGACGGAGGCTGTCAGGACAGTGCAGTAATGAGCAGTTTGTTATTTTCTGCATCATTCATCTTAGGACCTACCATCAGGGAAGATGTTACTGTGATGGAAACTTCCAGTTCCTTTCATGTGCAAAGACATCGTGGTGAGAATGAGTAGGAATAAACTTAGGGAAGGGGGAACATGGATATCCAGGATGAGGGGGATTCCCTTGTTCTTGGAGTAGAACAGAGAGATAGCAGGGTTGTGAATGGGGAGGCAGGGACAGGAGTGGAGTGCTGGAAACTGTGATACTGGTAGGAAGTCAACTGCAGCCTGCCCCATGACTCCTGGAGATAAAGTGGTCCTGTGACCAAAAAGATGTGCTTTAACCATGCCAAACATTTTCTATGGCCTCATATGCATGTTAAAAAGGCAAAACAGAAAATCAAAAAAGAAAGAAAAAAGTACTAGGCCACCATGGTTTGGAAAAATAACCAAACCAAACCAAATACAAAACCCTGCATATTCTGAAGAATTAAATTTAAAACATAGGATAACTGCTTAAATTTCAACTAAATCATTAACTAAATGATTGTCAGAATACTTCTCAAAGTGTGGTGGAAGGATATACTATTAAATTTCCAGCCAATACAAAAACACTTAATGGTTATCTTTACCCAGACCTCCATCCCTCCATTTCCCCTGAGTCTAGTTGAAAAGTATTTATCTGAGCGTCATGAGAATTCTGACACAGGGACCCCTGAGAGTGTCATTTCTTGTCCTTCAGGGACAGACTGTTGCTGTAAGACAGAATATATTCTCGTGTTACAACATAACTTTTGAAATCAAAGATATAAGGAGTAGGCATATAATTAATATTTTTAAATTAGAGATAGATTCCCTAGGGAACTGTGAGATTTAGACGAATCCACATGTGACCACAAGCCTTGAAACTCCAGATGCTCCTGCTCTGGGGCTGAGTCCTATGCTCTGTGGGTCCTGAGCACCTCCCTGGAGACCAGTCTCCTCCCTACAGGGGAAGTTTGTGTCTGGGCTCTCACTGAGTTCCCCTCACTGTGTCTCTTGTACAGTAATACATGGACATGTCCTCAACTTTCAGATTATTCATTTGAAGATAAGAGTGTGTTCTTGGAGTTATCTCTGGAGATAGTAAATGGACCCTTCGCGGAGTTGGTGTAGAATATGTACCATCACCACTAATGGCTGCGATCCACTGCAGGCCCTTTCCTGGAGCCTGGCGGATTCAGTGCATGTAAGAGTCACTGAAAGTGAATCCAGAGTCTGCACAGGAGAGTCTCAGAGAGCCACCAGGCTTTGTTAGTTCACCTCCAGACTCCGCTAGCTGCACCTCACCCTGGACACCTGCAAACACAGAGGCACTCTGATTATACAACCCACATACAAACAATTGCCCTCACAATTTTAAACACACAGAGCAAAGTCTATCACAATTGCCATGTAAAATAGCCAAAAATGAATGCCAAAGTCTGGCCAAAATTCATGGTGTGTCCTATGGACTAGCTCCTGGGCACAAATGGAAATATCAGAGACCCCAGAGACTGGGGCTGTCCTCTGAGATCTCCCACATCAGGGACTGTGGCCGGCTTATCAGCAGGCAGAGAGCTACATTTGCATGTCCCCTGAAATTTGAAGCAGATGAGTAGAGATCATGGGCCAGAGTTCTCCCTCAGACTCAAAGAAACACAAGCACTCTCAAGGGAAAACAGAACTCTTAGTTAGGATTTTTATCAAGCATTGCTTTAATCATTGTATATTATCAATATTTTTGAAAAGTACTTTCTAATTTATAAACCTTATATTACAAACACAACAACCTTTGTGACATAAGAGCTCCTACTGCATCCTCTCCCATCCCTTTTAAGAGATGGGTACACATGATTATGATGGGTAACTCTATAATCTGTTTCTTGTATTACAAGGGAACCTTATTAGATGTTTTTTGTTTTGTTTTGTCTTGTTTTTTGCTTTCCATGGAATTTCCACATTTCAGTGATACTCTTTAACTTTGGGCCTGAAGTTGATCATAGAATGTGTACAGAAAACATGAAGAATGAAATCTCCTCCCTGGACCTACTTCTTTTGTCATGATCAGGAAAACTCGATATTGATTATTTAACTTTATCTCCTAAAAGTCACTTTTCTTTTAATTGGCTTACTTAATGTGTTCCTTCCACTTCATTTGAGTTCTTATATTTATTAGTTTCCTCCCCCACCCCCTGCCCTCCTAACTTATGATATAGCATACTCATCGTTTTCTGGTTCCAGTAAATGGAAACAGCAGTCATTAATTAATTCAGTCCAACACAGCCATTCAGGCTATGAAAATCATTAACTACATGTACTAGCTATCAATGATACAAATAGCATTTGTATATAAAACAGGTATTCATGAATACATACAATGTCATATTTGCATATGTGTTAAACCAGGTTGTCTAGCGAAACAAGTCCATTGCTACTCATATATGTGTAAAAGATAACTTTATATCAAGAAGTAATTACACATCAATAAAACATCCCAGCCAGTACAGATAAAATTTATAAGTTCAATATTAGCTCATAGGTCTGATATTAGCCCATATGTCTGAATTCCTCTTTTAAGTCACATAGCACATGCAATGATGCTGAATGCAGGATGATCGCAGGCAAGTGGAAAGTCCTGGGGATCCAATGGCAGTGGACGCATCTTCAGGGCTTTGGTTGCCATCACTGTGGCTCCACGTGGCTTGTCAACATGAAAATGAGAGAGAGAGAGAGAGAGATATCTACCTCTTCTAATGGGAGATTCAAGAAAACACTTCCGAGAAGACTCATAAGAAGGCCACACGCACAAGAAGGGATCACCATGCTTTGATCTGATTGATGGGCTAGAATCCACCCCTTCACCTTCAGTCTTTTATCAAGTTAACATGAAATTGTGTAACTACCACAGCATAAAATCTACAAATGTATAAACAGCGCAATATCTGTGGGGTTTTGTAATAAATATTCACAGAGTGGTCATTTTGGAGGGAACTGAAACTCTAGATGCTAATAGGATGCTCCTTGTTCCCATGCCTCCCCCATTTCTATGGTCTCAGAATTCTTGCCCGTGTCCTTTCCACAACCCAAGTTATCCCCATAGACCAATACCATCATCACAGGGACGTTTGTGTTTGTGATGGTAGTGAGTCCTCTGTTTCCCTCACACATTAATGGACAGCCACGTCCTCAGTGTCATTGAGCTCAGATGCAGGGAGAACAGATTTGAGTCTGTATATTTTTCTGGAGCTTGAGCATCATCAGTTCCTTAAAGATGAGATGTTGTTTTCTGCTATTGAAATATATTGCTCACAACTACTGCAACATTTTCTGAAGGTTTTGGCAGCTCCAGCTCCAGCAGCATCTAGGCATCAGAGACAGCAAAGCCTATGCAGAGGATCTGTGATGATTTCTCACTCTTGGACCCAAATCTTGGACAACTAGGAACAGGGAAAATAATCACTGATGACAAGTAATGGAAGCCTCAGTAATCCAGCCCATTTTTGGAATCTTGACACTGCTAGAGAGAAGTAATAGCTAGGCAGAGGAATCTCCACAGGACATTGATGTCCTATGGAAAAGGTCTATGGATCCTAGAGAACCCTGTCTATGATGAAATGTTTTTCACTAGGTTTGAGACTTTACCTGGAAATTGATGAAGTGCTCTGCATATTAGAAGCCCAGGAATAAAGAAGAGAAGTTCCCAATCTTCTCAGAAACTGCAAGTCTGACCCCATCATCTTCTTTGTGCTAACACCAACACCACACTCACTGCCATCAGTGGATTCCGACTCATAGAGACTCTATATGACAGTGTATTCCATCATGTTGAAAAGCACACTCGAAAAAAGGAACTGTGTTACCAACATGACTCCTGCTAGAAACAAACACAGGGCTGCATGACAGTGAAAGGGACCCGCTCTCCTTGGATCAAGCAAGGACTGAGGCAGAAGATTCCCCAAAGAAAGCCTCTGAAAAAGATGGTAGGCATGGCTTAAAGGTTTGGAAATATATACCAACAAGTAAATGTATAGGATTAAGGATGTGAAACATATTTCACAGGGATGGTTACGAATATGCATTAGGGTGAGGTTAAGATTCTTTTTTAAATTAATAAATCTTTTTATTGGGCTCATACAACTCTTATCACAATCCGTACATACATCAATTGAGCAAAGCACCCTTATACATTCTTTGCACTCGTCATTCTCAAATTTCACCTTCCACTTGGGTTCCTGGAATCAGCCCGGTTTCCCATTTTCCCCCTTCCCCTCCCTCCCTGCTCCCCCCTTCCCCCTGGTCCCTTGATAGTTTATAAATAATTATTATATCTTATCTTACACTCCCCGGTGTCTCCCCTCACCCACCTCCCCATTGCCCATTTCCCAGAGAGGAGGTTACACATAGATCTCCAAGATTGGCTCTCCCTTTCTGCACCCCCTTCCATCCTGGTATAGCCACTCCTACCGCGGGTATTGAGGGGTTCATCTGTCCTAGATTCCCTGTGTTTCCAGATACCTACTTCACCACTGTACATCCTCTGGTATAACCAGGTCCGCAAGGTAGAATTGAGGTCATGATAATTGGGAAGGGAGGAAGCGTTCAGGAACTAGAGGAAGGTTTTGAGTTTCATTGTTGCTACAGTGAACCCTGAGTGACTCATCTCCTCCACACTACCCCTCTGGAAGGGATGTCCAGCTGTCTACAGATGGGCATTGGGTCCCCATCATGCACTCCCCCTCATTCACGGTGATGTGATTCTCGCCACCACCCCACCTTTGTTGTTTGGGACCTGGTCTCCTCTGCCCTTCACGATCACCTATGTTGGTGAGCTGCTTCTGTGTGGGCTTTGTTGCTTCTGGGCTAGATGCCTGCTTATTTGCTTTCAAGCCTTTACGTCCCCAGATGCTATATCTCTCAGTAGCCGGGCAAGACACAGCTCCTTGTACTTCTTGGTTCCAAGTGTCTTATTTGACCTTTTGGGTGACTTTTGGTTCCTTGACCAAAATTCTTATGTTCCATGTGACCTGTGACCTGAAGGTTGGGAATGTCTTGGTGGACATGTTTGCCTGGCCAGAATGGATACTCATTTGGTGTAGTGGGATATTTTTTTGTGAGGAAAGAGCTCAACAGATACAGGATATCAGGAAGGGAAATACAGAATAATTGCAGGCAATAAATGAGGCACTCCAACATCCTGTGGCAACATCTCATATCTTAAGGAGAAGTTCCTTGGACAAGCTATGGAATTTACACTGTGACACAACCTTAAGCAGCTTGGGAAATAATCTCTAAGAGAATGTCCAAAGTTCATCTTATACTGTACTCCTTAGCTACTATATTCACAACAAATATAATCTTGTCACAAGGGATTAGTTATCAATGATAACTTTTTCCCAGAAATGGTACATCTATTGTTATTTTTAATCACTTTATTAGTGGTTCATACAACTCTTATAACAATCCATACATACATCAATTGTATAAAACACATTTGTACATTCATTGCCCTCATCATTCTCAAAATATTTACTCTCCACTTAAGCCCCTGGCATCAGGTCCTCATTTTGCCCCCTCCCTCCCCACTACCCCCTCCCTCATGAGCCCTTGATAATTTATAAATTATTATTTTGTCATATCTTGCCCTGTCCAATGTCTTCCTTCACCCACTTTTCTGTTGTCCATCCCTCAGGGAGGAGGTCACATGTAGATCTTTGTAATCGATTCCCCCTTTCCAACCCACCCTCCCTCTATGCTCCCAGTATTGCCACTCATACCACTGGTCCTGAAGGGATCATCCTCCCTGGATTCCTTGTGCTTCCAGTTCCTATCTGTACCAGTGTACATCCTCTGGTCATGCCAGACTTGCAAGGAAGAATTCGGATCATGATATGTGGGGGATGGGGGGATGGAGGAAGCATTTAGGAACGAGAGGAAAGTTGTATTTTTCACCGTTGCTACATCGCACCCTGACTGGCTCGTCTCCTCCCCAAGACCCCTCTGCAAGGGGTCTCCAGTGGCCTAAAAATGGGCTGTGGGTCTCCTCTCCGCACTGCCCCCCTCATTTACTATGGTAAAAATTTTTGTTCTGATGATTCCTGATACCTGATCCCTTTGGCTCCTCGTGAGCCTACAGGCTGGTGTGCTTCTTCCACGTGGGCTTTGTTGCATTTGTGCTAGATGGCCGCTTGTTTACCTTCAAGCCTTTAAGACCCCAGACACTTTATCTTTTGATAGCTGGGCACCATCAGCTTTATTCACCACACTTGCTTATTCATCCACTTTGTCTTCAGCGGTTGTGTTAGGAAGGTGAGAATCATAGAATGCCAATTTAGTAGAAGAAAGTATTCTTGCATTAAGGGAGTACTTGAGTGGAGGCCCAATGTCCTTCTGCTACCTTAATTCTAAACCTATAAATATGTGCACATAGATATAGTTCCCCATCCTCATACATTAATATATTTGCATATGTATTGTTTGTTTTCTTTCTTTCTTTTTTAGGAATTTGGCAGTGATTGGTAGATATATATGGGCAAGAAAAGTATATATTACTTCCCTTTTTGTTCCACCTTCCAAAGATCAAACTGGAGCTTCACTCAAAAATTAAAGAGTTTATTGAAGGAACAAAACAATCGAGGAATGGACAATAATAATTGTAAGGATTCACAAAGTCCCACCGTAAAAGTAAATTTTCAGAGTTTAAATGCAGAAGGATCCTGAAACTTAAAAGATTATTCCAATCCCTTGATCTTTACTACGTTTGGCTCAAATGGACAAGGCAATATCAAGGACACTATATAATGATTGAGTCATGTAACAATTTTTATTTGCTTTGCTTTGACTTTAGATATTGGGAGAGAGAGTGAATGCTCTTCCTGGCAGCTTGTTGTGGGAGTAGCTATGCTGACTTTTACTCATATTTTCTACACTTTCAACTGAGTTGAAACTAAAAATTAAAATTGTCGATCACAGGACAGAATGTTGCAAGACCAACCACTTCTATGCAAATACCTTTTACAAGTTCAAACCTGTCCGATAGAGTCACTTTGGGTCACAATCAACTATTTGACAGTGAGAGTTTCCATGTACAATTTAGAAGACACTAGTACACTCTCTACGATTGTAAACAGGGTTTCCATTGAATCTGTTTGAGAGCTGTGGGAACAAAACCAACTCAAGACTCCGGAGAAAGGCCCACCTGTGCTCAGCTCTGAACCTGCTCCTGGATCCTGTGCTTGTTGTTTGTCCTGAGCTCCCCCTGCTGGTCAGTAAGCCCCATGCAGTCCAGCCCCAGAGCTGTCCTGTGAGGGTCACACTGACTGCCCTGTCTATGTCCACCTGCACTGAAATAGACAGATGGGTCCTCAGTGCTCACAGAGGTCAGGGGTAGGGAGAACTGTTTCCTGGAAGAATCAAGGTCAATACTACATAGATTTATAGTAGGAGATCCCTGTTCACCATGGCCTCTCCCTGGCTGCTGCCTGAATCCAATCAATCCCAAATACCCTCTCCCTGAACCAAGGTCGTCCTATCTCAAGAGGCTTTGGAGTCTCCTCCTGAGGAGGCCACTTTTAACCAGGAAACTATACCAATCATTTTCTTATGAGTATAACTGACTGTTATAAGGTCTGGAACCCATGAGTAGTTTGCGAATGCCACAGCATTACCGCTCCACCAAGAGATTTCTCCAGAACTGTTTCCCACATCAAGTTGAATGCAGGCAAGTGAATGAAGCTAGAAAGCAAGCAAATAACATGTCCACTTATTAGAAAGAAGGAAAGAAGGTCTAATAATATTGGGAATGGATGTGTTGAGAAAGGGCCAGAAAATTTGAGCTGAGCATTTTCTTCAATTTTGACAATGCACCTGCTCATTCTTCAAGGGCATCAAGGACTGAACTCTGAGAATTTCATGAAGAAACTGTACTTAATCTGCTCTATAGCCCTACGGTTAATCATATGTTACACAGTGAGCCACTTAAGAGAAACCCAATCCAGTAAGAGGCGTCAGTGCCCCCATGTGGTGAGATGTCTCCCTGTCATGTCAGTGATCTGTGTTTTTATTCTCACTCTCGAGGAGACAACAGACACTGTGTCCTCTGGTGCTGGACTGAGAGATGCCTCTGAGACTCCTGCTCTGCAGCTGCATCAGGCTGAGGGTTTCTGCCCCTCTCAGGAAGGGGGTTCTCTCACCGTGTCTCTTGCACAGTAATACATGTTCTTCAGGCTGCTCCACTGCAGGTACGTGGTGCTGATGGAGTTGTCTGTGGAGATGGTGACTTTTCCTTGGAAGGATGGGTTGTACCTGGTATCAGAGTCAACAGGATAAATCATTCCTACCCATTCCAAGCCCTTTCCAGGTGGCTGCCTAATCCAGTGGCTCCAGCTTCCAGTAAAGCTGTACTCAGATGCCTTACAGGAGATCCTCGAAGATTCCCCAGGTCTTTTCACCTCTGCCCCAGACTGCACCAGGTCACCTGAGCACAGACACCAGTGGAGATAGGATTCAGAGATCAGATATTCCCTCTACACACACACACCACCACCACCACCACCACCACCACCACCACCCCACCACCCCACCACCCCATTCATCTCAAATCCTGTGACGATCCTGACCTTGGAGAAGAGCAATGAGGAGAGCTAGGCTGGCAGAGCCCATCTTGCAAGGAGGATGGAAAGGGATCACACTGTGGTCCCCAGCTGGATGATGAGGGTGCTTCCCCTGTGGAGGTGGCCTGTGGATCTAAAATGGATGTCTTCACTTTGCATATTTCTTCCCTGCTCTCCATGTCAGACTCCTCCAGTCTTATAACCCTGGAAACCCAAGGTAGGAGGAGGTGCGTGTGTTGGGACTGCTGGGAGGGACAGAACCTGATCCTAGTAACATCCTGCAAAACACACACACACACACACACACACACACACACACACACACCACCACCACCACCACCACCACCACCACCACCACCACCACCATCACCACAACCACCACCACCACCCGGCACTGACACCTCACGCATGGAGAGTTTTGCACTGTGGCTCTCCACTCAGTGTATCTCTTAGTCCACACCCGGGGAGGAGTTGTTTCAAACCCAGTGTGAATCTGCAGCCCAAGGAGCCTGGGGCGTCACAAAGGGTCCCTCCTTACTGTCTGTGGGGAATGATGTCCAGATAGAGAGTACCTCTGTCTCCTTAGTGAAGACTTTGCAGAATCTGATTTCCCAAATGGTCCCTTCTTAGTAAACTCTCAGGTACCTCCTAGTACCCAGGTCTGCCCTGTGCTTCCTGCTGCCTGAGAAGAAATATAATCTGTCCCTAAACATTTCTCTGACCTACTCTGATCTAAACTAAAGAAAACAATCAGTGGGTTAACTTTTTCTCTCTCTGAGGAGGAGGCCTTGGGGTTCGGGGAACACAAAGAACCACTGACATAACAGCCCACAAAGACAATGTCCTACGTCTGGGTTTTGAGAGTAGTGACTGGGGACATTAAAACATATGAAGTGCAGCTAATTGTTTCTCCCTTTCCAGAGTGATGATAATTGAAGACAGATGGAAACCATTAGTCCAATGCTGTAATCAATCATAGATTCGAGTCTCCTGAACTCTCAGACCAGAAGAAACATATGGTGCCTTACTATCAGTACCCATTTCTTTGGAAAAGATAGCATTAGAGGGTCTTAGGAAGAGTGGGATAAAAAGTGAAACAATACACACAGAGAGAAACATACACACACACACACACAAAGAAAAGAGAAAAAAAGAATAGATTTACTGGTTGGTAGACTTGTGGAAGTCCTGAGACTGTGGTTGTCAGCCTCCCTTCAGGTCTGGGACAGAACTCAGCCCTTGGAAAAACTTCCAGCCAAATAACTGACAAGCCTACAAGGGAGCAATAGTCCTGGGGAGATACAATGACTTTAGAACAATCAAACTTCTGTGATTAAAAGGGCAACATTTATCCAGGGAAAAATTCATAATGTTTGGAAAGAAAAGGTAATTGTAACAGGAGTTTGTGTGCATTGCAGTCAATGAAATGAAACAAAAGTGCATGCATTTTTGAATGAACACTAATCTTCTCAGTATACCTTCATGCAATCCACAAAAAAAAATAAAGAGAAAATAAAATTAAAGCATTTCCCCTCAGTTTTCTCCTGATGAGGAGAGAGCACCCCAGGTTGTGGTTTATGCACTTGGGGTCTCCCAAGAAACAAACAAGGACCCAGAGAATGTGTCCTACTTCCATGCCTCATTCTCCTCCCTCTGTTCTCTGGAGTTGACGGTCATGCTAAAAACATCTTAATCTTGGTTCTCAGAGGCAGGAAGAGGACTAAAAACCACGACACAGGGAAAAATGAGATAGGGGAGGCTCCAATTCTGCTAGGAAACCTGTATCTTCCTCATCACACACTGAGTCTTGAATCAGGATCATGTGCCTGTTTGGCCTGAGACCCTGTGCCATGCATCCCAACCTTCCCTTCATGGTGCTTACAATCTGGTCTCACATAACTTTCCTTACCTACTTTTATCTGCATCACCACACGCATCAAATAAGTGATATATTCTTGTTGTGGAGACCCAGTTTCTTAAGAAAATCTCTTGAAGAGTGAGTCATTGTTGTATAACATCCATGTACAACTCCTTATGACACACCTCATGTTGTAGTTTGTGCGTTTAGTCTTCAATTTATCTCAAATAGAAAAAAGTGTTATCTGAACACCCTCTGCCTGGACTCAGCCCAAATCCCCGAATCTGAATACACAATGACACTGGAGTTTGTTGATCGAGTTTCTTTATCTCCCTCTCCATCTTTCTATACATTTCCAATATCTGCTCTATATCTATCTATCTATCTATCTATCTATCATAAATCTGTTAATTGGTCTACCAATCTACTGAACAATTGATTAAGTTATCATCTATTTTCTCTGTATATACTGTCCATATCTTATATCTATCATCTATCTGTATTTATCTATCTATGTTCCTTTCCTATTTCCATCTATTTCATGCTTAACTTTATTTCTGAAATAAACCTCGGCTTAATGGGAGTATATTTGTTTTGTTCTTGGTGGAGTATGTTATATGTAGGTCATTGATTTTAGTTTACTAGACTCATTTATTTCTTTACTTATTTGATTCTTGATGTCCTTTTGGATCTTCTGTTTCAATGTTAAGTCAATAATTGAACATGTTAAATTGAATTACTCCATTATTTGGTTGCATTATGCTGTTATTTATTTATTGCATTAAAATATTAGCCAGAAGTTGTTTGATATATTTTGAAGAAATAATGACATATTCTCACCACCTGTCTGGTAGTTAATTATACTGTGGTGGTTTGTGTTTTGCTGACATGCTGGAAGATATGTCACTCTTATATCAAATGCCAGAAGGGTCACCCAAAGTGAGCAGATTTCAGCAAAGCTTCCAGACTAAGAACAGACAATGCAGAAGGACCCCTCTCCCTCTTCAGAGGAAGAAGCTGCTAAAACCTTATGCATAACTTTGAAGCATGGTTGAATACTGAAAGCCTAGGCAAAGGAAGTAGGAAATTGTTGAAGCTACTGCCAGATGGGCCACTCAGGTTTGAGGGCACTCAAAATGTTACTGAAGAGGAGCTGATTTCTTGAAGTCATCTTGATTTCCATGATGATGTGATTTGGGAGTTGAGTCATTAGGATCTCCATTTGCTGATGGGGCATGCCTCAAGGTAAAGAGAAACAGCTGCAGAAGTCTTCTTAGGAACAGAACTTGTAATTTGCATACTACGGATGTTGGGAAATTGGAAGTGGTCAAATATTAAATGGTATACATGTGTATTGATTGATATCCTAGGCATTAGTGAGCATAAGTGCACTGACCAGTATTGGCCAATTTGATCAGAAAATCATAGGAGTTACTATGCTGGGAACAGCACAGTCAAGAGAATGGCATGGAATTGTCAGAAAGGTTTTGCTAAACCCATCATGAAATACAGTACTCGCTGTGATAAGATTATATTTGCCTTCAAGGAAATCCAATCAATACAACTATTATCAAGGATTACTTGAACAATGCAAGTGCTGCCAAGTTTAGAATATCAATATAACACTAATAAATAAAAATTATATTTTTATTTGGTTCTTACTCCCCACTTTTTTTGCTGAGATTTCAATTCCATTATTATACATCCTACATGCAATAGGTCTGATTTTAAATATTTTTATACATTTACATTGTATTCCTATGTCATAAAAATAGAGAAAACCCTTGAGGGAAACAGCGAGATGGAGATGCATAACCAGACCACAAAAGGAAACCAGCCCTGAAACTGTCCCTCTGCACCTGCTCCTGAGTGTGTCCTGTGATCTGTGGGTCCTGAGCGCCCCCTGCTGCCCAGCTCCCTCCCAGCAGGGAGTTTGTGTCTGGGATCACACTCACTTCCTCTCATTTTCTCACAGAGTAACAGAGGGTCTTGTCTTTCATTTTCTTACCGTCCATTTGCAGATAAACTGTGTTCATGTCATTGTCTCTGCAGATATTGAATCAACCCTCCAGAGTCTGCATAGTTCTTAGTGCTGTAACGGAACTATTTACACAAATTGATGAACAAAGCTTACATACCAAGGTATCTTTATCCTCCTCTCTTGAGAGGTGATTTCATTTCACAGGAAGGTTATGCTATTTTCAGGAAGTAATTGTCTTTGTTTCCCATCTTGAAATGCGTAACAAGTAAAGAAAGGATTCAGCGAAATATTCGGAGTCCCTGCCTCAGTGAGCACAGCTGCCATTCCCCCGGGTTTTCTGACGCTCTCAGGATATGGGTTTCACAGCGCTTGTCTCACACAGTCAGGTTGCAGTGTCCTTGGACTTCAGGCTGCTTATCCGTAGATAAGCTGTGCTGATGGGGGCATCCAAGGAGAAGACAGAGCCCTATGTGAATCCCTGGATATATGTTGATTTCCCAGTGTGGGTGTTGATCCAGCCATCCACTGAAAGCCTCTTCCGGGTACTTGTCAAACCCTATTCATTCCATCACTGGTGAAGGGGCTCACAGAAGTCCTACAAGACACCTTCACGAATCTCCCAACTTTTTCACCTCAGCCCCAGACTGCACTAACTGCATTTAGGCATGCACACCTGTGTGTGAGGACGTAAACCAGAAAGTGAGGGCTCTGGAGCTGCCACAGTGTTCGCTCCATTCCCATGTCTTATCTTACCCAGGGCGACTGCCAATAGGAAAATGAAGCTCCACAGTCACCCCTTCATGAGTGCACTTTGTTGTCAGTGGTTTAGGAATAACTTTTGTGGCAATATCTTTGCTTAATGCTTCCCCAGGGGAATGGCTTCAGCCTTCAAATCTATAGAGCTCTCGTATGTGCATATAATTCACATTCATGAATGTATTCCTGGTCTAAATCAGTGATAAATAATAAGAAGCCTTGATAACTCTAGAGCAGCAATTCTCAACCTTCCTAATGCCACGACCCTTTAATACACTTCCTCATATTGCGGTGACCTCCCAACCATGAAATTATTTTTCATTGATACTCCATGACTGTAGTTTTGCTGCTTTTATAAATCAGATGACCCCTGTCAAAGGTTTGTTCGACCCCCAAAGGGGTTTTGACCCCATTGAGACTGCTGCTTTAGAGCATCACACATAGTGATAGCTGAGCTGTTCATCTCAAGTGCATTCTGGAATACTGATGGCTAATTGTGGGAATATCTCACCAAGTGAACTCACAGCTGGTCATGACTGGTACAGACGTATCCACGTACACACGTCTCCTATAATTTCATTCACTTCATAGGTGAGAGGTGACAAAATCAACTTCCCAAACACTAACACTGACCATTCAAGGGGGTTGTTTTAGGTGAAGTTGATTAGAAAAACAAACCCAGAGAGGTTAAGAGAGCTTTCTATCAAATAGCAATTGTACGTTGAGAAAACATCCAAGCCCAGTCCAGATCAAATCCATAAGCCTGATATTAGGCCATATGTCCAATACTAGTCCATACATTTCTCTTGACTCACAGAGTATTCAGTGATGATGAGTGCAGGAAGATCACAGTCTAGTGGCTGGAAAGTCTTGTGGATCCAATATCAGTGGAAGCCTCTTGGTGCTGGTGTGTGTATCCATGTGGTTCCTCCAGCTTTCTGCATGGGCCTCCCCACAGGGAGATGAAGCACAGACAAGGTGTGTCCCGCCTCCCAAGAGAGAGGAAATTCTCAGAATCGTCATGAGAAGGCCACACACACAAGTAAGCATCTTCAGGCTGTGAGCTGATTGACAGGCTAGACTCCACCCCTACACTTATTTATCAAGTTAACATGAAATTATGTAACTGCCACCACGGCTATTCCTCTGGTCTGTGAAGTGCAGTGATTTCTCACCGACTCCTGGGGTTGGGAGAGTCTTACTCATTTTACTGTATCCTCCTCTCTCTCACTTTTAATGTAATGAGCGTGTATTCCTAAATAGCCACCTATGTCTTCCATGAACTTAGCTTTTCTTACTCGTTGAAAAGAATTGAAACAAATGTATCATTTTAGCAGGCATATGCTTATTTCCACTACTCACATAAAAACCAGTCCACAAGAACAAAAAAATCATAGTGAATGGGAGTGGGGGAGTGTGGAATGGAGACCCAAAGTCCGTTTGTAGGCCACTGGACATCCCCTTACAGAAGAGTCTTGGGGAGGAGACTAGCCAGTCAGGGTGTGTTGTAGCAACTATGAAACATACAACTTTCCTCTAGTTGCTAAATACTTCCTCCTCCCCCACTATCATGATCCCAATTCTACCTTACAAATCTGGGTAGACCAGAGGATGTACACTGGTACAGATAGGAACTGGAAATGCAGGGAATATAAGGTGGATGTTCTCTTCAGGACCACTGGTGTGAGTGGCGACACTGGGAGGGTGGAGGGAGGGTGGGTTGGAAAGGGGAAACCAATTACAAGGATCTACATGTGACCTCCTTCCTACAGGATGGACAACAGAAAAGTGGGCGAAGGGAGACTTCAGAGAGTGCAAGATATGACACAATAATAATGTATAAATTATCAGGGGTTCATGAGGGAGATAGAGTGGGAAGGAAGTGGAAAAACGAGCTGATTCCAGGGGCTTAAGTGAAGAACAAATGTTTTGAGAATGATGAGGGCAATAAATATACAAATGTACTTTACACAGTTGATATATGTATGGATTGTGATAAGAGATGTATGGACCCCTAATGAAATGATTAAAAAAAGGCAGGGAATAAAATTTTTAAAAAGGTCCACAAAACACAATGGAAGAAAAATTGAAAGGCAACCAATTGAATAATATAAAAGTGTGTAAACTTCAAAAATCATACAAAACATCTTTTAAAATATAAAGGAAATTATCTTTATCACAGTAAGTCTGATATTATTCCATAAATAAATTCAATTATTTTGCAATATATATTTAAGATACATTAACAGGATTAACAAAAGTTGTACATTTTAATTAAAAAATAATATCAGCACTGTGAAAGAAAAAAGAGAGAGAAAACCCATAATATCAGGATATATCACTACAAAATTGGCAAAATGTGAAGAGTATAGTACACATTTTTATGAAAATACTGCCTTGTCTGAATGGTCCTAAAACAATCCAAGAGCTAAGAGCTCATAAGACCCACTAACCTCTGGATGGTTTTCATTTAAAGTCCAGGGGACTGGTTTCCAGGTTTCAGCTGGAAGAACTTGGGTACAAAGCAGAAGGGGTGATAAAATGTTGATCAGATTTGCTTGATGTTGGGCCATGAGGCACCGCTTGCACTCATCCCCCATAACATCTATTCACATGGAGATTACCACAGCTCTGTGCCTGTGTGCCCACGTTGGGTCCTTTCTGGACCCCTCCAACTCCATTTCCGCTATGGACCCTTGAACTCTCTCTCTTGGCCTGTCTCCTCCTCTGAGTCAGTCATAAGCTCCGTTTTCTGCAATGTGAGTCACGGATGCACGGATGCTGGGAGTCCCTACATGCGGGCATCAGAGAACTGACATGGATTGACATATCAAAATGCCTCCAAAAATCTAGAGAGAGGTGCATTCAGAGAGGCACAGCAGTAATCTGCTTACCTGGATCAGAAACCACTGAAATCATGTATTTTAAAAAATATATGTATATATATAAATTAAAATGTGATAAATTTCTAGAGGCTGAGTACTGATTACTGAGACTGTGAGAAACCACTGGGGCCGGTCATTAGTGGAGCTCATGATCTAACTGTAAAACCTGTTGAGGTTCTCCAGTGAACATTCAAAACAAGTCCTCGTGTTTCTGGCCCTGGAGAAGAAGACCATTCTCAACTTGAAATATTTCACACCAGAGGAAGGTCATTTGTATTGTCTTTCCATAGCTGGGGGGTGAAATATTTCTCCTATCAACCACCCACCACACATCTTACCCATGATGCCTACGTTGAGAGTCGGGGGGGGGGGTAAGGGGGGAAAGAGGAATAGTCAACAGGGATAAACAGTCAAAGGTAAAGAATATGGATACTGCCGTGAAGCAAAGGAACACCAGCCAGTGAAGATATAAACTACAGCACAGGCATGAAGGTCAGAGCCCCACTACGAAGGTCCCATAACAGATTCAGGCTCAATTAGATGATCACACAGAAAATTCCTATTCTCTCACTTCATCACCATCCAGATTCCCAGCATAACAATTGTGGATTACAATTTAGAAAGGTAAAATTCTGCTCCTCTGAGGAGTAAAAATATAGATGTATAGTGAACATTAACATTTTCTACCTCTTGTCAGATTAGGATAAATCCTCACAAGACTCAGATATGAGAACAAGGGCAATAAATGTTTCCACCGTGCAGAAATAGTAAATAATAAGATGAAATTCTCATTTATCTGAATACATCAATCTCATTTGATTATGACCTTTCTGTGCAGTTAGTTTTTAGTCTGTGTAGCACATTGTGACATCTCAAATTTAATTCATTAGCATCTTTGAAAGTTTTCATGATTCATTTTATATTGAAAAACTGAACAGAGTGATTTTTTCAGTCACACAACCAATCAACATTTTTTAACAAACTGCTGTAGCTTGTCCAACTGAAGTGACAGGACACATGGTTGTGGAAATGGAGTGCTGAATGAAACAGAGTCCTTTTTCATATGAGAGGAGAACATGGGACAAAATGCTCTGCAGAGCACATTGAAATCTGCAAACAAAGAGTGAGAAGACTTAGGAGATGATCGCATTCTAATAGAGTAAAGCAGGTGCAGCAGTGAATAAAGCAAACATAAATAGCAATTAATTTATTTCAAAAACATAATGAAAGTAATGCCTGAAGCCAGATGTCTCAGTAAAATCTGTCAAGCTTTAAAAACAAAGTGAAAAGTGTTTATGATACATAAGTAGCATTATAACGAGCAAATTTGCCATTAATTGGTTGACTCAGTCAATAAACAGTTGACTAAGACTAGAATTCAGAATACTGAGCACCAGAAAAATGACATGAGGTTACTATTATTTAGGGAGAATCCAGACTGCATCACACTTGATAATGAGACGTTTCTTTGCTCCTGGACCCAATTCCTACAGGCATATCTAGGTCAGTCTCTAGATCTAAGTTGTGAATTGCTTATATTTGACTTATAGTCCATTCTGCATAATGTGTGAATTAAGTCACTGCCAACATTAATTCAGAACTCTCCTTATTAGTTAGTTGCCAATGTCATAGTTAACTTTACTTTTGAAATTGGAGGAAACATTAACTTTAATATATACCGTGACATTTTTTTTAAAATGTATTGACCATTTTGACTCCAGGTCTACTACAGACTAGAACTGAACCCATATGGTTCCCTAGACTGTAATCTTTGTGGATGCAGCTTGTCAGTTTTCGTGTGCACGGGGACCTGATGGTTGGTGTTAATGGCTCACCTTTCAAATGGCATCCATGAGCTTGAACATTGAGGCACAGGGATTGCTATGTCATAACCTACAAAGATAGGAAGAAACTCAAGTTAAAAAAATATATTTAATGAACGTGTAAAATGTTTTCATTGACACTAAGCAAGCATTTTCCAATCTCAGTCCTATCACCCTCTTAACCTGCGCTGAGAAGCCTCAACCTCATTTCTGAGTTGTAAGAAGGAATAAAGGATAAACATGCTTTCAGTGACTTTCATAAAAATGACTTCATTATTTTCAACTTTGTGTGCTCATACACTTGTCTTACTTTTATATTTATGCTTAAGTAAAATAAGCCACGTAATAGATTTCAACAGCTAGATATTGGTGTGTCTATCACTCTACTAATTAAGAAAGTGTTTGTTAAGAGAAGTATGTTCGCTTTCTGTAGAAAACACAGATTTGACCAACCAAGATTGAAGATTGAAAAAAAATAAAATTAGTTCTGGTATGCTCTTAGTAAAACTCCAACATTCATGATAAAATGTACAACAGATACATAATGTTAAATGACACCGAGCTTTAATGTCTCTAGTGCATGTAATAAAATTCCCAGGAAAAATGATAGAGGCATGAGTCTTAAACAGGATTGAAAGTCATCACACGTGTGAATCTCTCTGGATTGGGAAATATCCAAGTCAATATAACCAATAGAATAAATATAATCCAACCATTTTATGTGTATGCTAAGAGAAAAAAATAACACCAGGTTATCTTCATAAAAATTTATCAAGAATCTGTCAGGCCTGAGAATGCGTCTTACATTTTGTAAAACTAGAGTGGTCACAAAGGATCACGGAACCCATTCAATTAGAACATCCAATGGCCATACTGAACTTCCTTTGAACTGAACAATAGTTAATACAATTTCTGCCCAGCATACTCCCTCTCTCTCCTTATCTCAAGACCATAAAAGTAGTCTTCCAAAAGTTAAAGAAAAAAATCCATTATCATTTAATTACATTTCTCCATGAACTTTTTGAAAAAAAAAACAAAAACCTTTGCCTCCTGTTATAGATTGACAGTCCTTCTCTCTCCCCTGGCCTCTTCTGGATTTTCTCTCACACAGGTGTTTCCCCTGGAAAATCTGCACAGATTTTCTCCTGACTTGGTTTCTGCATCTTGCAGGATTGAAATTAACACATGCTCTTTAACAGAGTGATTGATATTGTGGCCATGCTCCTTTGGAGATATAAATGATAACGCATGGATCATAAGTTGCTCAAGTTGAAAAAAAAAAGAAGGAAAGAAAGAAAATAGAAAAGGACAAATAAGGGTTCAGACCATTGTTGGGTTTGACACACTTCTGCAGGAAGGAGAGGGTCAGATGTGAACTAGATTATGCTTTTATATGTCACTGTCCATACATTACCCACTCAGTAGTCTATACTTCAAAACTCAGAGTTTTGGAATTAGAGAATTGCACTGTAGTCTTTGCCATGAGTCTATTATTTCAGAATCAAATCAAATCACAGGTCTTTCCTAAAGGCATCTCTTTGTTGGTTTGAAAAGTCAGTACTCAAACACATGATTTTATGGCCCCCCTTCACCTCATCTGACTCGAGTCTGATAGAAAATTCTAGTGGGGTTTCTCAACGGTTCATCAGAATACTCAATCTGTGATGCCAGAAAAACAGTTTCCATTCTGTTAATGGACTAGTTTTCCTGCAAGTGAAGCTATTTACTTGTTATTCAATGCAACTTTTGAATCTATACATAGTAGGGGTGAACACAGAATAATTCATAGAGAAAGATCCCCCGGGAAAAGTAAGAGATGGAAAAGAATCTCAAAATCACAACAGGAACCCAAAATGGTAGTGAGGGGGGAGTGGCAGGCCTGGTAGGGAATGATCAAGGGCAAGGTTACGTAAAGAAGAGGCATAGCTGTAACCCAGGTGGGGACGGAGCATGGTAGTAGGGCAGGAGGAAAGTCAAAGGAGAAGGAGGAAAGAGCTAGGAGTCAAAGGACATTTATAGAGGTCTAGACAAAGACATGTACATGCAAATATATATATGAGGATGGGGAAATAGATCTATGTGTCTATATTTATAGGTTTAGTATTAAGGTGGCGGAAGGACCTTGGGCCTCTACTCAAGCACTCCTTCAATGCATGAATAGTTTCTTATATTAAATTGGCACTCTACGATGCTCACCCTCCTGACACAACGGCTGAAACCAAAGCGGGCGAACAAGTAAATGTGGTGAAGAAAGCTGATGGTGCTCGGCTATCAAAAGAGATAGTGTGTGGGGTCTTAAAGGCTTGAAGATAAACAAGCGGCCATCTAGCTCACAAGCAACAAAGCCCACATGGAAGAACACACCAACCTGTGTGATCACGTGGTCCCAGAGGGATCAGTTGTCAGGCATCAAAGAACAAAAAATCATATCATTGGCTGCACACCTCCATGATATGATCGCCGAAGAGAAACGGGTGCATAAGCAAATGTGGTGAAGAAAGCTGATGGTGCCCGGCTATTGAAAGAGATGGTGTCTGCGGTCTTAAAGGCTTGAAGGTGAACAAGCGGCCATCTAGCTCAGAAGCAATAAAGTCCACATGGAAGAAGCACACCAGGCTGTGTTATCATGAGGTGCCAAATTGATCAGGAACAAGATATCATCAACAAAACAAATCTTACCATAGTGAATGAAGGGGGAAGTACAGAGTGGGGACCCAAAGCCCATTTGTCGGCCACTAGAGAGCCCCTCACAGAGGGGTTTAGGAGAGGAGATGGGTCACTCATGGTGTGATGTAGTACCGATGAAGAATACAGCTTTCCCCCAGATCCTGGATGCTTCCTCCCCCCCAATTACAATAATCCGAATTCTACCTTGAGGGACTAGATGGGGCAGAGGTTGTGCACTGGTGCATGTGGGAGCTGGAGGCACGGGGAGTCCGGGGTGGATGATGTCTTCAGGACCAGGGATGTGAGGGGCGATACTGGGAGAGTAGAGGGTGAGTGGTTTGGAAAGGGGGAACTGATTACAAGGATCATCATGTGACCTCCTTCCTGGGAGACGGACGGCAGAGAAGGCGGGGAAGGGAGACACCGGATAGGGCAAGATATGACAAAATAACAATCTATAATTTATTAAGGGCTCATGAAGGAGGGGTGAGCGGGGTGGGAGGGGAAAAAGAAAAAGAGTACCTGATGCAAAGGTCTTAAGTGGGGTGCAAATGCTTTGAAAATGATTAGGGCAAAGAATGTACGGATGTGCTTTATGCAATTGATGTATGTATATGTATGGATTGTGATAAGAATTGTATGAGCCCCTAATGAAAAGTTAAAAAAAACAACAAAAAAACCACAACAGGAAACCCACCCTGACAGTCAACCAGCACTGACATCAGACGCTGGTTCCTGTGCTCACTGGATCCTGAGTGCCCCCTTCAACAGCACAGTCCTCTCCCTGCAGGGAGGTTTGTGCCTGGACTCACAGGGACTACCCTGTACTTTCAGTTCATCCTGCTTCTGGAGATGGCAAATCAGCTCTTCATGGAGCATAGGTCTTTGTGCCACCATCAGATAAAATTGTGCAACCCACTGAAAGCCCTCCCCTGGAAACTGACACACATTGGACACACCAGTTGTTACTGAAAGTGAGTACAGAGCCTGAAGGGGAGAATTCCAGAGACCACCAAGGCTTACTCAAGCCTCCCCTAGATTCCATCAGAGTTGTGTTTACATATAGGGGAGGAAAATGAAACTAAATAAAATAAGAATCAAATCAACAAACTCAATTACCCCCTATTGTTATGTTAATTCTAGTTCATAGTGTCCCTGCAAGACAGAGTAGAAATCCTTATGGTTTTGTAGACTGTAAGTCTTTAAGCAAATAAGCAGCTTCATCTGCCTTCCTCATAGTAGTTGATGTGATTAAACAACTCACTCTGCTATCAGTAGATGAGATGAGAAAAATTAGATTGGACTGGCAATCTCTAAAAAATATCCTGATAAGGACACAGGATATGGATCCGTATGCGAGAGAAGAATGTACAGCAGTAGTCAACATCTTTGACTCTGTGGAGAGTAGCAAGAAATAATAGTAACATGGTAAGTATATATACAATTACTGTCCCTGAAAAATATTTGAGGAAAATGTCAAATGGGGATCTAATGTGCTGAGATAACTAACTCCAAAAACAAACTGAAAATTTATCTTTGAAAAGAACTAAAGAGAGAAGAGTGACACAGTCTTCAGGAAATATAATGAAAGTCCTAAGCAAACAAGAGAAGGATATTGTTTGGAAACCAAATGTGAAATTATCACCTATGAGAATATCACTAATGAGGTTGAAATGTGAAATTATCACCTATGAGAATATCACTAATGAGATTGAATATCACATTTCTTTCAATCTCATCATAAATAAAAAACATCCTATAATCAATGTATCTTACTAGAAAATATGAACATGTTTTCATATATAAACATATAAAAGCACAATCAAATCTAAGAAGGTCATTCCATTCCAACACAATGAGCATAATGAGACAAGGTAGAAACATTGCTTCTGAATTCTACCACAAGGTTTGTACATAAGACAGAGTTCTAAGGGCTAGCCCAAGCCAAGTGCAAGAAGAACAAAGCACAAACATTTGTCTATGAGAAAGAAGGTGATTCTCTAATGGGTGATTTTGTATTGAGGTAACCTGATCAACTTACTGGGCATCTGCTGGGTTACACTGACATTTAAGAAAGTTTTTCCTACCTCTCATTTTTTTCCTTCTCTCAGGGTAAGATTTGCATCTTAGCTGAGTGATCTTCCAGCCTCCATGGGCTTCTCTGCACTTTCTCTTTTACAAACATTTCCCCCAATGAAGTGTATGCACTTAATAAACCTTGGTCTTTGCATCATGGGGCTGAGGTGAGCATTTATTTTTTGACCATATGAACACACTTGCATTAACAATTATGTTATACAGGGTTCTCCAGAGAAACAAAACCATAATGCTAATAATTATTTTTATATATATATATATATATATATATATATATATATATATATATATATATATATATATATATATATATATATATATATATAGAGAGAGAGAGAGAGAGAGAGAGAGAGAGAGAGATAACATAAGAAATAAATAATCTATAAAGCAGTACAAATGGCTCAGTGCAACTCACTCCAATGAGACAGCTGTGAGACAGTGGCAGTACTTCTAATCCTGAGGGCCTATAGAGTAATTCAGGCTGTCCGGCCACAGGCAGCAAACAGCAAGGCAGGTAGGTCACCAACAGCCAGATGACAGGGTCCAACACCTCAAGAGCTGTATATTCCAATAGTGTGGCAGAGCAGGTCTTGAAGATACCTCAAATTACAGCGACACAGTCGATGGGATAGATGTCCCACAGGTAGTGTAGATTACAAATTAAGGCACAGAACAAGCAAGGCAGCCGCACACTGGTCTAATGATCAAAGAGCAAGAAACAAGAAAGGTGAGGCTCACCAAGCCATTTATCTCTCTTCCCTTTAATTAATCCCACATGTGTTTATCAGCCAGGTAGACACAATAAATTAACTACCTCAAGAGTGTAGGACGATAGACCTATCATTATTTGCTGCCATGTGAAGAGATCGGGTACAGTGTCTAAAATTGAACATATGCAAAGATGTTTTCATAAATGAGACATTCAATTTCATAAACTTGATAATGTATCATTGAAGAGAGTTATTGTGGTGGTTTAACATGGTTAAACTTGTTGACAGGGATGCTCAAAGGGCTTTCCTCAGTTGAATATTATTTTATTCATTGTAATATTGTACTTATTGTATGTGCAAAAATATACTCATATTTTGTAGCCAAAGAATGTGAGGATAAAAAGTTACCCACAGATTTTCCTAATTCCAATAAATGTAAGCTTGAGAAAATATCCAGAAATCAATCTTCTTCAAAATTTTCAAACTGGGCACTGGTATGCATTGACGCAAAACTTTCTTGAACAGGCCAATAATATTGATACAACTAAAATAACTTATCTCTAATTTGGAAAGTCTTGTTCTAACATGGAAACTGTACAGATGAAAATGTATGCTTTACTGAAAATGTGCAATTCGCTACATTTTTATATAGAAAACTCCACAATATTTACACGTTACTTACTTATTTTATACCTTATAAATAAACATACTCATTTTTTCCCAGCAAAAAGTATCAGATAACTCCTAGACACTGTCAATCGGGGTTTTTTTTTTTGCCATTAACTATGAATGCAAAATCACTTACCATCCGTTGTGAATCCATTGCATTAAAATATCCTCAAATGAGTAATACATTAAAAAGATATAATTAAACCAATACCTTTATATTTGTTTTTTTAATCATTTTATTGGGACTCATACAACTTTTAATCACAATCCACATATACATCAATTGTGCAAAGCATATTTTTACATTCTTTGTCCTCATCATTCTCAAAACATATATTCTCCACTTCAGCCCCTGGCATCAGCTCCTCATTTTTCCCCTCCCTTCCCGCCTCCCTCATGAACCCATTATTATTTTGTCATATCTTATACTGTCCAAGTCTCCGTTCACCCACTTTTCTGTTGTCTATCCCCTAGGGAGGAGGTTATATGTGGACCCCTGGAACCGGTTCCCCCTTTCCACCCCCACTCCCTCCCCTCTCCCAGTATCACCACTCACACCACTGGTCCTGAAGGGATCATCCGCCCTGGATTCCCTGTGTTTCCAGTTCCTATCTCTACCAGTGTACATCCTCTGTTCTTGCCAGATTTGTAAAGTAGAATTGGGATTATGATAGTGTGCATTGGGCGCAGGGGGGGTGGGGGGGAGAAGAATTTGGAACTAGAGGAAAGTTATATGTTTCATTGTTGCTACACTGCACCCTGACTGGCTTGTCGCCTCCCCTTGACCCTTCCATTAGGGTATCATAAGTTGCCTACAGATGGGCTTTGGGTCCCCACTCCGAACTCCCCCTCATTCACAATGACAGGATATTTTGTTCTTTGATGCCTGCTACCTCATCCCTTCGACAACTCGTGATCACACAAGCTAGTGTACTTCTTCCATGTGGGCTTTGTTGCTTCTGAGCAAGATTGCCACTTGTTTATCTTCAAGCCTTTAAGACCCATATAGTCAATTGGTTTTCATTGGTCATTATGCTCTGCCACAATGTTATAGTGCCCTCTGAGTACGCATAACTTAAAATCGTGAAGTTTTAAGCAGTTAAAACCTGGAGAGAAAACATATTTAAAACGTAAAGGATGATCATGGTTGATCAATGAAAAGTGAAGTTAGCCAAAGAAGTAATTTACTAATGAACAAACCTGGTCTGATAATTGAGATTAACACAAAAAGTGTCATCAAGTATTACATTTTCTAATGGAGCAAATACAGAGAACACAATGGCAGGCTGTGGGCTGTAAGTGTACCCTCATTTGATGTTAAATATCATCCCATTGTCTCTTATTTTTCTTCGGGTTCCCCATTCTCTTTAGGTTAAATTCTTACTTGCTACCATTTAAATGAATATTTGCCTGTGTGCATCTGTGTGTGTGTGCACGCGTGTGCACGTGTATGTGTGAGCAAAGATGTTCCTGGAGCTCCCAAGCATTAGCTAAGAATGCCTCCCTACAGCAACTTAGAGGAATCTACCTAGGGTCTAATCTGCCTTCAGCTGGACTAAACCAAGGATGGCTACATTATGTTGATTTACTAATCATGCTGAAGTAATTACAGGGGATTGTGATTTAACTGCTTTATTTCCCAGCTCACTCTCAGGACCCAGTGAGGCAGATAATTCAAGGTGCTGAAATTGGGGTGGATCGATCTCAGATCAGGCTGTGCTGTGTGGAAAGCCAGTGGATCATCCGTGCTTGAATGTTTTGTGTGTCCTAAAGGTAAGAGACCCTGGAACCTGAGCAGGGGGATCTATATTATGACAGGTATCCTCAGCCAGTAGACCTGTAAGACAGGCTCAGGGAGGAACAATGCGTTTGCCTCTGTAAGTCCCTGGGGTTGAACTCAAAGGTATTAATGTCCAGGCCAGCATCAGAGAGAGCTTAGGCCGCTGTTGTTATCAGGAGTAACTCTTCGAGGACTTAGGTCTTCAGAAGTGAAGAGCCCAGTGTGCTGTGAGTGGGGGTTCCTGGCACTGGACATACAGGGTGCCCCTGGAATTGATGCCTTTCCAGCTTGGGGGTGAAGATAGAGTTCCTACTTGCAGTATGTCTTGTGAGCTTAAGATGTTAGCTGACAAGACTCTCAAAGAGACATGGACCCAAATATTTTAGAGTTGCCAGCTCTCACTATTAAAGGGGGTGTGCAAATTCTTCCTCTGAGTCTTTTTACCTAGGGCTGAGAGAAAGGCCAAGATCAATTTTGAAAAGTGGAGTCATGGATTCCAATGTAAGCTCCTTAATTTGCTACCTCCTCCATCTCTGGTGACATGCATGTCCCCTGGGAATGAGGGGAACAAGGGGGTCGATGACAGAATAACCAGTAATTAATTTGTTTTATTTAATGTGGGTTTCACCCTATCCTCCGGGGATAAACCAGGTTAAATGGTGATCTACAAATTAGTGAATAAGTGCTATTGCACCCTCAGCATCTTGCTTATTGGGTAACATCCCTACATATGTTAGAAAAGACTCCTTGAGACCAAGACGCAAAGATCAGAAATCAACAAGGGGCCCGTGATAGCCCTTGACCATGACGTTGTTTGTCATATTTAAACTCTATATAACTTCTTTATTTTTCTAAGTTCCTTGAACCAGATTCAAATGACTTAAAATTAACTGAAAATATTTTTGTGATTCTTAGGTTTGCCTGCCAACCTACTCAAGTTCTTATTGCTTGCGTAAAATCTGAGAGAGAAAATAGCTCCACACACATAATTAGCAAGATGAGTTTTTGATGGATTAGATTTGGGGTTCTGTTTAGGCTTGTAAGTGTATTAGACTCAGAGTCTGTATTTAAGACTAGAACCTATATCCTGGGATTAATCAGTGTTCCAGGTTCAAGAACAATTGCCGAGGAATAGAAATAGGAATTAAGTGTCGTGAGTCAGATGTTCGTGGACATATTAAAGGGCTTTATGTTTTGAAGGTTTAATGCCTAACATATTGTATTTGGAGTTGATTAGAGGCTTATGTGTTAAGGTATAAGGATGTAGAGCTAAGGTTTTAAGATTCTTATTTTCGGAGTTGGGTTTCTCAATTTGAGATTTAAAATAAAGTTTACCCTGTTACCTGATTTAAAAACTGGGATAAATGCATTATAGGTTAAGAGAGTATGGTGGTCGGATTGGTTAAGCATGTTAAGACTATTGTGGGTATCAGGATATGCTCAGGGTGTTAGTAGAAGTTCTGGTGGTAAGGGGCTTTTTCATGTACTTAGGGGGGTCAGTGCTTTAGGAAGTTGTTAGTAAGGAAGTTCAGCATGTTAATGTGTAAGGGTTAATGGTTTGGCAGTTGGAGATTAGCAATTAATGGTTAGAGTGTTCAATGCCAAAAATTATTTTTGTGTGTTGAAATGTAGCCTACAACTTTAAAAATATTTAATAGCTGTAGCATTTATGGTATATTTGGAATCTGTTACGTAAAGTATCATTAATTTATGATGATTCGAGGAATTACTAT
Source organism: Tenrec ecaudatus (assembly GCF_050624435.1). Classification (NCBI taxonomy): domain Eukaryota; kingdom Metazoa; phylum Chordata; class Mammalia; order Afrosoricida; family Tenrecidae; genus Tenrec; species Tenrec ecaudatus. Next base: position 164,654 of record NW_027459040.1, read on the forward strand.
TTCTTCTCTTTGGAAGCCTCTTTTCTTCCTTTTAAAAAGTATTCCTTTTATGATTGGTCCATCTAGAAAATACTATAGAATTTTTAATACGGTATTGAAAGTGGAAATGTATGTTTGTCCTGCTTCTTAAGTGGGGTGTTTTTTTAATGAATATATTAGCACATCGAACTATACCTGTTTCATGTCACAGTTGTAGTTTTTTTACATGAAAAGCCTTTGACATTTTAAAACTAAATTATTTTATTGGGGCTCTTACAGCTCCTATTACAATCCACACATCAATTATAACTTGTACAATTGTATATACATTGCCATCATCATTTTCAAAATATTTTCGTTCTACTTGAGCCCTTGGTATCAGCTCCTCTTTTTTTCCCTCCCTCCACCACCTTTCTTCCCTTGTGACCACTTGATGAATTTTAAATTATTATTGTTTTCATATCTTACACAATCTGCTATTTTCCTTCACCCACTTCCCGTTGTTCATTCCCCTGGGGGAATGTTATAAGATGATCTTTGCAATCGGTTCCCCTTTCTCCCCCTTGTGGCCCCATCTTTCCCCTACCTTCATGGTATCATTACTCCCATTATTGTTCTTAGGGGTTTATCTCTCCTGGATTCCATGTACTATGTTGAGAGCTTTTATCTGTACCAGTGTACATACTCTGGTCTAGCCAAATTTGTAATGTAAAACTGGGGTCATCATAGTGAGGTGGAGCAAGCTTTAAAAAACGGAAGGAATGTTATATGTTCCATAGGTGCTATACTGTACCCTGGGTGGCTCATCCTTTCCTTGTGACCCTTCTGTGAGAGGATGTTCAATTGTTTACAGATGGACTTTGGGTCGCCAATCTGACACCCTTTGTTCCCATTGATATGATTTTTTGTTTGGGGTATTCTGATGCCCGATACCTGATCCCATGAACACCTTGTGGTCACACAGACTGGTGTGCTTCTTCCATGTGGGCATTGCTGCTTCTCAGATAGACGGCCTCTTGTTTAACTTCAAGCCTTTAAGATTCCAGTCTCTATTTTTTTTGATAGCCAGGCATCACCAGCTTTCTTCACATTTGCTTATACACCCTTTTTGACTCAAGCAATTCTGCTGGGAAGTTGAGAATCACAGAATGCCAGGTTATTAGCTTGCATTGAGGGAGGACTTGAGAAGAGGCCCAATGCCTTTGATTTTTAAATGTTCCTATTTTGTTTCTGTGCCTACTTAGACAGTTGACCCTCTTTTCTGTCAATGGGCTTATTACAGTGCTAATTTTCTCATGTAAAATGGGCTCTGGGACAAATTTCAATTCATCGTGGTATATAATCATTTTAATATGTTGTCTGAATCTGTTCCAAATATTTTAAAGAAATTTTAGTGTATATCCATTATCAGTATTGGGTTACAGTTTTCTTGCAGTATCATTATCTAACATTGGTGTCAGAGTATTTACTGGTCTGATAGAAAGTATTGGTTACCAAGGACTCAAGTAGAAAGAAAATGTTTTGAGAATGATGATGGCAACAACTGTACTAATGTGCTTGATACAGTGGATGTATATATGGATTGTGATAAGAGTTGTACGAACCCCCAATACAATGATTTTTTTAAAAAGAAAGTATTGAAGTAGTGGTAAGTGTCCTCTCACAACCATTGTTATATCTACACTCAATAACTTGAACTTAAACTACAAAACACTAAAGCAGTGTTTATTCATACCATCTCAGTACTCCGTATTAAGCTTTAATCTATGGTCTGTTTATGCTAGAAGTTTCTCCTGGGATTTTACTTCAATTCAATTGATTATAGCCCTTGCAAGCAACCTAAAACTCATTCAACTACCATTGATTCCAGGAACTGGCTGGACCCTCTGATCTTCCAGCTGACTCCTCATTCTAGAGGACTACATGATTTACACTCCCCTTGCCAGGAAAATAGTGACTAACACCTAATCATTGTGTGATGCCTGCAAAACAGAGCCCCAGTTTGGGAAAATACTCTGCCATATGACATGCTGTATGGATCTTAGAAAATGTCCTACAGCTTACCTCCAGAAGAATGTTATAAATCAATGAGGGGCAGCAATTTCTCAGTGAGTTTTGCATCACCTTTATTTTATTAGTTTTTTTTTTAAATAAAAGAAACCCATTCTTTTTTTTTTTAAGGAAAACTTGACTTGCTTTATTTAGCTTCCAATTTCTGGGAGGCTCAAGAATTAGGATAATTCTGGACAACAGAAGACAACAAGACTGTGCTTACAGAGCTCGTTCTGCCATTCCTGTCTGTAGGACCACCGTTTAATTGTCGCCCTCCCTGTGACATGGTGTGCATGCACATCTGATAGTCAAAGTACAGTATACTCTACAACCAAGCACCACATTCTGTAACTCAACAAGCAAAGGGAGCACACGCAACGTCAGCATCTGGCAGTATTTTTTGGAGAGGAAAAAAGGTAACTAAAATGGGTTTAAATTAACACCATGAAATCACATCTAATATTTGATACTACATGATTCAATACAGCTATACAATTATACAAAATGTGTCGACATCAAAGAATACAACCAAAATTAAGATAGCAAACAGAACCTATATAATATTTTTTTGTACAGGAAAATACTTTTGAAGTCTGCATGTAACTGCCCATTCTTTTAAAGAAAATATACTACAAGCAAAGTTATCAACCTCCAGAAAAATCACACAGCATTACTAAGCATATCCCCCAAAAGTGTACAATATGCACACTTGGAGAATACAAAATTTAAAAAATTGTAAGCAACAGGTGAGATCCATATTTATAAAAATGTGAAAAGAAGTTCCGTTTTTAGTACTGTCATATAACGAATTGTCTTTTGATGCGAAGTTCATGAACTGTTCGCCTGCTGGGAGTACACTTTACAAAAACACTATTTTTTTTTTGAAACGAGATTACGGAGCAAGATAGGGTATCTTAACAATGTCATCTTAATAAAGTTTGTGTTTTTAAAATGTTTACTACTTTATCAAAACATGTCCCTTAGGTATGTAGGATTCATTTTTAAAATTCTTTCCTGGAAACAATCTACAAAGGAGAGGCGCGTTGTCTGCCAGTCACTTCTGGAAAAGGCTTCTGGAGCTGAGAAGGAGCTACCTTCTCACGGTTTCTCACTGCTTGTTTTTGGCCTTAGCGTGTATTAAGATGTGAGATTTCAGGTCAGTAGACTCAGCAAACTTCTTGTTCACCTAGGGCCTGTCTCCCGCGTGGATCTGCACGTCTGCGCACAAATTGAAGTCCAGGGAAACCGCTTCCCACAGCCTTCAAACTTATACTGAAAGGGCTTGTCTCCAGTGCGAAGCAGTTGGTGTCGTTTAGCTTTGAGCTCTCGACAAAAGCCTTGCCGCACTCGGCACAGAGGTGGACGCAGGGCCGTGGGTGTCCAGGTGCCTCCTCCTGGCTGAGCTGTCCCTGAGCACCTTCGGGCATCCTTTGTGAGGGCAAGCTATTGTTCTCGGAGCATCATCTTCTTGAATTTTTCTTGGCTTCATTCTGGCAAATTCTGCCAGCTGTTTGGGGTCCAAGAGGTTGATGCCGGGGATCCCTCCGGGCGGGAGCATCTTTCCCATCATGTACTCCGATTAGTCAGGAGGGGAGTTCTCCCCAATGATCTGCTCCCCAGCCAGTCTCATGGTCAAGACCTTTTTTTCATCTGACGACCATAGGGTGACAGAGAACTGGTCCTCCAGCGTCTTGATTGATCTGCACCTGCTCATGCTCCCACTTCTTGTTGCCCGCATCGCCCCTGCCGGTGCCGCCGCCCCACAAGAGCTGTCGCTACCGCTGCTCTTGCGGCCGATGTAGTCATCGTCGTCCTCTTCGCCAATGCTGGCCGGCGCTGGAACTGGGATCGGGATCTGGCCCTTGAAGCCTTCCTCGGCGCCGACCACCAACTCACGTGTCTGCACCAGGATCGCCTCCTGGTGGTGGTGCACCTGGCTCGGGTCCACGGTGACCGGCGGCTGTAGCGCGATCATGGACTGCGGCTGCTGGTGGTGGTAGCCGGTGTGCCCATGGCTGCTCCCGCCTCCGCGATCGTCCCAGTCCACGTCCTCCTCGCCCACCACCGTGGTCTCGATGGTCTCCACCTGGATGGTCTCCACCTCGATCTCACACAGCTCCACGATCTCGGCTGGCATCTCCGGGCCGTCCATGGCGCTGTAGAGGGTGTTGCCCGAGGCCATGGCTCCGGGCTCCGGGCTCCCGGCTGTATGAGGAGGTGTCCCGCAGCGGGGAAGGAAGGCAGAGGGAAGAACGCAGTGAGTGGGCAGGGCCCATTCCTTCTTTTAAACTACAACTTAAATTCCAGTGAATGTCTCCTGAGCTTTTGTGCATTTGATGGCATGGAAATAACTTTTGTAAACATAACTATTTAGCATTTTGTGCACGCCTTGGGTGTTGATTAGTAATTTCTGAGGCTCTTGTTGTTGATAGTTCTGATGGTGTCCATTCTATCTTACAGGGACCTTGTGCACAAGGGAATGAAACTCTGCCCACCCCTGCAGCATCCTCACAGTTTAGGATGAACCCATTGCTTCAGTCACTGTGTCAATCCATGTAGTCGAGGGATTCCTATTTGTCACTGCCCCTCTAATTTACCAAAAAAAAAAAAAAAAACATCCTTCTCCACGGACTGGTCACTTCTGACAACATGTCCAAAGTATTTAATGTGAGCTCTCACTTCCTACCCTCTAACTAGCACCCTGGCCTTACTTCTGCCAAAACAGATTTGTTTGCCTATTTGAATGCCCATGCACTATAATTCAACCACATTCATTCTTCTTATTTCTCCCTTATTCAATGTCCCACTTATATATGCATATGCGGTAATCAGCAATGCCATGGTTTGGGTCAGATAAACCTAGTCCTCAAAGTAACATCATTGTTTTTCAACACTCTAAAGAGGCTTTGTTAGGCAGATTTATCCAGTATAATGCATCTATTGAACTTATTATCACCTTTTAGTTCTTTTGTAATTTTCCATAAGCTGACAGTCTTTCCAGAAGAAGTTAATACTTAGTCAAGCTTAGATTAAGAATATTGATCAAGGAGGGAGCTGGAAGCCCACCTTCCTCTGAAACCAACCTGTCTCAGAGCCCTGAGCTGGAAGGCTGTCCCTAAGACCTAGAGGAATGATGACGTGGAGATTCCAGAAATGCATGGTGACTGGGCATAAGAGAGTCTAAAACAAATTGTGCATCTGTTTATTACCATGACTTGCAGATCAGTTTTAGAGGGGCCCTAAACCTTACCCTTTATCCTAGGACTGCAACCTCACACCCCTCTGCCTTCAGAAACACCCTGGGGGTTACAAAAGGGCTGTGCCAATGATGTCCAACTAGCCACTCAGACTAATGCTGCTCTCCTTTATCAAAGCACAGCCTCTCCCCACCACACTCATTTTGTTTTCCTCGCTCCAAGTTCCTGGTTAAGCATGTTTCACAAACTCCAGCCCAGACACTAGCTAATCCAGTCTCCCTAGAAGACCAAGACTATGGATGGGATATCCTAGAACCCAAGACAATAAGCCGTCTCCTTGTTTGTGTCGTTTTCCCTCTGTCAACATTACTTAGAGAGCTTGAAACCCATGCTCTAGTCCAAGATGACAGAATGGATGATAAGTCATCTCTTTCCTTAATCCATTTCATGTGCTTTTTTAAAAAGATAATTTTATTGGGGACTTGTAACAATCCTCAATTCAATTGTATCAAGAATATTTGTACATATATTTCCATCATTCATTTCTAAACATTTACTTTCCATTGAGACCTTGGTATCAGCTCCTTTTATCCCCTCTCTTCCTCCCCCCCCACTCTTGTCACCCCTTGATAAATATTAAATTATTGTTATTTTTGTATCTTGCACTGACTGCTATCTCTCTTCCCCCATGTTTTGTGTGTTTATCCCCGGGGTGTGTGTGTGTGGTTATGTGTCTATCATTGTGATTGGCTCCCCCTTCCTCCCCTCCCCTCCCTGCCTTTCGCTTCCCCGACTGGTATCAATACTCCCATTCCTGTTCCTAGATTCGGTATGTTGTGAACTCTTATCTCTTTTCTGTACCTGTGCACATGCTCCAGTCTAGCCCACAGGGAAAGGCAGAATTGGAGTCATGATAGTGGGGTGTGAGGAAGCCTCAAGGAACCTAATAATATTTGTGTTTCATCAGTGCTATCCTGCCCCCAGGTTGACTCATCCTTTCAGTGTGACCCTTCTGTAAGGGGATGTCCCATTGTTTACAGATAGAGGTGGCGTCTCTACTACAACCCCCCTCATTCTCAGCAATGTGTTGGGGGGTTTTGCTTGCTTCTTTGTGGTCTTATGAAGCCTATTACCCTATCTCTTTGACACCTCATGATCACACAGGATGATGAGCTTCTTCCATGTGGGTCCATTGCTTCTCTACTAGATAGCCTCTTTTAAACTTCAAGCCTTTAAAACCTCAGATAGTATATATTTTGATAGCCAGGCACTATTCTCCTTCACCACATTTGCTTACGTACCCATTTTGTCTTCAGTGATCATGCTGGTATGGTGAGCATCAAAGAAGGTCAGGTTGTTAGAACAAAGTGTTCTTGCATTGAGGGAGGGCTTGAGCAGAGTCCCAAAGTCCATCTACTATCTTAGTGTATTGCCTTATAAATATATGCATGTAGGTCAAGATCTCTATTTTCAGAATTAATGTATTTACATATGCACAGACCTATGCTTATACTACTATCCATAGCTTTGCTTCCTAGATCTTTCTTCTGTTTCCTTTTACCTTCCTCCTTACCCTACCATCATGCTTGTCCTTCTTCCACCTATTAGTAATTCCTCTCAACTAGATTGCTGTTGCTTCATCTGCTGTCTAAAAGTGGTCATAATCCCAGGCTTGCAGAGACCCTCTGAGAGCTAGTCACAAGACCTCACTCTGGAGTTCCCCCGTGCTGCTGTGCACCTTGTGCCTACAGTCTAGGGCTTTGCATTTCTCCTCCACAGGCAGGAAGAGAGTGACTGCATCAGCCATTACCTTCCTTCATCTCATGTATTTTTAAGCTTCTTCCCTCATTCACCTTGACTCTTAGTATCATCTGTCTACCTACACCTTGTCATTCCTTATTGGTAATGTGCTGTCTTTCACAAAAGCCATAACATTGGGCATCCTTAAACACAAGAGCTGTAGAGACTAGAAAATACACCTCCCTCTGGGCTTTTGTTCTTGTTAAGGTTGTCTCTGCCTTAGCCAAGTCCCCCTAGTATTTCCTGCTTTATTTCATTTTACTTATTGTTGTTCACCTCTAAAACATCTTTCACTGGTTGCCACACTCTACTGTGGTACTACACTCTATTACTGTGGGCTTCTAAATGTGCTCCACTAACCATACACATTTGTTCACACACTATAAATATTATACAGTTTCCATGGGATACAAGGAGTTTGAAGCAGGATGAACTTTGACGAAATACTCAGAATCTGTTGAATGTCACAGTAAGAGAAACATTTACATTGGTATCAACACATAAACATACAGTAATTAGCTGGATGAGATAGTGGGAAAAAAGAAACATGAACAAGTGTGTGACTACTACTTAAAATACATATAAATAATTTCTGATTCTTTAGTTAGATGATCATTAAAATATTGGGGGGATTTTCTTTAAAAATCTTTCTAAGTTCTGGAAAGCAAGGGCTTGTTTGTGTTATATTCAGATAATGAAGTATAAAAATAAACTAAAACATAAATGGAAAGAAATAATTCTAAATGGGCAACTGATTATAAGGCTCTACATATAACTTCCTCCCTGGGGGATGGACAACAGAAAAGTGGGAGAAGGGAGACGTCAGACAGTGTAAGATATGACAAAGCAATAATAATTTCGAAATTATCAAGAGTTCTTTAGTGAGGGAGGAAACGGGAGGGAGGGGGAAAACTGAGGAGCTGATGCAAAGGGTTCAAGTAGAAAGCAAATGTTTTGAGAATTATGATGGCAACACATGTACAAATGTGCTTGACAAATGGATGTATGTATGGATTGTGAGAATTGTATGAGCCACCAATAAAATGGTTTTTAAAAAGAGAAATAATTGTTACTAGAAACAGTGCACAATAAATAACAGCAGCAACAAAACCATTGATCACATATCACACTTTTCTTAATTATTTTTAAAGCACAATACTAGTGTTTTAATGGCACAAAAACAATTGACACAGTGAGTTCATTGACTTGGACTGAAATAATATGTTGTGCCTGAAAAATCACCTAAGGTAATATCAAATTCATCTGTGTGGTTTAATGCTGTAGGACAACCTTTAACAATGTAGATCTATACTCAACCTAAGCATTTACCTCCCAAGTCTATACAGTACTTCAGATTCACTGTTTTCATTTTGGGAAGACCTGGAATCCATTCATCCTCTGAGATAAAGAAATATCTCCTGTCTGACATGAATGTCAACTAAGGGGGCTGAAGAAAAGAGGAGAGTACCCTAAATTTAGAGGGGGTCCTCTATTTAATGCAAACACTCAGATTGGAGCATGGTTTTGAGGCCACAAGGAAGCACTTAGGGTAAGAAGTACAGGCCAAGAAACTGACTTGCCCTACTCAATATTATCTACTGCTAAGTTTCAGGTCACAGATTTGCCAGAGAGAAATATCGTCCAGTTGAGGGAGCTAAAACCTGGGAATACTATCTTTCACGTCTATGCATGACAAGGGAAGATTTCAACATTTGGCTGGTGTGTGAACCAAATTCATTCAACCAACTCCAAACTTTCTAGACTTCTGCTTCTTGTATGTAAAGAATGCATCAATTTGACTTCAAGAAGCTTGAGCTTCAAAATGGTATTAAAGATGCCTAGGGTATTTTCATTATCCAGATAAAGGTTAGATAGGACTTGTTGGGAACACTATGTCCAATAGCTGAGGGTTGTCTATAATGTAAGAGCATGGCAGGGGAGGGGACCAAAGACGGGGCTTCATAAAGCTTCGTGATAGCTATTGCTATCAAATGTATATATGGTATAATCCACTGGATTACTGGGATGATCTTCCTTATGTGATTTAGGCCTCGTTATGTAAGGCGTCAACCTCATAGTTTGGGACTTGGTTCATTGGGATGGGCAACAGAACTTCCTGTGTAGAGTCTGGATATAAAGCTCTACCAGAGGACATGGGTTATCCGATTGTCTAGTGTCAGAATTTCTTCAGCCCTACAGTTTTCTTTATTCACTTCATGCAGTGAAACATTTTCTATAGGTTTCTAAAAATGGGATATTGAGCTCTTTCACGGTTTAGAAATGTAATAGTCTCAGGACTTCATTAACAGAATGAATCTGATGGCAATGTATCCAGTTGGTCAATATGTGGGAATTACTTTTTATTGATGGTGATACTTAGACTGGTAGACACACTCCTCATTCGTAATGACCCTTTGCACAACAGAAGGAAATCCTGCCTAGTCTTTCACTATTTCCACAATGCCTGCCATAATTAGCCCCTGTATTGTTAAACTACACCCTATGGTTAAAATACAGCCATTGAATGTGGTTCTATTTTTTGGTTAAACTTAAAAAAAACAACCATGTTTTTTTTCTCTGGACTATTCCATTCCTGTAATATGTCTCATGTCTGAGGGAATGATACCTCAACGTCTTTGATTTTAATGACATTTTTCCTGAACTTCTTCGAAGAGACTAAAAACAAAAAAGTACAAACTCACTGTGATAGAGAGGACTGAAATTCATAACAGCCTAATAGGAGAGGGTGGAGCTGTCCCAGTGGGTTTCTTACACTGGAACTATGTGTGGGAATAGAAAGCCTTATTTTTCTCCAGTGAAGTGGCTGGAAGTTTCAAATTACTGACTGAGCAGTTAGCAGCCAAATGTTTCATTAGTGCTCCTTCCAAGATAATTTTTTTATTCTTCTCTCTGTCTGTGGTATATTCAATATTCTGCACAAATAAAAAATAAAATAAATTAATATATAATTTTACTCATTGTCCACTTTTAAAAAATGGATATGTTGTAATGAATATACCATGGTCTGACTTGAGCCAAGCTCCCCATGTTGATTTCAACACTTCAAGTGGATCCTTTATAGAAGATTTTCTCCAAAAAATATGTTTTTGGATTTATTGATAGTTTTTGCCACGGATTATGGATCCAAATAAAATAAAAACCTTTTTTTTTCACTGTAGCAATAATGAAACTCACAACCTTCTTCTAGTTCTTAAACACTTCCTCTCACCCCATTATCATGATCCCAATTCTAACTTGAAAACCTGGTTAGACCACAGGATGCACAGCAGTGCAGATTTGAACTGTAAACACAGGGAATCCAGGACAGATGAACCCCTCAGGACCAGTGGAGAGAATGGCAATTCCGGGAGGGAAGGGGAGGTAGAAAGGGGAAAGCTATCACAAAGATCTACATATAACCTTATCTCTGGGGGATGGGCAACAGAAAAGTAGGTGAAGGGAGACACTGGGCAGTGTAAGAGAAGATAAAATAATAATTTATAAATTTTCAAGGGCTCATGAGGGAGGGGGGAGCAGGGAGAGAGGGAAAAAATGAACAGCTGATGCCAAGGGGAAAAATCATATCATTGTGAATGATGGGGATTTAGGAGTGGAGACCCAGACCCATATGATTGTGATTGGTTCCCTCTTTTTATCCCACTTTCCCCTTACCCTTATGGTGTCACTACTCTCATTATTTGTCCTGATGGGTTTATCTCTCCTGGATTCCCTGTGATTCCAGTTCTTATCTGTACCAGTGTACATCCTCTGGTCTAGCCAGATTTCAAAGGTAGCTTTGGGATCATGGTAGTAGGGGGGAGGAAGAACAAAGAGCTGGATGAAAGTTGTATGTTTCTTCAGTGGTATATTGCACACTGACTGGCTGCTTTCCTCCCCATAACCCTTCTGTAAGGGGATGTCCAGTTGCCTACAGATGGGTCTTGGGTCTCCACTCTGAACTCCCCCTCATTCACAATGATATGATTTTTCCTCTTTGATTCCTGATACCTAATTCCACTGAAAGCTTGTGTTCACACAGGCCGGTGTGCTTCTTCCATGTGGGCTTTATTGCTTCTGAGCTAGATGGCAGCTTGTTTATCTTCAAGCCTTTGAGACCCAGATGTTTTATCTTTTGATACCCGGTCATCTTAAGCTCTCTTTACCACATTTGCTTATATACCGCTTTATCTTCAGCAATCCTGTCAGGAAGGCAAGCATCATGGAATGCCAGATTAATAGAACAAAGTGTTCTGGCTTTGAGGGAGTACTTGAGTAGAGGCCCAATGTCCATCTGCTATCTTAATACTAAACCTATAAATATATGCACATCATCATATATAAATATATTTATATATATACATGCCTGTATTTAGCCGTCTATAAATGCCCTTTGCCTCCTAGTTTTTGCCTCTATTTCCTATTCCTTTCCTCATGTCCCACTCTCATTCTCAGCCTTCATTTGGGGTTCAGTAATTCCTCTTAGTTACTTTGCCCTTTTTCAAGCCCTACCTGGTCTCCCACTCCCTCCTTGCCATTGATTTTGGATCATTTGTTGTTCCTATGCCCCTGGGTTTGTAAGCACATACTTCCTTTCCCCTACTCCCCCTCTCCCAGATAATCCCGGAACTGCCGATTCCATTGTTTTTCCTCCAGATTCTTTGTCCCGCCTAACTTATCTGGATAGACCCACAGAGATAATAATATGCACAAAAAATAATACAGCAAAAAAAAAAGCAACAAAAGAAACAAAACAACAACAAAAAGAAAAGCCTATGAATCAGCAGTTCTCAACTAGTGGGTCGTGACCCCTTTGGGGGGGATCGAATGACACTTTCACAGGAGTTGCCTGATTTATAACAGTAGCAAAATTACAGTTATGAAGTAGCAACAAAAATAATTCTATGGCTGGGGGGGTCACCACAACATGAGAAACTCTATTAGAGGTTCCTGGCATTAGGAAGTTTGAGAACCACTGCTGTAATAGTTCAAAGTCTGTTTGTTGACCTTTAGGAGTGTTTTCTGGTGGAGTGTGATGAGGTGCCACTCTCTGGCCCCAAAGTTTATTTTTCATATTCCCTTGGGACTCAATGCTCTGCTCCCCTTGCTGTTCTGTCACACACCTTTAGTGTTTTGCCTCGGTGTCGTGGGGTCAGATTGGACACAATTCCCAGTGTCTCCAGTGTTGTTCCCCATAGTGCTATGGGTCAGTGAGGGATGTCGTGCCTTGTAGTGGGGCCAGCCCTATAGTCCTCTCTCTGTATTGACTGTTCTGAGCTGTGATATCGTCCTCAGGGCTTGGTGGCCCAGCATGTGCCCCAGCATGTGCCCCGCTCTCTCTTCCACCCCCTTCCTTTGCACCTGTGTGCTCTGATCAGACATGTCCCTCTCCCTGAGCTGTAGTTTCAGTGTGGTCCTCTGAAGTACATTCTTCTGGGCGGAGGGGAGACTATCCACGTAGTTGGGATTGTGGTCAGCCCCTCAAACCTCTCTATTGGTTCCCTTCTTCATGCTAGTATGTTTCATTCATGTCATGTTGCACCGGCTGAACTCTGGCCCCTCTTTCCCTGTGGAGATAAACTATACCCTCCCCTTGGGTGGTTAGTACCCTGTTGTCCTGCATCTCATGTCTTTTTTTCTTTTTCCTTTTTGCTCCCTCATTTTGAATTCGTTTCCATATGTATCCCTAAATTTGGGCTGGCCCCTGCCATACTTCCTGGACCTCGCCACAGGAATGTTTGTATACACGAGCTTTTCGCCTATGCCCCTTTTGCATAAAATAAAAATTTTGATTTAAAATTTGCTCAAACTAATAGGAAAGTTGGGGAGGTAGAGGGGTAAGGAAGTGGTGTTAACAAACACAGGGACAAGGGATCAACATGGGACCCAAAATGGTAATGAGGGGAGAGTGGCAGGCCTGGTGGGGAATGAGCAAGGGTAAGGTTGCGTAGAGAAAAGGTATAGCTGTAGCCTAGGTGGGGACGGAGCATGGTAGTAGGGCAGGAGGGAAGTCAAGGGAGATGGAGGAAAGAGCTAGGAGTCAAGGGGCATTTATGGAGGTCTACACAAAGACATGTACATGCAAATATATATATATATATATATATATATATGGAAATAGATCTATTTGCCTATATTTATAGGTTTAGTATTAAGGTGGCGGAAGGACCTTGGGGCTCTACTCAGGCACTCCCTCAATGCATGACTACTTTCTTTTATTAAATTGGCACTCTACAATGCTTACCCTCCCGACACAACTGCTGAAGCCAAAGCGGGTGAACAAGTAAATGTGGTGAAGAAAGCTGATGGTGCCTGGCTATCAAAAGATATAGTGTCTGGGGTCTTAAAGGCTTGAAGATAAACAAGCGGCCATCTAGCTCACAAGCAACAAAGCCAACAAAGAAGAACACACCAGCCTGTGCGATCACGAGGTGCCAAAGGGACCAGGTATAAGGCATAATGCAAGAAAAAAGAAAAGAATATATGTGTGTGTATATATGTGTGTGTGTGTGTGTGTGTGTGTGAGAGTGTGTGTATACCATAGTGAATGAAGCGGAAGTGCAGAGTGGAGACCTAAGGCCCAAGTGTCGGCCACTGGAGATCCCCTCATAGAGGGGTTTAGGAGAGGAAATGGGTCAGTCAGGGTGCGAGGTAGTACTGGTGAAGAAAACAGCTTTCACCGAGATCCTGGATGCTTCCTCCCCCCAACTACCATGATCCGAAATCTACCTTGCAGGACTGGACAGGGCAGAGGTTGTACACCGGTGCATATGGGAGCTGGAGGCACAGGGAATCCAGGGTGGACGATAACTTCAGGACCAGGGGTATGAGAGGCAATGCTGGGAGAGTGGAGGGTGAGTGGGTTGGAAAGGAGGAACTGATTATAAGGATCCACATGTGACCTCCTCCCTGGGAGAGGGACAGCAGAGAAGGGGGAAAAGGGAGACTCTGGATAGGGCAAGATATGACAAAATAACAATCTATAAATTATCAAAGGCTAATGAGGGAGGAGGGAGCGCAGAGGGAGGGGAAAAAGAGGACCTGATGCAAAGGGCTTAAGTGGAGAGCAAATGCTTTGAAAATGATTAGGGCAAAGAATGTACGGATGTGCTCTCTACAATTGATATGTGTATATGTATGGATTGTGATAAGAGTTGTATGAGCCCCTAATAAAATGTAAAAAAAGAAGAAGAAGAAGAAGAAAAAAAGAATGACCAGAGCAGATCTTCTAAGAGCTTCTTTGAAGAAGACCAGCAGCATCTTGTACAGAAGATCATTGTAGGTCTTCTATATTGCAAAGCAGATCAGCAACATCTTGGCAAGGAAGACCAGAGCAAGTCTTCCATCAGCACCCATTAAGGAAGACCAGTGATATCTTGTAAGGAAGATCATTGCAGGTCTCAATCAATTTCTTGCAAGGAAGTTCAGCTAAATCTTGCAAGGCAGATCAGAACAGGTCTTCTCTCGCAATTTGCAAGGAAGAACAGCAACATCTTGCCAGGAAGATCAGAGCAGTACTCTATCAGCATCTTCCAAAAAAGATCAGTGAAGCTCAGACCAGGTCTTCTATCAGCACCTTTTAAAGAGTATCAGCGACATCTTGTAAGACAGATAAGAGAATATTTTCCCAGCATCTTGCAAGGAAGCTTAGTAACATCTTGCAAGACAGATTTTTATCTGGTCTTCTGTCACCATCTTACAAGTCAGATAATCGATGTCTTTCAAGGAAGATGTGGGCATGTCTTGTAAGTAAGATCAACATCTTGAAAGGCAGATCAGAGCAGGTCTCTGTCAGCATTTTTCAAGGAAGACAATGACCTATAAAGAATTGGATATTTGAAGACCAAATTAACAATTTGAATGATTACATCAAATATGTTATAGCAGTGAGTAGTATAAACACTTTCTTAGTATAATCAACTCATTAAGCTAGAGTGATATGATAACTGCAGCATTTCATTTCAACATTACAATTTTGAGGATGTCCCTGGATTTTCCAGTATTTCCTCCATTTTCATATAGGCTAACTATGAGTCAGTGCTGAGGGTATGTAGGATTCTGGACCAATTCCATATCTCTTAACAACAAGAACAGCCTAAAACATCTTTACAATGACAGACATTTTATGATTCATAAATAGAATTCATGAATTATATAAAAAATTATTCTCACCACCAGAATGCAAATCTCCCTACACAATTCTTAGTAGGTTAGACGCCTCTATTCTAATGTGAAAATACTGTGACAGTCTCTTATTTAGCTCTATGTTATCTCCCCGGACTTGTAGTTGATCCACACTTATGTCACACCTTGCAGTCATCTCAGCAACACCAACAACAGCATTCTAAAAGCAATGCCTTTTCCTTAAATGTCAGAGATTTTTAATAGAAAGTGAAACAAAACAAATACAAATGCAAACCCAAGAAGCTTAAAAGGGATAATTTACCATAATTTTAAAAATTCTTTAAATCCTCCAAAATAAATACATCACAATGTGTCAATTTCCCTCTTGAATAAATGTGAGATTAAACTTGGAACCCCTAATAACACAAAGAGTTCCAATGTTTAGCAGCTGAGATGTTTCATTTCTCCTCAGAGACACTTTAACAGATAGGCCTGGTGGCTGACTTTTGAAAAAAAAAAAAAACCTTTAAAAACACTGAGGCAAAATTTTCAGACAAACATGAGACACTGTAAAATAAAAACAACCAAATATCAAATGTTCTTGAAAAGCTCTGGAAACTTAGAATATGAAGACAACTGTCTTTCACATGCAAAAGATGTCCTGTGTGATTGTCACTAGAACAACCAGGGACAGCGAGATGAAGAGCCAGGACTCCACCATGACTTTCACTGTCTCCCTCTATCTCCAGGCAACAGCTGCCATGAACAACGGTGGGAGAATTCTATGGACAGCCGCTCCAGAGGGGCAATGGATGAAGCCTCATGTTGCAACATAACTCTGGATGGGAAGCTCCAAGATGCTGAGTGGGTCCCTGTGCTCATTCTGATGAATCTACTCCAAAAGGAATCCTGACCCATGAAGGGTAAGCTGCATCTGCTCAGACCTCAGGAAGGGCCAACTGGGTGGGTGACCTCCGTCCTCTGATATCTTGGCCCCAGCACCCTTAGTCACTGAATGTTATTGAATCAGTGCTTCCCTGTGAGTTTCAGAGACTGTGCCCTTTACTAAAGAAGAAAGCCTCACTTTTAGTCCCATCCCGCCACCCTTACACCGTGCCAGAAATGTTTAGGAAAAATTCTAGTCACACTTCTCACCTTTTCAATTCACAGTTGTAGGGGCTGTCAAGGCTCAGATATCAGTCTGGACCACTCTCTTGACTCAAGTAGGTGAGGGCTAGAGGAATCCAAGATGGGCACGTGGGATGGTAGGCTGCTTCCTCCCAGGTTATTCAGAAGGATGAATCCAAGTTATGTAGGAAACATGGCTTTCATGCTGAAAGCTGCTGAGGTCTCATTTAGAAGCACTAGGGTAAACTTTAATCATATACCATAAAGGGTGACAATTTTATTTTTACCTCTCTTTCCTTGGATAGATTGTCATTTATTTCTTTCTTATAATGAAAGTTGGTGTGGATTATTGCTAAAAGCTGTTCTATATCATTTAAAATCATTAAGGTTAACTTTAATCATATCACATGCATTGTGATGATTTCATTTATATATAGTCTTTATTATTTATCCGTTACACATTTTCTGGTTACTGATGACTATGTAGCTTTTATTTTAAAATTGTTATTTGTATTTATTGAATTTTGGGGGTCAAAAATGGATGAAATCCATCTGCAGTCACCAACACACTCTGTTCCACTAGATGCACACTGGGAAGTGGCCAGCTGAAAGGCTAGTGGAAGCTCCCAGATTTCTGTGACGCAGCGGGAGCCCAGAGATGCAAACCCTCACTGTCCTGCTGGGCAGAATCCTGGGTGTGGTGTCTGAGAGGAGTGCTGGGGGCTGTCTGCTCAGGAAGGATGTCTCTGTCCACTTTCATAGGTGAGTCCTCATTGATGTTGAGAGACAGCGGCATGGAGTCTGAACCCTGCCTTTCAC
This sequence comes from Tenrec ecaudatus, assembly GCF_050624435.1. Classification (NCBI taxonomy): domain Eukaryota; kingdom Metazoa; phylum Chordata; class Mammalia; order Afrosoricida; family Tenrecidae; genus Tenrec; species Tenrec ecaudatus. The sequence goes on from NW_027459040.1 coordinate 181,750, forward strand.
GGATTTTGCTCAAGGATCCTCCAGATGCCCACCCCAATAAATCCCCCAGTTGTACTGTCAATCTCTTACTGAGTCTGTTCTAGACCATGTGTTCCACGGGGTGGAAGCTCTTCTTAGTTTTTCCCTGTGATCTGTTATATCAGGCACAGAGAGAGGCATCATCACTGAAGGTACCGACCTAAACTGGGAACTAGAAGGAAATCTATAATAAGGAAGATATAAAATATTGAAAACAGGACTTGATTTTAAAGCCTCATCCTGGAAGGACTACAAAAACACAAATAATCTGACTTTCTTAGGAAACATAAGCATCATATATAACAAATAAGCATTACTTGTCATTAGAGTGTAAGGTTAAACAGTGAGATACCATCACATACTGTTTGAAATGAAAGGACACCAAAAAAAAAACACACAATAAAACAGTCAATTGAGAAGTAGATGCAACAAAGACAGATCATATCTAATGTTACTGCATTTATAGTTGTCAGAAGGCATCAAACACGGTGTTGTACTTCAGAGTATGGTCAAGAATATACGTTAGCTATATTTATTTTTCATCTATAATGATCCCAAATAAATTTAAATACCATTCTGATGATTTCATTAAATTTCTGTTACCAAATTGATTGATAATGGATTGAATTGTAACTAAAATTTAAAAGTTGAAACATTTGGAAATATTTCCACCCTAATATCTAGAAAAACAATATGCTGATTATCTTTGGATTCAGTGATCTTAGTATAGTACAAACTCTTGAGTCCATGGTTTACTTAGTTTTTCTCTTGAGAATGCAAAAATGTCTCATCAGGAGCATAAAGAATTTATTTGTATTTCCTCCGATGCAAGTTCATTTATTCTTCCTTGTTACATGGGAATATTTATTGGATTCAATAAGGGAATCATTGATGATTTACTATTATTTATACCAAAACACCAACTCCCTGCCCTTGAGTCCATCCTCTGTCATCTCAATCCTGCAGGGTAGAGCACAACGGGCTCTGTGGGTTGCGAGGCTGTAGTGCTCTACTACCTGCTGAGCTTGCAGTTAGCAGCCCAACCCAAATCCACTGTGTCACCATTTCTCCTTATTTCATTATAGCCTTTATATTTATTTCTTACACTTGTCCTCGGGTGTGTTATCCCCATAGGTTTTATCATAATTAGAAATGGCAGATTTATTGAATTTTAAATCATTTTAACACTTCTAAATAAAGATAAAATAATATGCAGTAAGATAGTATATTGCTAATTTAGGCAATTATATTTATTTCCAAATTACTTTCAGTTTTCTGCCCCTCACTGCATTAGAGACGTTGGTAGGTGCTGTTGAGTCAGTGCTTACTCTTAGCGACTTTATAAAAAACAGAATAATAACAATAATCCCCAGGCCCTGCACCATCCACACACTTCTCCCATGTGTGAGACCATTTAGGCACCACTGACTATTAACTTGATTGAGGGTGCACCTCTTGTTGCTGACACTGCAGTGCAAAGGGACATTCTTCCCTAGGGACTTGTCTCCCTGACGACATGCTCAAACCAGGGGAGAAGTGTCGTCCTCTCCACTTCTAACCAGCATTCTGAGACACTCGTTTGAAATGTCCTGCTCTTGTAACACACTTGCCATTTTAGAGGGATCAAATGTTCCCTTCCAATGAGTGTTCCCTTCCATGAATGATCTCACAAAGCAGTCCTCCAGTCATTCCAGGCCATTCTATTTGACCTTGTCTCACAAGTCAGGGGGCCCTGTGATTTTTATATTCTATTTCAAACCAAGATTGTTAGCCGCTCCTTTCAAGCCTGCATTGTGAAGGAGAAAATTTAGACAGAAAAAAATAAAGAGGCAAAATTGTCCCTGGGGATGCTGAGAGCTAAGAGAAACCTTAATTCCAACAGGACATCCTGTCATTCATCTGTGCCTGTCTAGGGTTGGCTGGCTGTTCTCTGTGGGTCCTGCGCGCCCCCTGCTGCCCAATGACTTCCCTGCAAGGGAGGTTTGTGTCTAGGCTCACACTGACTTCCCCTCACTGTGCTCCTTGTACAGTAAGACATGGCCATGTCCTCCGCAGTCACTGAGCTCAGCTACAGGGATAACTGATTCTTCGATGTGTCTCTGGTGATGGAGAGTCGGCTTTGGAAGGACGGGTTATAATATGTATTACCTTCATACGTTATCCTGCCCATCCACTGCAGCCCCTTTCCTGAGGTCTGGCGGATCCAGTGCCAGTAGTAACCACTGCTTGTGATGGAGACACCAGAGACAGTGCAGGTGAGGGACAGCTTCTGGGAGGGCTTCACCAATCCTGGGCCTGACTCCTGAAGCTGCACCTGGGACATGACTTCTGTAAATAAAGGTAATTGGTCTCTGTTAGTCACTCAGTCACAACCTTCCCCAGATTCCACACTGATATCTGAGACCCTCACCTTGGGGAACTGTCAGCAGGCACAGGAGAACACATAGCAATAGCATGCTTTAGCCAACAGCTGCGCTTTCCCAAGGGACCCACAGCTCTGTCAGAAGAGAACTGATAGCCTTCAGTGCCCAAGGCTGGGATTTTAACCTAGTGCCTGAAGAATGATTTGCATAGGAGGGAGCCCTGTGCTTATGAATAGATGCTCCTTTGTTTCCTCTGAGGCCATTGTAGGGTAATTCTTCTTTTGAACTCATCTCTGTGTTAGTCCGCAGTGAGAAAGCAAGTTTCCTAGGAGGTGTGAGTGAATAGTCAAAGAACAGCCCCGCATTTCTGAGCCCAGAATCTCTCCCTCCAGCCCTTCATTGCTCCTGCCCTGAGGCTCTGATATACCTGTGTGTCAGAGACTGGACAGTACAGATTTCCTTGAAACCATCAGGTCCACCCTGCAGTGTCTCCATTATCTCACACTCTCCAAAACACATTTCTTTTTCATACACTGGTGCCACTTAATCAACCTCAAAGTCCTTGGTTATTTTCATATGTGGTAAACATATGATTTACAAGAATTAATACCAGGCTGATCCCAAGGAGTTGGGGATTGATGATGCCTCAATATCCACCTCTTCCATAATGCCATTCAGTGCCCTTTTCTACCCACCCCTCCCTTGAGTATACTTCCTCATGTTTCTGGGCTCTGTGAATTGTTCCAGAGTCCAACAGAAACTCATGAATACTTGAGGAAATGGCTCACATGCTCATGGGTTCACTTCAGACCATATTGCTAAGGTCAGGCAGGGGTAAGCTGGGACCAGAGGCTGTCCTTCACTCCTGTCCCTGCATGTTATTAATGGTCATATGCCCTGAGGTCTCTGGCAGGATGTCTCCAGGAGGCATTGGCCTCCTACTGATGAGAATCAGCCCGGTCTTTTCCCACCTTGGCCGTGATCATCACAAACCACACCGCTCCTACAAGCAACACCCTCAATGCATCCCAGTGCCTGATGGCTAAGAAAAACCTCAGTGTAAGTAAAGTGAGTTAAGTGTCATCATGATTCAGGGAAGACGTTGCCAACTAGAAAAGTTGGTCCCCAGACAAGACAAGGCTTTAACTCTGTGCCCTTTAAGAAATGCAAGATTCTGAAGAAAGACCTTTGTTTGGCAGGAACGTTCAGAAGAGTGCAAACCAGTCAGGTGTCATGACTTCACATGTAGAGATACAGCAGAGCAGTTAGGGGGAAGGAGTTGTTTAATAGACAGGACAGAGTAAGAATAAGATCCAAAAATAGTATTTCAGATCCTTAACCAAAATACACCAGTTTGAGACACAAAGGCACTCCAAATTAAATGAGGTCCATTCAGGTCCTTAAATTTTAGGAAGGATTATAGACCGTTTTAACTATTCATTACCCAGTGGCTCTGGCTCACCTGAAATTTGATCATTTACAACCAAAGTCTGTGACTCTTTTTGTGCTGTAGGGTTGACCCCTTAATAACTGCAGGACTCTCAACCTTGAATGTATTACCCAAGTCACAGATTGCCTGATTTTGGAATCATTTGCATATTCTTGACCATGAACTCAGTAGTACTATCTTGAAACATGCATTTTTAATGTTCACTTCCCATGAATATTTCTTTATCATTGATATCCACCATGACAAGCATTTTCTCCAGTCTTACAGTTGACACAACTCATTTACTGAATGCTTAAACTGTCTCTATATCTCTAAATTAATATTTTTTTACCATTGTGGAAATCCAAGCACAGGTCCTGGTCACCTGGGCTTTTCTGAGCTCGGTTTTGCTGAGGAGAAAAAGCAAATGCCTTGCAAAAGAACACTCACGAGGTTCACTAAAATTCAGGATTTCAATCGAATAATATGATGATAGTTTTCAGTTGAAGCTCATTGGAGTCATTCAGTTTCCACATACAGACTAGTATGGCATTACGTGAACCTGGTCATTCCAGCACACACTCGTCTCATAACATCTGATGTTGCTGGCTGGCAGGACAACTTAAGGATCACACTTTGATGTAGATGCACACTAGTCCAGGTCACCTCCATCTCTGAATGTTAATGCCATGATTGTCTAAGCTAACCGTATGATAGGGCAGGCCCTTAAATGTGTCCTCTGGAACTCCTCACCTGCTTTGTCCTGATTCCCACCCAGTGTCTGAGGATGTCAAGGGGATGAAGACAAGCTGGGTTTGAGATACACAGGACAGCTCCAATGCACAGCTATGGCTTGAGGACACTGTGAAGTGCTTGCTGGTTCATGCGGGATTGAGCTAACTTTATGGAAATCCCAGCCACCCTTTCCTCCCAAGACCCTTACTGGGCACAGATTTGCATCATAGCTGAGAGATCCATCATCTTTGCCTTGTCCCTCTGTGTGTATCTGACTCCAAAGGTGTCCTTCTGCTCTTTGGAAATGGGGGACTGTTTCCTCCCCTTACAATGCAAAGTTTGTAATTCAGTGGTTGATGCAAACCCTCACATTGAAAGAAGCTCTAGTGGAATTTGTAAGATGGAGAGGAAGTCCCAGACACTGACATGAAGCCAGTTCTTAACTCCCCTCCATACTGTCTGCCAGAACTGAGCCCTATGACTGAGAGTCCTGAGCAATCCCTGAAATCCATACCTCCCTTTTGGGAGGTTTGTGTACAGACCCTTACAGATTCCCTTTTCCGTGTCTCCATTATTGAAATAGAAGGTTGTGTTATCAGTGTTGAGGCTGTCCATTTGAAGATGCAGAATGTTCTTGGCTTTTCCCTGGTGACTGTCATTCAGGTATTCACAGTGTATAGGTAGGATATGGAATAACTATTACTCACTTCAGGCCCTTCATAGAATTGGCTGATGACATCCATGCCATCACTGCTGGGGATTGGTCCACAGATTGGACTGCGGAATCTCAGAGGTGCCCTATTCTGCCTCAAGTCTCCCAGAGCCTCTAGCCGCATTGAAGGCATGCAAACACAAAGACATCCGATCAGGAAACCAACATCCATGGTTTCACTCTTTTGTTCAACACATTTTTCTTTTCCTATTTAATATTGCAACAAGAGAATCTTAGGCCTTCAGAAATTCCACTGTGACTTATGTATAATCCTGCCTTTCCAGTGAATGGGGAGAACTGGGCATCCTATGGGGTGTGTCCTCTCTCCTAGAGTTGAATACTTTTGCTAGTCTGGTTTTCATCAGCAGAATAACGTGTAGTGGTTAAGTCACACAGAGACCAATAGAAACAGAGGACGCCATATGATCCCCCCCCGAATATAGCCCCTATCTTCCATAATACACAAAAACCAAGATATACAAGCTAAAAACTCCAAAACAGGACGTTATGGTCACCTGTGATAAGCTATAGCAACTGAGGGGGAAACAGATGCGGTAAAAAAGAAGAAGGTCTATCCTGGAAGAGGGTCAGGAATTTCTCCTGGGCCCATATTTCCCTTGAGGGAGAAACGTGGATGTTTGTAAGGCCACATGTCAGACCTAGGTTCACAATGTTTCCCTTAGAATGCTGCAGTCAGAAGATCAGTTGATCACCTTTCGCTTTAGCAGAACTCCAGACAAACTTACAGTCATCAACTATAATAACCCTGGAATCCCCCTGAGGGTGCTGACAAGGCAAGTGCAGGATTGTATTCCCCTTGTCAGACCAATGCCAAGAGAGAAAGGAAAACAACAGCACATCACTAGAGGCCTGAAGTCTTTAGCCAGAACAAAGAGAACTTCCAACAATGATAGCCCTGAATTGCACCTCTAATACCATTCCCTCCTCTGATCTTGTTTTTACAGTTTGAAATCATATGATCATACTCTGAAACACATGACTTTAGGATAGCAATCACCTGTGCCACCCACACTGGAGATTTTCTTCTTTAAGTTCAACAATTTGGTTCCTTTGAGAACACCATTTCAGGAGACTATGAAATTGAAGTAACCCTGGGACACTGCTGAATGTCAGAAACTATTTGCCATTTCCTAGTTCCTGCTATCTGACAAGTGCCCAAGTTTGAGTGGAGCTTCCACTGCAGGTGTTTTTTTGTTTTGTTTTTGTTTCATTGTTTTGTGTTTGTGCGTGTGCATGTGTGTTTGTGTAATTTCACTCATGTCTATGTTATAATGTGCTTTGTGGTCTCTCTAGTACTTTTAGGCATGTATATCTTTCTATGGTGTGCATGTATTGATGTTTCTATATTTTGAATAAGTGATTGTCAGGAAACCTCACAAAGTGATGGAAGAATATACTGTGAACTTTGCAGCCAACAATGTTGGCACTTAATAGTTACCTTTTCCCAGTCTCCTATTTCCACTGAGTCTGATTGGAAAGTATTTATCGGAGCGTCATGAGAACTCTGATGCAAGGACCCCTAACAGAGTCATCTCCTGTCCTTAAGGGGCAGACTGTTTGTTGCTGTAAGACAGATTATATTCTCCCGTTACAATATACTTTTTGAATTCACAGATACCGGAAGTAGTCACAGAATTAATATTTTTAAATTAGAGAGGGATTCCCTAGGGAAACCGAGATTTAGCAGAATCCGCAGATCCCCACAAGAAAACAGCCTTGAAGCTCCAGCTGCACCTGCTCCTGTGTCTGAGTCCTGTGCTCTGTGAGTTCTGAGCGCCCCCTGGAGACCACTGTCCTTCCTGCAGGGGAGATTTGTGTCTGGGCTCTCACTGATTTCCCCCCATTGGGTGTCTCTTGCACAATAATACATGGCCCTGTCCTCAGCTTTCAGGTTGTTCATTTGAAGATAGAGTGTGTTCTTGGAGTTGTCTCTGGAGATGGTGAATCGACCCTTCACGCAGTCAATGTAGTGTGTACCACCACCAGTCTTAATGCTTGAGACCCACTGAAGGCCCTTTCCTTGAGTCTGGAGGACCCAATTCATGCCATTGTTATTGATGCTGAATCCAGAATTTACACAGGATATTTTCAGAGATCCTTCTGGCTTTCGCATATCAACCCTAAAGTCCACCAGCTGCACCTCACACTGACCACCTGCAAGCAGGAGACACTGTGCTCAGATGACCTAAATAAACTAAATCACTCTCTCTCTCTCTCTCTCTCTCTCTCTCTCTCTCTCTCTCTCTCTCTCTCTCTCTCTCTCTCTCTTTCTCTCGCACACACACACACAGAGCAGGGTACAGCACAATTACCATGTGAAATAGCCAAAATGAAAGCCAGCGTTGCTGCAAAATTAATGATGTGTCCTCTGGACTAGCTCCTGGGCATGAAATGGTAACAGCAGAGACCCGAAGGCTGGACTGTCCTCTGAGATCTCCCAAATCAGGGGCTGTGGCTGGTTTATCGGCAGGCAGAGAGCTACATTTGCATCTTCTCTGATATTTAGAAGCGGATGAGTAGAGATTATGGGCACCTGTTCTCCCTCAGACTCAGAGAAACACAAACACTCTCATAGGAAAACAGAGCCCTTACACAGGTTCTGTACCAAGTATTGCTTTGATTGTTACACATTATTAATTTTTAAGAAAGTAACTTTCAAGTTATAAGCTGTATATGGCAGACACAACAGCCTTTGCCATCTGAGAGCTCACAGTGCATCCCCTCTCGTTCCCCTCAACCGATGGATACTCATGATGACAGTGAGCAGCTCTATGATCCGTTTCTTATGTGGGGACATTATTAGATTCTTTTTAGCCTTTCAAGGAATTTCCCCTATTCAGTGACTTTTTTAAACTGTGTGTATGAAGCTGTTCATAAAACATGTCCATAAAACCTGTGGAATGGTGTCTCTTCTCTGGTTTCTGATCTGAGAGATTCCAGTCCTCTTTCTTTTTGTCATGAGCAGGGAATCTGGGTCTTTATCACTTTAATTTGTCTTCTCGTTTTTTCATTTAATTCGTTTATTTTCTGTGCGCCTTCTGTTTCATTTATGTGAGTTTTTATATGTATTAGTTCCTACCCACCTTGCCTGTCCTACTAAACTGTGATATGGCATGCTCATCTTTAGTAGCTCCATTAGATGGGCAATGAGGTACTTAATTTCAGAGCCATATTTCTATACTATACAGATGTCTGTGTCTATGAATTCACCATTAAGTTCTCTTCAGTTGAGTCCCACAGAGTGTTATGTTGTGTGATCATTGTTTTTTCATTCCAATACAGCCATCCAGGGTATAAAAAACATTGAATATATGCCATAGCTCTCAATGAGACAAACAGCATTTGTGTAGAAAACAGGTATGCATGCACACATACAATTTTGTGTGTGCATAAAATCTACAAATGGATGAAAATTATAATATCTGTGGGGTTTGGGAATACACATTTAAGAAGACGGCATTCTGGGAGGAAATATTTTGGAGGGAATGGAAACCCTAGATGCTAACAGGAAGCTGCTTGCTCCCAGGCCTCCCACATTGCCCAGGCCCCAGAAATATAGTCGCCCCTGTGCTTTCCACACCCCACGTTATCACCGTAGATCAATGCCATGATTGCAGTGATATTTGTGTCTGGGATGGCACTCAGTTCTCTCTCAGATTCTCTCCCACATGAGTGGACAGCTGTGCCCTCAGTGTGATTGAGCTCAGATGCAGGATAACTGCTTTGTGGGTATTCTTCGGGAGCTTGAGTACCATCTCCATAGTGATGGGAAGCTGTTTTCTGCTACTAGAATATATTGCTCACAACTACTCCAACCACTTCTGCAGGTTTTGGCAGATCCAGCTCTGGAATTCAGCAGTCACCAGAGAAAGCAAAAACTAGGTTGAGAATCTGTGAGGGGTTCATCAATCCTGGGTTCAAATCTTTGACAACTAGGAAGAGGGAAAATAATCACTGATGGCAAGCAATGGAAACCTTATTATGTCAAGCCATTTGGGGAATCTGGACACTACCAGAGAGAATTTACTGTGGGATTCGGTCTAAGAAGTTCTCCACTTACTTCCTTGGCTTTGGTTGAGACTGAGTAGGGAATTTTCCCTAATTACTCCGGGCTTTAAGGGATTGGAGTGGGGACTCTTTTCCCTTTCCCTATCTTCCCCTGAGTCAGTTTGGAAAATTTGGCCTTTCTGTGTACATCAGAGGACTACGTGTCCAGTTGACTGATCTCACAGTATCCTTGGAGGAACAGATAGCCTTGATTGTGTGTTCTCATCCTGTACTAGATATAAAAGTTTTTTGAGGAATATATTGTTTTAGTTATGAATAAGCTTTGTATAAACAGACAGGCAAACTGCCCGAAACAGATGATGAAGTCAAGGTTGTGGTTACTGTGTTTAGTATATAAGGAAGGCTTTTGCAAAATTAAAATTGCCAGCAGCTCCAGGGTTGTTGAGCTGTTCGGTCCTCCTGAACCCCTCTGTTCTGTCTTCTATTCCTTCTTTATTTAAAGTCCCTCTCCCTACCTTCAGACCCTGTTTCAGGTTATCTCTGACAGAGCTGGACACTGGCAATTTACCGCTTGGCAGAAGAATCTCCACAGGAAATTGATGACAATGGACAAGGTCTGTGGATCCTAGAGAACCCTGTCCATGATGTAATGTTTTTCAGTAGGTTTGATATTTTACCTGGAAATTGATAAAATATTCTGCATTTTGGAAGCCCCAGGAATGAAGTAGTGATGATGCCAGTCTGCTCAGAAACTGAAAAGAGGAAATCCGACCCCATTATCTTCTTTGTTTTTTTTCAATTAAAAAATTTTGTTTTACTCTGAGAATTAACTTTATTATTTCATTATTATTTATTTTCAAAATCATTTTATTAGGGGTTCATATCATACAACTCTTATCACAATCCATGCATACATCAATTGTGTAAAGCACAACTGTACATTCATTGTCCTCATCATTCTCAATTAATATTTTGTCATATCTTGCCCTGTCTGACGTCTCCCTTCACCCACTTTTCTGTTGTCTGCCCCCAAGGGAGGAGGTCACATGTAGATCCTTGTATTGTAATCAGTTCCCTCTTTCCAACCCACTCTCCCTCTACCCTCCCAGTATCGCCACTCACACCGCTGGTCCTGAAGGTATCAACTGCCCTGGATTCCCTGTGTTTCCAGCTCCTATCTGTACCACTGTATATCCTTTGGTCTAGCCAGACTTGCAAGGTAGAATTCGAATCATGATCGTGTGGGGGAGCGGGGGGAGGAAGCATTTAGGAACTAGAAGAAAGTTGTATTTTTCATCAGTGCTGCATCCTACCTTGACTGGCTCATTCCTCCCCTAAACCCCTCTTCAAGGGTATCTCCAGTGGCTGATAAATGGGTTTTGGGTCTTAACTCTGCACTCCTCCCCTCATTCACTATGGTAAGATTGTTTTCTATTCTGATGCCTTATCCATTCGACACCTCATGATGGCACTGGCTGGTGTGCTGCTTCCATGTAGACACTATACCTTTTGATAGTTGGGCACCATCAGCTTTCTTCCCCACATTTGCTTATGCACCCATTTGTCTTCAGCGATCGTATCATGGAGGTGTGCATCCAATGATATGATTTTTTGTTCTTTGATGTCTGATAATTGATCCCTTCAGCACCTTGGGATCACACAGGCTTGTGTGTTCTTCCATGTGGGCTATGTTGCTCTGAGCTAGATGGCCCCTTGTTTACCCTCAAGCTTTTGAGACCCCAGATGCTGTATCTTTTGATACTTGGGCACCATCAGCTTTCTTCACCACATTTGCTTATTCACCCTCTTTGTCTTCAGCGGTTGTGTAGGGAAGGTGAGCATCATTGAATGCCACTTTAATAGAGGAAAGTATTCTTGTATTGAGGGAGTACTTGAATGGAAGCCCAATGTTCTTCTGCTGACTTAATACTAAACCTATAATTATCTGCACATAGATCTATTTCCCCATCCTCATATATAAATATATTTGCATATGTACATGTCTTTATCTAGACCTCTATAACAGCCCTTTGCTTCCCACCTCTTTATTTCCCTTGACCTTCCTCCTTGTCCCTATCACATCTTCTTTATGATAACACCAATCCCAAACCCACTGTCATTAAAGTGATTCCGTATCATAGCGACTCTATAAGGGAAAAGCAAACTCATCTAAACGAAATGTATAACATTTAAGTAGCACCACTCTTGCTGAGAAAAAAAGACAGGAGATGTATGAAAGTGAAAGGGCCTTGCTTTACTTGGATCAAGTAAGGACTCAGCCAGAAGATTCCCCAAGGAAAGCTCCTGAAAATAAATGGTAGAAGTGGTTTACAGATTTAGCCAAGTAAACCAACAAGTAAATGTAAAGGATTATGGATGTGAAACAGATTTCACAGGGACCGGGGATTGTCATGAATATGCATTATGGTGGGGTTATGATTCTTTTAAAAAATATTTTATTAGGGGCTCATACAACCCTTATCACAATCCATTCATATACATACATCAATTGCATAAAGCACATCTGTACATTCTTTGCTCTAATCATTTTCTTTTTTTTCTTTTATTTTTTTACATTTTATTAGGGGCTCATACAACTCTTATCACAATCCACACATATACATACATCAATTGTATAAAGCACATCCGTACATTCTTTGCCCTAATCACTCTCAAAGCATTTGCTCTCCACTTAAGCCCTTTGCATCAGGTCCTCTTTATTTTTCCCCCTCCCTTCCCACTCCCCCCTCCTTCAGGAGCCCTTGATAATCCACAAATATTTATTTTGTCATATCTTGCCCTATCCGGAGTCTCCCTTCCCTCCCTTCTCTGCCGTCCATCTCCCAAGGAGGAAGTCACATGTGGATCCTTATAATCAGTTCCCCCTTTCCAACCCACTCACCCTCCACTCTCCCAGCATCGCCCCTCACACCCCTGGTCCTGAAGGTATCGTCCACCCTGGATTCCCTGTGCCTCCAGCATCCATATGCACCAGTGTACAACCTCTGCCCTATCCAGTCCTGCAAGGTAGAATTCAGATCATGGTAGTTGGAGGGAGGAAGCATCCAGGATCGAGGGGAAAGCTGTGTTCTTCATCGGTACTATATCGCACCCTGACTGACCCATTTCCTCTCCTAAACCCCTCTATGAGGGGATCTCCAGTGGCTGAAACTTGGGCCCTGGGTCTCCACTCTGCACTTCCCCATTCATTCTCAATGGTATATATACACACACACACACACACACACACATATACATATGTACACACACACACATACACACATATATATATATATTCTTTTTTTTTTTTGCATGATGCCTTATACCTGGTCCCTTTGGCACCTCGTGGTCGCACTGGCTGGTGTGCTTCTTCCATGTGGGCTTTATTGCTTCTGAGCTAGATGGCCACTTGTTCACCTTCAAACCTTTAAGACCCCAGACACTATCTCTTTCGATAGCCGGGCACTATAAGCTTTCTTCACCACATTTACTTGTTCACCCACTTTGGCTTCAGCAGTTGTGTCGTGAGAGTGAGCATCATAGAGTGCAAATTTAATAAAAGAAAGTATTCATGCATTGAGGGAGTGTTTGAGTAGAGGCCCAAGCTCCTTCCACCACCTTAATACTGAACCTAAAATATACACACATAGATCTATTTCCCCATCCTCCTATATATATTAGCATGTACATGTCTTTGTCTAGACCTCCATAAATTCCCCTTGATTCCCAGCTCCTTCCTCCATCTCTCTTGACTTTTCTCCTGCCCCACTACCATGCCCTGTCCCCACCTGGGGTATAGCTATACCTCTTCTCTATGCAACCTTACCCTTGATCATTCCCCACCTGGCCTGCCACTCCCCCCTCACTACCATTTTGGGTCCCATGTTGTTCCCTTGTCCCTGTGTTTGTTAACACCACTTCCTTACCCCCTACCGCTCCCCCACCCTAAGTTCCCCCGGAACTGTCGGTCCTGTTGTTTTTCCTCCAGATAGTTCATCCAGCCTGTCCTATTCATACAGACCTGTGGAGACACTAACATGCACGAAAACAAGACAGAGGAAAACAAAGCAGCAGTATACAACCAGACAACAAAACAACAAAAACAAACCACTGACAAAGAACAAAACAAAACACTTCACAAGAGAAAAGCTTGTAGTTAGTTCAGGGATCATTTGCTGGCCCTTAGGAGCGTTTTCCAGTCCAGTCTGTTGGGGCACCAAGCCCTGGCCCCAAAGTCCACTTTCAGCATTCCCTGGGGACCTTGCCACTCCATACCCTTGCTGTTCCGCTGCACTCCCTCAGTGCTTTGGCTCGATGTGGTGGGAACAGGTCAGGTGCAATTCCCACACTGTGTCTCCGGTGCTGTCCCCTGTATCGCCCTTAGTCACTGGGTGGCATCATTTCTCATAGTGGGGCCAGCCATGTTGTTCTCTCTGTGGACTGGCTACTCTACTCAGGAACATCATCCTCACGGCCTGGTGGGCCAGGCTGTGTTCCACTCTCTCCTCCTGCCCCTTCATCTGCTCCCGTGTGCTCTGATCAGATATGTCCATCTCCAGAGCTGCAGAGTCAATGTCGCCCTTTGGAATAAATTCTTTTCGGGGGAGGGGCAGGAATCCACTTAATTTATGGTGCTGGGGCCAGCCTCCCAGACCTCTCCACCGGTTCCCTACTCCACCCCGGGATATTGCATTCACACCTTGCAGCACTGGGTTGAAGTCTGGTCCCACTTTCCCTGTGGAGATATAAACAATACCCTCCCCTTGGGTGGATTAGTGCCCCATGCCCCCACTCCCCTTTTGTTCCTTATATTCATTCTTTTATTTTGCTTTCCCCACCTCCTTAACCATTGTCTACCATGTGCATCCCTGGTTTTGGTCTGGTCTCTTCCATACTACACAGTCTTCACCCCCAAAATGTTTGTGTACAGTAGCTTTTTCCCCTATGCCACTTTTGCATTAAAAAAAAAATTTTTAATACTTACCTCAGCGGGCTCATGTTGTACTTGTCCTTTTGTGCCTGACTTACTTCACTTAGCATGATTTCCTCCAGTTCTTCCCATGCCGCTAAGTGCCTCATACGTTCATCACTGCTTTTTAGTGATGCGGAGTACTCCATTGTATGTATATACCACAGTCTTTTAATCCAATCATCAGTTGATGGAATTTTGGATTGCTTCCAGCTCCTTGCAATTGTGAACTGTCCCGCAATGAACATTGGAGCACAGATGTCTGGCCTTGGTTTGTTTCTTGCTTCTTCTGGGTATATGCCCAGTAGGGGGATTGCTGGGTCATATGGTAACTCTATTTCCATCTGTTTTAGCTATCGTCAGATTGATTTCCATAGTGGCAGTACGTACTTACAGGCCCACCAGCAGTGGATGAGAGTTCCTGTCTCCCCACAACCCCTCCAACACTTGTTGCTTTCTGATTTTTTGAATTGGGCTATTTTGAGGGTGTCAGGTGGTACCTCATTGTTGTTTTAATTTGCATTTCTCTTATGGCTAAAGATAGGGAACATTTTCTCATATGTTTGTGGGCCATTCGGATTTCTGTCCCTGTGAAATTTCGGTTCAAGTCCTTTGCCCACCTTGCAAGTGGGCTATTGGTTTTTTCTTTTTGGAAGCTAGCAGAGTATTGTAGACTTTAGTAATAAGGCCTTTGTCTGATGTGTCATTGCTAAAGATGTTTTCCCAGTCTGTGGACTCTCTTATTACTCTCTTGGTGAATTCTTTAGATGTACACAAGTGTTTTATCTTCAGTATATCCCATTTGTCAATTTGTGCCACCTCTGTGTTTGTGTCCTTCCCTATTTCTGATAGCCTGTGTATTCCCTGCACCAAAGTTCTCAAGTTGGTCCCAATTCCCTCATTGATGGCCCTAATAGTTTGGAGTTTAACTTCATGGTCTGTGATCCACCTTGAGTTTATTCTTGTGCATGGAGTGAGATGAGGGTCTTGCTTCATTTTTCTGCAGGTTGATATCCATTTTTTCCCAGCACCACTTGTTAAAGAGGGCATCAGCTTCCCATTTGATATTTTTGGGGCCCTTATCAAAGATCAGCTGTGTGTATGCTGATGCTTTTATTCCTGGGTTTTCAGTTTCTTTTCCTTTCGTCTGAGTATCTGTCATTGTACCAATACCATGCAGTTTTGAGAACTGTTGTGCATAGTATGTGCCAAAGTCAGGTAAAGCAAGCCCTCCCACTGTGTCCTTCTTCTTGAGGAGTTCTCTGCTAATTCTGGGCTTCTTCCCTCTCCATATGAAGTTGGTAATCAGTTTTTCCATTTCTTTGAAGAAAGATGATGGTAATTGTATTGGGATGGCATTAAACTTATATAGTGCTTTTGGCAGAACTGACATCTTAACTATATTAAGTCTCCCAATCCAAGAGCATGGGATATTCTTCCATTTGTTGAAGTAGCTCTTGGTTTCTTGTAATAGTGTTCTATAGTTTTCCCTATATAGATCTTTTGTTTTTTCAGTCAGGTGTATCCCTAGATATTTCAATTTGTGTTTGGCTATTGTGAAGGGTACCACCTTTTTGATCTCTTCTTCTGTGGTCTTATCTGATGTGTATAACTGTCCGATGGACTTCTGTTTGTTGATCTTGTATCCTGCCACTCTGCCAAACTCCTCTATTGCTTCCAGTACTCACCTTGTGGAACTTGTGGGATTTTCCATATATAAAATCATATCATCTGCAAATAACGATTGTTTCGCCTCTTCCTTCCCCAGATGAATACCTTTGATGTCACATCTTTGCCTTATGCTGTTAGCTAAAACCTCCAGCATGATATTAAATAGGAATGGGGACAAGGGGCATCCTTGTCTTCCCCTTTTTCAGTGGGATTGTTTTAGTCTTTTCTCCATTGACTACCACTTTGGTTGTTGGTTTTTCATATGTAGCTTGTATTGTCTTGAGGAACTTTCCTTCCATTCCTATCTTCGCTAGTGTCTTAAACAGGAATTGGTGTTGGATGTTGTCGAATGCTTTTTCTGCGTCTATTGATATTATCATGTGGTTCTTATACTTTTTCATGTCAATATGATGAATAATACTAATGGTCTTTCGTATGTTGAACCATCCCTGCATCTCTGGTATGAATCCCACTTGGTCATGGTGAATTATTTGTTTTATATACTTTTGTATTCTGTTGGCTAGTATTTTGTTAAGGATTTTTGCATCAATGTTCATTAGGGATATCTGTCTGTAGTTCTCGATTCTTGTGGGATCCTTGCCCGGTTTGGGTATCAGAGTTATACTGGCTTCATAGATGGAGTCCAGGAGTTTGCCATATTTTTCTATGTTCTGGAAATGTTTGTGTAGGATTGGTATTAGTTCTTCCCTGAATGCTTGGTAGAATTCTCCAGTGTAGCCATCTGGTCCAGGGGATTTTTTGGTGGTAATCCCTTGATACCCTTTTCTATTTCTTCTATTGCTATGGCTCTGTTGAGATTCTTGATGTCCACGGTTATGATTCTTTACAAAAAAATAATTTTATTGGGGGCTTGTACAACTCTTAGCACAGTCCATTCATCCAGCCATTGTCTCAAGCACATTTGCACATTTGTTGCCATCATCGTTCTCAAAAAATATTCTTTCTACTTGATGCCTAGTATCAGCTTCTCATTTTCCCCCTCTGTCCCTACCTGGGGTTATGATTCTTAACAAGATAGGACTCTTTCTACTTCTTGGTTCCAAATGTCTTTTTATTTGGTGTGATGATGTCTTTTTGGTGACTTGCTTCCTTGAACAAAGTCCTTCCGTTCCAAGTTATCTGTGACCTGAAGGTTGGGAATATCTATACTGGACATGTTTGCCTGGCCACTTTTGGTCAAAATGGATAGTCATTTGGTATAATGTGATATTTTCCTGTGAGGAAAGGCTCAAGAGAGACAGGGGATTGGGAAAGAAAATTCAGAATAATTATAGGCAATAAATGGGGTATTCTAACATCCTGTGGCCTCATCTCGTGTCCTAAGGGGAGGTTCTTTGTACAAGCTGTGGAATTTACATTGTTACATAAAGTTAAGCAGGTTAGGGCATGGCCTCAAACAGAATGCTCAATGTTCATAATTGTTCTTACACTGTAGTCAGATTCTCCTTCGCTATTATATTCAAACAAATATAATCTTGCCACAAAAATTAGTTATTGAAGATAACTTTTTGAATCCCTTGATGTTTACTACATTTTGCTAAAAAATGGTCAGTTTATTGTTATTTATTGTTTGTTTTCTTCCTTTTTAGGAACTTGATAGTGATTGGTAGACATCTATTGTCAAGAAATGAACATATTATTTACTTTTCTCTTCTTCATTCCAAAGCCAAACAGGAGCTTCAGTTAAAAATTAAAGGGTTTATTGAAGGAATGAAACAATCTAGGAATGCACAATAATAATTGTAAGGATTCACAAAGTTCCACAAAGTAAGACAATTTTCAGAGTTTAAATGCAGTAGGATCCTGGAACTTAAAAGAAAATTCCAATACTTTGAACTTTACTACAGTTGGCTCAAGCAGACAAGGCAGAATCAAGGCCACTTATAAAGACTGAGTCGTGTAACACTTTTTTTTGTTTTGCTTTGACTTGAGCTATTAGGAGAGAGAGAGTGAATGCTCTTCTTGGCTGCTTGTTGTGAGAGCACCTGGGAGGAAGATGGGTGTCTGTAGTCTTCATGAAGTATGCTGACTTTCCAAAGTCAGTTCAAAATAAACAGTTATCAGAAACAACAGCAGAATTGGAATAATTGGAATATGGCCCTCATCATTTGGTCTTCTTTACATTGAATCCTAATACATAATAATCTCTGCAATCCTTGATCATCATCAGCAAGTGTTTCAAGTCCTCACTTTGAGCAAGCAAGAATGTATTATCTTCATATCACATGTTATTAATAAGCCTTTCTTCAGTCCTGATGCCATATTCTTCTTCATATATGCCAGCTCTTCTGATTATTTGTTCATCATACAGCTTGGACAAGTATGAAAAGAGGTTACAACACTGACACACACCTTTCCTGATTTTAAACCCTTGTTCTGTTCACACACCTACTTCTTGATCCATGTACAAGTTCCTCATGAGCACAATGAAATGTTCTGGAATTCCCATTCTTTTCAAGGTTACACATAGTTTATTAAAATATCTAGCTTTTCATAACATTTATAATTGCAAAAAGTCCAAATGCTATTGAACTTATTTTTTTCATTAATGCATCATGATTTTATGGTTTTATCTGAAATCTCATAGTCATAAAGACATACAAACAAACACAAATATAAAGTCCATTATTTTATTCTAGACTATTTTGCCTTTGTATTTTGTTTTAACATCTAAGCACTTTACTGTATGTTTTTTTCTTAATAGGATTAAGGTCTAACTTTCCTAGTTTTATACTTTTAAACTATTAATTGAAAAGATTATCATTAATCAAATGAATTTTTTTAACAGTCATAAAGCCTTCCCTTAGAGCTGGCCTTGAATTTTAACTTCTAGTTCCATATTCAACAAAACATATTTCTATTCTTAAAGACTTTGTAATTGTGATATCAAGTTGCAGTAGCTTTCAGAAACATAGCATTTATGCAAAAGTTCACTTAATGAAAAAGAGTCAGTTCTCTAAGTAAATGTCAACATAAAACCAAAATAAATTGTTTTTACCTTCCTCATAATACTAATGATTTAGAAAGTCATTCAATTTTTAGGCAGTGAAGGATGAAATATTGTTAATAGACACCACCCTGTGCAGTGAATAAACATACAATGATTCTGATGGCAGCAGGGACCTAGTGGGGCTGCCTGACCCCCTACACCCTCAGCCCACAAATTTTCCACCACTGACAGGGAATAAGTTTACCATTTTTCGATCACTTATTTTGTGGATAATGTTTGCATTTTACGTTTCTGGCAAGTTTTCACTTTCAAAGGGCACCAACTTGTAGTGCTTTTACTGTCTTCCTGCCCTTTGTTAAGGGACATTCTCTTTGTTGGAATTTAAGAGACGATAGTACAGTCCCTGAGGGGAGGATGTTGGATTTCAACCCAGTGACCTGGTGGTTAGAAGCCCAATACTTAGCTTTCTTTCTTTCTATTTTAAAAAATTTTATTGGGGATACTTAGCTTTCAACATCACCACCCCTCTTTGTATCTCTGCCCCATGGGGCCTATTTCACTGGCTATTATGCTGGTACTTTCATGCGAACTCCAGGTTTGTTTATATAAATCACTCGTATTTTATATACTTTCAACTAACTAAGGTGAAACTAAAAAATAAAATTGCAGATCACATGAGAGAATTTTGCAAGACTAAACACTTATATGCAAATACCTTTTACAGGGGTAGTTTAAACCTGTCCCATCGGGTCACTTTGGATCGTAATCAACTACATGACAGTGAGAGTTTCTTTGTTACCATTAAGGAGACACTAGTACACTCCCTACGATTGTAAACAGAGTTTCCACTGAACCTGTTTGAGAGCTGTGGGAACAAAACCAACTCAAGACACTGCAGAAAGCCCCACATTATTTCAGCTCTGTACCTGCTCCTGGATCCTGGGCTTGTTGTTTGTCCTGAGTGCCACCTGCTGGTCTGAACGGTCTGTGCAGTCCGGTACCAGAGCTGTCCTGCAGTATAGTTTATGTGAGGGCCACACTGACTGCCCTCTCTGTGTCCACCTGCACAGTAATAACAGATGTGTCCTCAATGCTCACAGAGGTCGGAGTTAGGGAGAACTGTTTCCTTGAAGGGTCAAAGTCACTAATACAGTGACTTATAGTCAGAGGTCTCTGTACACCATGGCCTCTCCCTGTGTGCTACCTGAATCTAATCAATCCAAAATACCCTTCCCTGACACTGACCTCAGGTAGGACCAGTATCTTCAGGAGAAAGAGGGAGAGGAAGGATGTAGACACTTCTGAACCAAGTCCATCCTGGCTCAGCAGGGTCTAATCTCCTCCTGGGGAGATCACTTTTAACCAGGAAACTATATGAAGTATTTCCCCATGAGTGTAACTGGCTGGTATAAGGTCTGGGATCCATTAGTAGTTTTCTAATTGCAAATGCCACCACTCCACCTTAAAGTTTCTACAAAGCTGTTTCTTGAATCAAGTTGAATGCAGGCAACTGAATTCAGTTAGAACGCAAAAGTGACCATCGCTACTGTGTTAGTTTGGGTACTTTAGAGAAACAAATCTATAGAAACTAATGTATAAGAGAGTTTTATATAAAGGGTAAGTGTGCATCAAGAAAACATCCCAACCCAGTGCTTCTCAAGCCCACAAGACTAACATTAACTCATATGTCCAAAACCAATCCACAAAGTCCACCTCCATCTCACAAAACGGACACAATGATGCCAACTGTAGGAGAAAAGCTGAGTCAGTGAATGTGTAAGCAACTCAGCGCACACAGGGTTCTCCACACGGGTGCTCCAGCACCCAGGGCTGCATCGGGGTAGGTTCATGTGGCTTCTCCTTGGGGATGTCTTGCAGGAAGTCAGTCTTGCAAGCTGAAGCAGGGAACTGCTAAGGCATCTGCACGCTGGTTCGGTCATCACAGGCAAGAGACCTGAGAACTACAAAGGCGAGGCTCACTGAACCATTTATCCCTCCGCCCTTCAATTAACCCCACATGTGTTTATCAGCCATGTTGACTATAAGATACCTCAGTTACTTGTCAGGAAGAAGTTCTAGTAATAATTGGAATGGCCTTGGTGAGAAAAGAGGCCAGGAAATTTGAGGTTAGGAATTTCTTTCCTATTACAGCAATGCACCTGCTCATTCCTCAATGGCAGCAAGGGCTGAACTCTGAAAATATCGTGAAGAAACCTGACCTCATCTGCTCTATAGCCGTGTGGTTATTCAGAAGCCACAGAGTGAGCCACTCCAGAGAACCCCGATCCAGTAAGAGGCATCACTGCCCCCACATGGGGAGATATTTCCCTGTCGTGTCAGTGGCCTGTGTTCTTGTTCTCACTCTCTAGGACACAGCAGACATTGTGTCCTCTGGTGCTGGATTGACAGATGCCTCTGAGACTCCTGCTCTGCAGCTGCATCGCGCTGAGGGTTTCTGCCCCTTTCAGGAAGGAGTTTCTCTCACTGTGTTTCTTGCACAGCAATACATGGCCATGTCTGTGTCCTTAAGGCTGCTTCACTGCAGGGACATGGTGCTGATGGAGTTGTCTGTGGAGATGGTGACTTTTCCTTGGAAGGATGGGTTGGACCTGGTGTCAGCCTCACTAGGGTCAAGAATTCCTATCCATTCCAAGCTCTTTGCAGGTGTCTGCCTAATCCAGCCGATCCAGCTTCCAGTAAAGCTGCATCCAGATGTCTTACAGGAGATCCACAAAGACTCCCCAGGTCTCTTCACTTCTGACTGCACCAGTTGCACCTGAGCACACACACGTGTGGAGATAGGATTCAGAGATTTCCTCTTCACACACACACACACACACACACACACACCCCTCTATTCATCTCGAACCCTGTGGCAATCCTGACCTGGGAAAAGAGCAATGAGGAGAGGTAGGGTGGCAGAACCCATCTTGCAAGGAGGATGGAAAGCAATCACACTAAGGTCACCAGCTGGGTGATGAGGGAGCTTCCCCTGTGGAGGTAGCCTGTGGGTCTAAAATGGATGTCTTCCACTTTGCATATTTCTGTCCTGCCCTCCATGTCAGACTCCTCCAGCCTCACAACCCTGGAAACCCAAGGCAGGGGGAGGTGCGGGTCTTGGGACCGCAGGGAGGGAAGAACTGGATCCTAATAACATCCCACAACACACACATGTATACAGAGAGAGACAGAGAGAGAGAGAACACTGGCACTAGCACCTCACGCATGGAGAGTTTTGAACGGTGGCTCTCCACTCAGTGCATCTCTCAATCTACACCGGGGAGGAGTGGTTTTAAACCCAGTGTGAATCTGCAGCCCAAGGAGCCTGGGGCCTCACAGATGGTCCCTCCTTACTGTCTGTGGGGAATGATGTCCAGCATAAAAAGTGACCCTGTATTCTTAGTGAAGACTTTGAAAAATCTGATAGCCTGAATGGCCCCTTCTGAATAGACCTCTCAGGTGTCTCCCAGTGCCCAGTCTCCCCTGTGCTTCCTGCTTCCTGAGGAGAGGAGAGAAATTTCAGGGAATGTCAGCTTTACTCAGAGTGTCAGACAAATCTGTGCAGATTAAAGCCAAAGATGAGTGTGTCACTCTGAATACTCATGGTCAACCTGGCCCTTGTCACCATCTCTCTGACAGTGGAGCTAGTTCAGAAGAGAAGTTAAAAGTACAACATGGAGAATATTTCATCTTCATCAGTTTCATAATCTGTCCTAAATATTTCTCTGATCTGCTCTGATCTGAACGAAAGGAAACAATCAGTAGGTTAACTTTTCTCTCTCTAAGGAGGCCTTGGGGCTCAGGGAACACCAAGAACCGTTGACATAACAGCCCATAAAGACAATGTTCTATATCTGGGTTTTGAGGGTAGTGATTAGAGACTTTAAACCACATGAAGTGTAGCTAATTGTCTCTCCATTTCCAGAGTGATGATCACTGAAGACACATGGAAACCATTATTAGTCCAATGCTGTAATGAATCATGGACATGAGTATCCTGAACTCTAAGACCAGAAGCAATAGATGGTGCCTTGCTATCAGTACCCACTTGTTTGGAAAAGATAGCATTAGAAGTTCTTGGGAGGAGTGGGATAATAAGTGAAACAACGCACACACACACAAAGAAAATAAAAATACAAAGACTAGGCTTCCTGGTTGGGTAGACTTGTGGAAGTCCTGAGACTATGGCTGTCAGCATCCCTTCAGGTTTGGGACCAAACTCACAGCCTCGGAAAAACTTCCAGTCAAATAATCGGCAAGCCTACAAGGGAGCAATAGTCCTGGGGAGATACAATTACCTTAGAATAATCAAACTTCTGAGTTTAAAAGGGCATCACTTATCCAGGGAAAATTCAGAATGTTTGACAAGAAAAGGTAATTGTAACAGGAGTTTGTGTGTATTGTAGACAATGAAATGAAACAAAAGTGTATGAATTGTTGAATGAACACTAATCTCCTCAGTATACCTTCATGCAATTCACAAGGAAAAGTAAAGAGAAAATAACATTAGAACACTTTCCCTTCAGGTCTCCTCTGGTGGGCAGAGAGCACCTTGGATTGTGGTGTGTCCACTTGTGGTATCCCAAGACACAAGCCAGGACCCAGAGAAGATGTCCTACTTCCATGCTTCATTCTCCTCCCTCTGTTCTCTGGGGTTGACAGTTATGCTAAAAACATCTAAATCTTGGTTCTCAGAAGCAGGATGAGGACTAAAAACCATGACACAGGGGAAAATGGGGTAGGGAAGGCCCCCAAATTCGGCTAGAAAATCTGTATCTTCCTCCCCATGCACTGAGTCTTGAATGAGGGTCATGTCCCTATTTGGCCTGAGACCCTGTGCCATACATCCCAAGCTTCCCTTCGTGGTGCTTACAATCTGGTCTCACATAGCTTCCCTGACCTACTTGTATCGCCATCCATGCATGCATCAAATAAGTGGTATATTTCTTTTGTGAGGACCCAGTTACTTGAGATAATCTCGACGAGTGAGTCATTGTTTTATAGCATCCATGTACAACAGCTTACTCCTGATGGAACACCTCATGTTGTGGTTTGTGCAATTAGTCTCCAATTTATCTCAGGATAGACAAGAGTGTTGTCTGAACACCATCTGCATGGACTTAGCCCAAACCCTGAACCTGAATACACAATGACAATGGAGTCTGTTGAACAAGGTTCTCTTTCTCTCTCTCTTATCCATCTATATATTTTCCTATATCTGCTGAATATCTATTAATTGGTTTACAAATCTACTCAACTATCGATTTAGCTATCATCTACTTTCTGTCAATACTGTCGATATCTTGTATCTGTCATCTATATCTATCTATCTGTCTGTCTATTTATAGTTCTGTTTATATTTCCACCAATTTCATGCTTAACTTTATTTCTGAAATAAACCCCAGCTTAATGGGAGCAAATATGTTTGGTTCTTGGTGGAGTATGCTATATATTGGTTATTAATTTTAGTTTGCTAGACTTGTTTATTTGTTTACTTATTTGATTCTTGATGTCCTTATAGATTTCTATTTCAATGTTAAGTTCATAATAGAGAATGTTGAACTGAAATATTCCACTATTTGGTTGCACTATGCTGTTATTTATTTATTGCATTTAAAATATTATCCAGAACTTGCTTGATATATAGTAAAGAAATGCTGTTATATTCTCACCATCTGTCTGTTAGTTCATGATACTGTCATGGCTCTTTTTGTTGAGGTGCTGGAAGATATATCAGTGTTATATCTAATGCCAGCAGGGTCACCCAAAGGGAGCAGATTTCAGCAAAGCTTCCAGACTAAGAACAGACAATGCAGAAGGACCCCTCTGCCCTCTTAAGAGGAAGATGCTGCTAAAACCTTATGCATAACTTTGAAGTATTGTCGAATATTAAAAGCTTAAGCCAAGGAAGTAGGAAATTGTTGAAGCTACTGCCAGAGGATGGGCCCCTCAGGTTCGAGGGCACTCAAAATGTGACTGAAGAGAGGCCGATTTCTTGGAGGGGAGTAGGCCATCATGTCGTGATTTGGGAGTGGAGCCGTCAGGATCTTCCTTTGCTGATGGGGCATGACTTAAGTAAGGTAAAGCGAAACAGCTACAAAAGCCTTCTAATACCAGAACTTGTAAAGAGCATACTACGAATTCAGGGAAATTGGAAGTGGTCAAAAATTAAATGGGGTGCAAGAATATTGATTGGTAACCTAGGCATTAGTGAGCATAAATCGACTGACTGGTATTGACCAATTTGAACAGAAAAACATAGGATTTACTATGTTGGGAAAAGCACAGTCAAGAGAACGGCATGGCAGTCATTGTCAGAAAGGATCTTGCTAAACCCATCATGAAATACAATAATGTCTGTGATAGGATTATATGCCTTCAAGGAAATCCAATCAATACAACTATTATCAAGCTTTACTTGAAGAATGCAATTGCTGCCAAGTTTAGCATACCAATAAGTAAGGTATAACCCTAATAAATAAAAATTGTCTTTTTTATTTGCTCCTTCCTCCCACTTTTTAAATTGAGATTTCAATTCCATTGTTATTCATCCTACATGCAATAGGTCTGATTTTACATATTTCTTGTACATTAACATTGCATTCCTGTGTCATAAAAATAGAGAAAACCCTTGGGGGAAACGTGAGATGGAGAAGCATCCCCAGACCACAACAGGAAACCAGCCCTGAAACTGTCCCTGTGCACCTGTCCCTGAGTGTGTCCTGTGATGTGTGGGTCCTGAGCGTCCCCTGCTGCCCAGCTCTCTCCGAGCAGGGAGTTGGTGTCTGGGATCACACTGACTTCCTCTCATGTTCTCACAGAGTAACAGACGGTCTTGTCTTCCATTTTCTAACCTTCCATTTACAGATAAACTGTGTTCTTGTCATTGTCTCTGGAGATGTTGAATCAACCCTTCATAGAGTCTGCATTGTTCCTAGTGCTGCAATGGCAGTATTTACACAGAGAGCTGAACAAAGGCTGCATACCAAGGTATTGTTTATCCTCCTCCTCATTTCACAGGAAAGTTATGCTAATTTCAGGAAGTAATTTTCTTTGTATTTCATCTCGAAGGGCATACCTAGTAAATAAAGGATTCAGAGAAATATTCAGAGTCCCTGCCATAGTGAGCACAGCTGCCATTCCCCCAGGTTTCCTGCCGCTCTCGGGATGTGGGTTTCACAGCGTGTGTCTCAGACTTCTGGCTGACAATCTGTAGAGTCATTGTGCTGACTGAGGCATCCAAGGAGAAGGCATAGCCCTGTGTGAATCCCTGGACATAGGCTGATTTCCCAGCGTGGGTGTTGATCCAGCCCATCCACAGAAGCCTTTTCCTGGTGCTTGTCAAACCCTATTTATACTGTAGCTGGTGAAAGTGTTTCCAGAGGTCCTGCAGGACACCGTCACCAATCTCCAAGGTTTTTCACGTTGGTGACAGACTGCGCTAACTGCATCTGGGCATGCACACCTTTGAGGACATAAATCAGAAGGTGAGGGCTCTGGAGCTGCCACAGTGTTCTCTCCATCCCATGTGCTGTCTTACCCAGGGATACTGTCAATAGGAAATGAAGCTCCACAGTCACCCCTTCATGAGTTCACTTTGTTGTCAGTGGTTTAGATGCAACCTATATGACAATATCCTTGCTTGATGCTGTGACAGCAGAGATGGATTCAACCTTCAACTCTATAGAACACTTGTATGTGTATATATTTCACATTCATGAATGTATTTCTGGTCTATATCATGTCTAAATAATCGGAAGCTTCAATAACTCGAGAGCAGTTCTTCGTGTTGTAGTGACCTCCAAAGTTATTTTTCATTGCTACTTCATAACTGTAATTTTGCTACTTTTATGAATCGGGTGACCCCTGTGAAAGGGTTTTTCGATCCCCAAAGCGGTCGTGGCCCACAGGTTGAGAACCGCTGTTCTAGAGCATCACAGGTAGTGATAGCTGAGCTGTGCATCTCAAGTGCATTCTGGAATCCTGATGGCTAATTGTGGGAGTATCTCACCAAGTGAGCTCACAGCTGGTCATACTGGTACAGACGTATCCACTTACACACATCTCCTATAATTTCACTCATCTCGTAGGGGAGATGTGACAAAATCAACTACTCAAACACTAACGTTGAACATTCAAGGGGCTTGTGTTATGTGAAGTTGATTAGAAAAACAAATCTAAGGAATATTATCTATATTGTCATAAGTCTGATATTATTCTATACATAAATTCAATTAGTTTGCAACATATATATTTAAGATACTTTAAAAGGACTAACCAAAGTTGAAAATTTTAATTAAAACATAATATCTGCGGCCTCTACTCAAACACTCCCTCAATGCATGAATACTTTCTTTTATTAAATTGGAACTCTATGATGCTCACTCTCCCGACGCAACGGCTGAAGCCAAAGTGGGTGAACAAGTAAATATGGTGAAGAAAGCTGATGGTGCCCGGCTATCGAAAGAGATAGTGACTGGGGTCTTAAAGGCTTGAAGATAAACAAGTGGCCATCTAGCTCAGAAGCAACAAAGTCCACATGGAAGAACACACCAGCCTGTGTGATCAAGTGGTCCCGAAGGGATCAGTTATCAGGCATCAAAGAACAAAAAAATCATACCATTGACTGCACACCTCCATGATAGGATCGCTGAAGACAAATGGGTGCATAAGCAAATGTGGTGAAGAAAGCTTATGGTGCCCGGCTATCAAAAGAGATAGTGTCTGGGGTCTTAAATGCTTGAAGGTGAACAAGTGGCCATCTAGCTCAGAAGCAAAAAAGCCCACATGGAAGAAGCACACCGGCCAGTACGATCACGAGGTGCCAAAGGGACCAGGTATAAGGCATCATGCAAAAAACAAAAAGATGTATGTGTATAGGTGTATATATGTGTGTGTGTATAATATGTATGTGTGTGTATATATATATATATATATATATATATATATATATATATATATATATATACCATATCGAATGAAGTGGGAAGTGCAGAGTGGAGACCCAAGGCCCAAGTGTTGGCCAATGGAGATCCCCTCATAGAGGGGTTCAGGAGAGGAGATGGGTCAATTAGGGTGCGAGGTAGTACCGATGAAGAACACAGCTTTCCCCCAGATCCTGGATGCTTCCTCCCCCCAACTACCATCATCCGAATTCTACCTCGCAGGGCTGGATAGGGCAGAGGTAGTACACGGGTACCTATGAGGGCCGGAGCACAGGGAATCCAGTGTGGATGATACCTTCAGTACCAAGGTTTGAGGGGCGATGCTGGGAGAGTGGAGGGCGAGTGGGTTGGAAAGTGGGAACTGATTACAAGGATCCACATGTGACCTCCTCCCTGGGAGAGGGACGGCAGGGAAGGGGGGGAAGGGAGACTCCGGATAGGGCAAGATATGACAAAATAACGATGTATAAATTACCAAGGTCACATGAGGGAGGGGGGAGCGGGGAGAGAGGGAAATAAAAAGAGGACCTGATGCAAAGGGCTCAAGTGGAGAGCAAATGCTTTGAGAATGATTGGGGCAGGGAATGTATGGATATGCTTTATATAATTGATGTATGTATATGTATGGATTATGATAAGAGTTGTATGAGTACCCAGTAAAATGTAAAAAAAGAAAAGAGGATAAAAAAAATAGAAAATGATTAGGGCAAAGAATGTACAGATGTGCTTTATACAATTGATGTATGTATATGTATGGACTGTGATAAGAGTTGTATGACCCCCTAATAAATTGTTCAAAAAAAAACAACATAATATCCGCACTGTGAAAGAAAAATTAGAGCAAAATCCCATACTATCAGGTTATATCGCTACAAAATTGGCAAAATTTGAAGAGTATAGTACACATTTTTATAAAAATATTTCCTTGTCTGATGGTCCTAAAACAATTCAAGGGCTAAGAGCTCAAGAGACACCATTAACCTTTGGATGCTCTTTACTTAAAGTCCAGGGCACTGATTTCCAGGTTTCGGCTAGAAGAACCTGGGAACAAAGCAGAAGGGGTGATAAAATGTTCATCAGATTTTATTGACTTTGGGCCATGAGGCACCCATTGCACTAGTCCCCCTATAACATCTCTGCACATGGAGATTACCACAACTCTGCCTGTGTACCCACGTTGGGTCCTCTCTGGACCCCTGCAACTCCATTTCCACTGTTGACCCCTGCGCTGTCCCTCTTGACCAGTCCCATCCTCCTCTGAGTCAGGCATGAGCTCCTTATTCTGCAATGTGAGTCATGAATGCACTGGTGCTGGGAGTCCCTGCGTACACACCTCAGAGAACTGACATGGATTGCCATATCAAAATGCCACCCAAAATCTAGAGAGAGGGACATTCACAGAGGCACAACAGTAATCTGCTTACCTGGATCAGAAACCACTGAAACCATGTATTTAAAATATATGTGTGTGTGTGTGTGTGTGTGTGTGTGTGTGTGTGTGTGTGTGTGTATATATATATATATATATATATATATATATATATATATATATATATATATATATATATATATATATATATATATATACCATATTGAATGAAGGGGGAAGTGCAGAGTGGAGACCCAAGGCCCAAGTGTCGGCCAATGGAGATCCCGTCATAGAGGGGTTTAGGAGAGGAGATGGGTTAATTAGGTAGTACCGATGAAGAACACAGCTTTCCCCCAGATCCTGGATGCTTCCTCCCCCCAACAACCATCATCCGAATTCTACCTCGCAGGGCTGGATAGGGCAGAGGTTGCACACTGGTACATACGAGGGCTGGAGGCACAGGGAATCCAGGGTGTGAGGGGCGATGCTGGGAGAGTGGAGGGTGAGTGGGTTGGAAAGGGGGAACTGATTACAAGGATCCACATGTGACCTCCTCCCTGGGGGAGGGACAGCAGAGAAGGGGGTGGAAGGGAGACTCCGGATAGGGCAAGATATGACAAAATAATGATGTATAAATTACCAAGGTCACATGAGGGAGGGGGGAGTGAGGAGGGAGGGAAAAAAAAAAGAGGACCTGATGCAAAGGGCTTAAGTGGAGAGCAAATGCTTTGAGAATGATTGGGGCAGTGAATGTATGGATGTGCGTTATACAATTGATGTGTGTATATGTATGGATTGTTATAAGAGTTGTATGAGTCCCTAATAAAATGTAAAAAAAAGAAGAAGAAATTGAAGACATCTGCCAACTTCTGCAAGAACTTGCAATCAAGTAGCTTTGATAATTCCTGTCATTTTAAATGTGAACATTGGAGACAAAATGCATATTATTGTTAGGTGCCATCAAGTCAGAAGCAGTTTCAACTCATATTTACCCTATGTACAACAGCATAAAACACTCTATTCTTATGCCATCTTCACAATAATATATATATATGAAAAATAAAAATATGTATGTACATTTAAATGTGATACATTTCTAGAGGTTGAGTACTGATTACTGAGACTGTGAGAAAACACTGGGGCTGGTTATTAGTGGGGCCCATGTTCTAACTGTAAAACCCGTCCAGGTTCTCCAGTGAACATTTAAAACAAGTCCTCATGTTTCTGGCACTGGAGAGGAAGACCATTCTCAACTTGAAAGATTTCTCACCAGAGGAAGGTCATTTTTATTAATTTTGCAAAGCTGGGGGTGAAATATTCCCCCTATCAATCACACACCCACATCTTACCCATGACACCTAAGTAGGGGGAGAGGCATAGTCAACAGTGATAAAGAGTTAAAGGCAAAGAATGTGGATACTGCCGTGAAGGAAAGGAACACCGACCAAGGAAGATATAAAGTATGGAAAAGGCATGAAGTTAAGGTCAGAGCCCCACTACGAAGGTCCTATAACAGAGCAAGGCCCAATCAGATGATCACACAGATCATTCCCATTCTCTCACTTCATCACCATCCAGATTCCCAGCATAACAATTGTGGATCACAATTTAGAAAGGGAATAATCTGCTCCTCTGAGGAGTAGAAAATAGATGTATAGTGAACATTAATATTTTCTAACTCTTGCCAGATTAGGATAAATCCTCATAAGACTCAGCTCTGAGAACAAGGGAAATACATGTTTCCACCGTGCAGAAATAGTAAATATTAAGATTAAATTCTCATTTATCTGAATACATCAATCTCATTTGATCATGACCTTTCCGTGCAGTTAGTTTTTAGTCTGTGCAGCACATTGTGACATCTCAAATTTAATTCGTTAGCATTTTTGAAAGTTTTCGTGATTCATTTTATATTGAAAAACTGAACAGAGTGATTTTTCAGTCACACAACCAATCAACATTCCTTAACAAATTGCTGTAGATTGTCCATCTGAAGTGAGCAGGACACATGGTTGTGGAAATGGAGTGCCGAATAAAACAGAGTCCTTTTTCATATGAGAGGAGACCATTGGATAAAATGCTCTGCAGAGCACATTGAAATCTGCAAAGAAAGAGTGAGAAGACTAAAGAGATGATCATATTCTAATAGAGTAAAGCAGGTGCAGCAGTGAGTAAAGCAAACATAAATAGAAATTAATTAATTTCAAAAACATAATGAAAGTAATGCCTGAAGCAAGATGCTTGAGTAAAATCTGTCAAGTTTTCAAAACAAAGTGAAAGTTATTTATGATACTTAAGTAGTATCATAAAGAGAAAATTTGTCCTTAATTTGTTGACTTAGTCAATAAACAGCTGACTAAGATTAGAATTCAGAATACTGAGTACCAGAAAAATGACATGAGGTTAATAATTATTTAGGAAGTATCCAGACTACATCATACTTGATAATGAGACGTTTCCTTGCTCCTGGACCCAATTCCTGCAGGCATATCTAAGTCAGTCTCTCTAGACCTAAGTTGTGAATTGCTTATGTTTGCTTCCTAGTCTATTCCACATAAAGTGTGAATTAAGTCACTGCTAACATTAATTCAGAATTCTCCTTATTAGTTAGCTGCCGATGGCATGGTTAACTGTACTTTCAAAATTGGAGGAGACATTAACTTTAATATATACCGTGACACGTTATTTTTGTGAATGTTTTGACCATTTTGTCTCCAGGTCACTCTTTACTACAGACTAGAACTGAACCCATATGGTTCCCTAGAATGTAATCTTTGTGAATGCAGCTTGTCAGTTTTCATGTGCACAGGGACCTGATGGTGGGTGTTAACGGCTCACCTCTCAAATAGCATCTGTCAACTTGAACATTGAGTCAAACGGAATGCTATGTCATAACCTAAAAATATAGGGAGAAACTCAACTTAAAAAATATTTAATGAACGTTTAAAATTTTTTGGATTGACTGTAAGTGAGTGTTTTCCCATCTCAATCCCATCACACTCCTAACCTGGGCTGAGAAGCTTTAACCTCATTTCTGAGCTGTAAGCAGGAATAAAGGAGCATGCTTTTGGTAACTTTCCTAAAAATGACTTCATTATTTTCATCGTTGTGCACTGATACACTTGTCTTACATTTATATTGATGCTAAAGCAAAATGAGCCATGTAATAGATTTCAACAGATAGAGTGGTGTGTCTATCACAGTGCTAATTATGAAACTGTTTGTAAAGAGAAATATGTTCACTTTCTGTAGAAAACACAGAATAGTCCATCTAGATTGAAGATTGTACAAAAATAAAATTACTTGTGGTATGTTCTTAGTAAAAACCCAACATTCATGATAAAATGTACAATAAATATAAGATGTTAAATGACACAGAGCTTTAATGTCTCCAGTGCAGGTAATAAAATTCCCAGGAGAAGAGGATAGAAGCATTGGTCTTAAAAAGGATTGGAAATTATCTCTGTAGGGTGAGAAATCTCTCTAGGGTGAGAAATACCCAAGTCAATATAACCAATAGAAGAAATATAATCCAACCATCTATGTGTATTCTAAGAGGAAAAAATAAGACCAGGTTATCTTCAAAAACATCTATCAAGAATCCGTCAGGCCTGATGATGCCTCCTTCATTTTGGAAAACTACAGTGGTCACAAAGGGTCATGAAATCCATTGCCAATATTATGCAGATGTTTCAAGCCCAGAGGGGAGCCCCCACAGAAAGTCCAGCAGCACAAGAGATTGTATATCATTTTCAAAGGTGGATTTTTCAATTAGAACATCCAATGGCCATACTGAACTTTCCTTGAACTGCACAATAGTTAATACAATTTCTGCCAAGCATACCCCCTCTCTCTTCTTCCCTCAAGACCACACAAGTAGTCTTCCAAAGTTACTGGAAACAATCCATTATTGTTTAATTCCATTTCTCTGTGAATATTTTGAAACCCATTTGTCCTCCTTTCATAGACTGAATTCCTTTTCTCTCTCCTGGCCTCTTCTTGATTTTTTCTCACACAGGTGTTTCCCAGGAAAATCAGCACAGATTTTTCCCTGATTGGTCCCTGCATCTTGCAGGATAATAACTAACACATGCTCTTTAACAGAGTGATTGATAATGTGGACATGCTCCATTGGAGATATAAATGATAAAGCATGAATCAATAGTTGTCCAAGTTGAAAAAAAAAAAGAAGGAAAAAAAGAAAATAGAAAAGGACAAATAAATCTTCAGATCATTGTTGGGTTTGACCCACTTCTGCATGAAGGAGCACAGCGGTTGTGAACCAAATTATACTTTCATATGTTACTGACCATACATACTGACCACTCACTAGTCTTTAACTCAAAACTCAGCGTTTCGGAATTAGAGGATTGCACTGCAGTCTTTGCCATGAGTCTGTTGTTTCAGAATCAAATCAAAGCACAGGTCTTTCCTGAAGGCATCTCTGTTGGTTTGACAAGTTGGTGTTCAAACACTTAAATTTATGGCCCCTTGCATGCTCTCTGACTCAAGTCTGAGAGAGAATTCTACAGAGTTTTCGCTGAAATTCATCAGAATTCTCACTCTGTAATGCCAGAAAAGCTGAGTTTTCATGCGGTTAATGGACTGGTTTTCCTGCGAGTGAGGCTATTTACTTGTTCAATACAACTTTTGAATTCATAGATAGCAGGGGTGGATGCAGAATAATTATAGAGAGAGATTCCCCTGGAAAAGTTAGAGATGGAAATGAATCTCAAAACCACAAAAGGAAACTCACCCTGACAATCAACCTGCACTGACTTCAGATGCTGGTGCCTGTGCTCATTGGATCCTGAGTGTGCCTGGACTCACACTGATACCCCCTCACTTTCAGTTCATCCTGTTTCTAGAGATGGGCAATCAACTCTTCGTGGAACATAGTTCTCTCTGCCACCATCAGGTTAAATTGTGCAACCCACTGAAAGCCCTACCCTGGAAACTACATACATAGGACACACAGTTGTTACTGAAACTGAGTGCAGATCCTGAAGGGGAGATCACCAAGGCTTACTCAAGTTTCCCCTAGATTCCATCAGAGTTGTGTTGACATACAGGGGAAAAAAATAAAGAAAACAGCAAATAAAATAAGAAT
The DNA here is from genome assembly GCF_050624435.1 of Tenrec ecaudatus. Classification (NCBI taxonomy): domain Eukaryota; kingdom Metazoa; phylum Chordata; class Mammalia; order Afrosoricida; family Tenrecidae; genus Tenrec; species Tenrec ecaudatus. Next base: position 216,071 of record NW_027459040.1, read on the forward strand.
CAAATCAACAAACTCAATTGCCCACTCTTGTTATGTTAATTCTGGCTCATAGTGTCCCTGAAAGACAGAGTAGAAATCCTTATGGTCTCTAGATTATAAGTCTTTAAGCAAGTAATCAGCTTCAACTGCCTTCCTCATAGTAGCTGATATGATTAAACTACTCCCTCTGCTATCAGTAGATGAGATGATAAGGGCATAGGAGTTCGATCAGTATGGGAGAGAAGAATGTATAGAGGAAGTCAATGTCTTTGACTTCTGTGGAGAGTAGCATGAAATAATAATAACAGGGTAGGAATATATACAATTAATGTCCCTGAAATATCTTTGAGGAAAACATCAAATGGGAATCTAATGGGCTGAGATAACTAACTCCAAAAACGAACTGAATATTTATCTTTAAAAAGAACTAAAGAGAGAAGAGTGAGATGATTTTCAGGAAATGTAATGAAAGTCCTAAGCAAAGAAGAGCAGGATGCTATTTGGAAACAAAATTTGAAATTATTACCTATGAGAATGTCATTAAGAGGAAAGATTTCTTACAATCTCATCCTAAAGAAAGGACATCCTACATGTCAATGTATCTTATTAGAAAATACATACACGTTTTCATATATAAACATATAACAGCAGAATCAAATCTAAGAAGGTAATTCCTTTCCAACACAATGAGCATAAGGAGACAAGGCAGAAACATCGCTTCTGAATTCTACTGCCTGGTTCGTAGCCCTGACAGTTCTAAGGGTGAGCCCAAGTCAAGAAGAAGAATAGCAAAGCATAAACGTTTGTCTGTGATAAAGAAGGTGGTTCTCTAGAGTGATTTTGTATTGAGGTAAGCTGATCAAATTATTGGACATCTGCTGGGTTACACTGACATTTAAGGAAGTTTTTCTTACCTCATTTTTTGTTCCTTCTCTCAGGGTAAGATTTGCGTCTTAGCTGAGTGATCCTCCCGCCTCCATGATCTTCTCTGCACTTTTTCTCTTACCACATTTCCCCCAATGAAGTGGATGCACTTAATAAACCTTGGTCTTTGCATCATGGGGCTGAGGTGAGCATATATATATATATTTTACAAATTTATTGAGCATATGAACATGCATTATCAATTATGTTATATAGTATTCTCTAGAGAAACAAAACCATAATGCTAATAACTATAGATTATTATAGTTTATATAATTATTAGCATTATCAATTATATATTATGGAATTAATATATAAATTATAGAATGCTAATGATATTATCATTGATTAATATAATGCTAGAGAGAGAAAGATAACATAAGAAATAAACAATCTATAAAGCAGCACAAATGGCTCAGTGCAGCTCACTCCCATGAGACAGTCTTTGAGACACTGGGGATCCTTCAAATCTTGAGGACCACCAGGTAGTCCTCTGTAGAGCAATTCAGGCTATCCAGTCACAGGAAGCAAACAGCAAGGCAGGTAGGTCACCAACAGTCAGCCAGATGACAGTGTCCGACAGTTCCCAGCTCAAGAAATGTATATTCTAATAGTGTGGCAAAGCAGGTCTTGAAGGAACCTCAAATTACAGCGACACAGTCCACGGCTTAGTTGTCCAACTGGTAGTGTAGCTTGCAAATTGATGCACAGATCAAGCAAGGCAGCCACACACTGATCTGATGATCAAAGAGCAAGAGACAAGAAAGGTGAGGCTCGCTGAGCCATTTATCTCTCTGCCCTTCAATTAATCTGACGTGTTTATTGGCCAAGTTGGCACAATAAACTAACAACATCAAGAGTGTAGACCAATGGAACTATGATTGTTTGCTACTATGTGAAGAGATCAGGTACAGTATCTAAAATTGAACATATGCAAATATGTTTTCATAAATGAGACATTCAATTTCATAAACTTGATAATGAATCATTGTAGAAAGTCATTGTGGTGGTTTAACCTGGTTAAACTTGTTGACAGGGATGCTAGAAGGGCGTTCCTCAGTTGAACATTATTTTACTCATTGTAATATTTTATTCTTTGTACATGCAAAAATATACTCATATTTTATAGCCAACTAAAGTGAGGATGAAAAGTTACCCATAGATTTTCTTTTCCTTTTTAAAAAAATCATTTTATTGGGAGCTCATAGAATCCTTATGACAATCCATACATACATCCATTATGCCAAGCATATATGTACATTTGTTGCCATCATTCTCAAAACATTTGCCTTATACTTGAACCCTTAATATCAGCTGCTCATTTTCCCCCTCCTTCCCTACTCCCCCCTCCCTCATAAAACCTTCATAATTCATAAATTATAATTATGTCACATGTTACACTGTCTGACGTCTACACCTACCCTCTTTTCTGCTGTCAATCCCCCAATGAGGAGGCTTTATGTAGATTCTTGTAATCTGTTCCCCTTTCTACCCCACATTTCCTCCGCACTCCAGGCATCGCCATTCTCACCACTGGTCCTGAAGGAGTCATCTGTCCTGGATTACCTGTGTTTCCAGTTGCTATCTGTACCAATGCATATCCTCTGGTCTAGCCAGAGTTTTAAGGTAGAATTGGAATCATGATAGTGGGGGGAGGAAGCATTTAAGAACTAGAGGAAAGTTATATGTTTCATCATTGCTACCCTGCACCCTGACTGGCACATCTCGTCCCCAAAATCCATCATCAAGGGAGTTCCCAGTTGCCTACCGATGGGCTTTGAGTCTCCCACAGATTTTCTTAATTCCAGCAAATGTTAACTTGAGAAAATATTATCCACGAATCAATCTTAAAAATTTTTAAACTGAGCATTGGTATGCATCGACCCAAAACTTTCTTTGAACATGTCAATACTATTGATACAACTAAAATATTTTATCTCTAATTTGGAAAATCTTGTTTTGCTGTGGAAACTGTACAGATGAAAATGTGTGTTTTATTGAAAAAGTGCAATTCGCTGGATTTTTAGGGGAAAACCCCACAATATTTACACATTACTTATTTATTTTATACGTTATAGTTAAATATACTCATTTTTCCTAGCGAAATATATCAGATTGCCTCTAGACACTGTCAACCAGGTGTTTTTTTTTGCCAATAACTGTGAATACAAGATAACTCACCATCCGTTGTGAATTCACTGCATTAAAATATCCTCAAATGAGAAACAGACTAAAAAGATATAATTAAGCCAATACAAATTTATAATTAGTCAATTGGTTTTCTTTTTATTTGTTAATCATTTTATTAGGGGCTAATACAACTCTTATCACAATCCATACATATATCCATTGTATAAAGCGCATTTTTACATTCCTTGCCCTCATCCTCAAAACATTTGCTCTCCACTTAAGCCCCTGGCATCAGCTCCTCATTTTTCCCCTTCCCTACCCACTCTCCCTCTCAGTCAAGAACCCTTGATAATTTATAAATTTTTGTCATATCTTATACTGTTTGACATCTCCCTTCACCCACTTTTTTTTTGTTGTCCATCCCCCAGGGAGGAAGTTATATGTAGATCCCTGTAATCTGTTCTCCCTTTCCACGCCACCTTCCCAGTATTGCCATGCTCACCACTGGTCCTGAGGGGATCATGCATCCTGGATTCCCTGTGTTTCTAGTTCCTATCTGTACCAAAGTACATCCTCTGGTCTAGCCAGATTTGTAAGGTAGACTTGGGATCATGAGAATGGGGGAGTGGGGGAGGGGGTGGGGGGAGAAGCATTTAGGAACTAGACAGGAAAGTTGTGTTTCATGGTTGCTACACTGCACCCTCATTGGCTCATCTCCTCCCTGAGACCCTTCCATAAGTGGATGCCAAGTTGCCTACATATGGGCTTAAGGTCCCCACTCCTCACCCCCCTCATTCACAATTACACAGTGTTTTGTTCTTTGATACCTAATATCTCATCCCTTTGACAACTCGTGATCACACAAGCTGGTGTGTTTCTTCCATGTGGGCTTTGTTGTTTCTGAAATAGGTGGCTGCTTGTTTACCTTCAAGCCTTTAAGACACCAGATGCTATATCTTTCGATAGCTGGGTATCATCAGCTTTCTTCACCACATTTGCTTATGCATCCAATTGTCTTAAGTGACCCTATCGGGGAGAGGAGAATGCAATGATATGATTTTTTGTTCTCTGATGCCTGATAACTGATTCTTTTGGCACCTTGTGATCACAAAAGCTGGTGTGCTTCTTCCATTTAGGCTTTGTTGCTTCTGAGCTAGATGCCCACTTGCTTACCTTCAAGTTCCTAAGACCCAAGACTGTCAATTAGTTTTCATTAGTTATTATGTTCTGCCACAATGGTATAATGCCCTCTGAGTACTCATAAATAAAAAATGTGAAGTTTTAAGCAGTTCAAATCTGAAGTGTGAGAAAACATATTTAAAACATAAAGGATAATCAAGGTAGATCACTGAAGAATGAAGTTTGCCAAAGAGGTAATTTACTAATGAACACACCTAATCTGATAATAGAGATTAACAGAAAAAGGGTCAGCAAATATTACATTTTCTAATGGAGCAAATATAGAGAACACAGTGGTAGGCTGTGGGATTTAGTTGTGCTCTGATTTGATGTTAAATATTATCCATTGTCTCTTATTTTCCTTTAGGCTCCCCATTCTCTTTAGGATGTTATTGCCTGCTACCATTTAAATGAATGCTTGCGCGCGCGCGTGTGTGTGTGTGTGTGTGTGTGTGTGTGTGTGTGTGTGTGTGAGTGTGTGAACAAAGATGTTCTCGGGGCTCCCAAGCATTAGCTAAGAATGCCTCACTACAGCAATGTAAACCAATCTACCTAGGGTCTAATCTGCCTTCAGCTGTTGATTTACTAATCATGCTGAAGTAATTACAGGTGATTGTGATTTAACTTGTCTCTACCTTCCCTGCTTTATTCCCCAGGTCACTCGCAGGACCCAGGTGAGGCAGATAATTCAAGGTGCTGAGATTGGGGTGGATCTGGATCTCAGATCAGGGTATGCTCTGTGGAAAGACAGCGGATCATCCGTGCTTGGATGTTTTGTGTGTCCTAAAGGTAAGAGACCCTGGAACCTGGGGAGGGGGCCCTATCTTAAGACAGGTACTCTCAGCCGGTAGACATGTAAGACAGGCTCAGGAAGGAATATTCTGGTTTGCCTGTGGAAGTCCCTGGGGTTGAACTCAAAGGTATTAATTTCCAGGCCAGCATCAGAGAGAGCTTGGTCCGCTGTTGTTCTCCTGAGACCTCTTCGAGGACTTGTGTCTTCATGAGAGGAGATCCCCAGTGTGCTGTGAGTGACAGTTCCTGGTACTGGACACACAGGTGTCCCTGGAATTGACACCTTTCCCGCTTGGGGTGAAAATAGAGCTCCTGCTTGAAGTATGTCTTGTGAGCTTAAGACGTTAACTCACAGGAATCTCCAAGAGACATGGACCCAAATATTTTAGGGTTGCCAGGTCTCTCTATTTAAGGGGGTGTGCAAATTCTTCCTCTGAGTCTTTTTTCCTAGGTCTGAGAGAAAGGCCAAGATCAATTTTCAAAAGTGGAGTCACAGATTCCAAGGTAAGCACCTTTAATTTGCTACCTCCTCCATCTCTGGTGATGTGAGTGTCCCCTGGGAATGAGGAGAGCAAGGGGGTAAATGAAAGAATAACCAGTAAGTATTTTGTTTTATTTAACATGGGTTTCACTCTATCCTCCAGGGATAAACCAGGATAAATAGTGATCTACAAATTCGTGCGTAAATACTATTCAACCCTCAGGCATCTGGCTTACTGGGTACCATCCCTGCATATGTCTAACAGCAGAAAAGACTCCTTGAGGCCAGCACACAGTAGATCAGAGATCAGCAAGGGACCTGTGATAGCCCTTGACCATGATGCTATTTGTCATATTTAAACTTTATATAACACTTCTTTGTTTTCCTAAGTTCCTTGAACCAGATGCAAATTACTTAAAATTAACTGAAAATGTGTTTGTGATTCTTAGTTTGCCTGCCAACCTACCCAAGTTCTTGTTTGTGTAAAATCTGAGAGAGAAGACAGCTCCATACACATAATTAGCAACATTAGTTTTTTGATGGATTAGGTTTGGGGTTCTGTTTAGGCTTGTAGTGTGCTTGAATGAGAGTCTGTACTTAAAGATTAGCATCTAAATCCTGGGATTAATCAGTGTTCCAGGTTCAAGAACAATTGCCAAGAAATAGAAATAGGAATCAAGTGTCATGAGTCAGATGTTAGTGGACATGTTAAAGGGTTTTATGTTTTGAAGGTTATGTTTGGAGTTCAGTAGGGGCTAACAGATTGTGTTTGGAGTTTATTAGGGGCTTATGTGTTAAGGTATGAAGATGTAGATTTATGGTTTAAGGATTCTTGTTTTCTGGGTTGGATTTCTGAATTTGAGGTTTATGGTCATGAAGTTAGGTTTCAGGTTGTAAAATATATTCAACCTTTGACCTGGTTTTAAACATTGGGATAAATGCATTAGCCTAGGTTAAGAGTGTATTGTGGTAGGATTTGTTAAGCATGTCAAGTTTCTTGTGGGTGTCAGGGGATGCTCAGGGTGTTAAGAGTTCTGGGTGGTAAGGGGCTTTTTCATGTACTTAGGGGGTCAGTGCATTAGGAGGTTATTAGTGTGTTGTAAGCACGCTTAGCATATTAAGGTGTAAGGGTTAATGGTTTCAGATTTGGAGATTTGTAGTTAATGGTTAGAGAGTTCAGTGGCAAAAATTATTTTTGTGTGTTGAAATGTAGCCTACAACTTTTAAACTATTTATTACCTGTAATATTTATGGTATATTTGAAATCTGTTATGTAAAATATCATTAAATTGTGATGATTAGAGGAATTAGTATTTCTTCTCTTTGGAAGCCTCTTTTCTTCCTTTAAAAAGCATTCCATTTATGATTGGTCTATCTAGAAAATACTATAAAATTTTTAATACAGTATTGAAAATGAAACTGTCTGTCCTATTTCTTAAGTGGGGTGGGGTATTTTCTCTTTCCTCTAAGAATGATATTTGCTGGTGCTTTTTTAACTGAATATATTAGCATATTGAACTATACCTGCTTCATGTTACAGTTGTAGTTTTTTCCCCCAAACTTTAAAAGCCTTTGATTTTTTAAATTAAATTATTTTATTGGGGGCTTTTATAGCTGTTTTAATAATGCACACATCAATTTTATCTAGCACATTTGTACATACATTGCCATCATCATTTTCAAAATATTTTATTTTTTCTACTTGAGCCCTTGGTATCAGCTCATCTTTGTTTCCCTCCCTCCACCACCTTCCCATCATTGTGACCCCTTGATCAATTTTAAATTATTGTTTTCATATCTTACACAATCTGCTATTTTCCTTCACCCACTTCCTGTTGTTCATTACCCTGGGGGAGTGTTATGTGATGATCTTTACAATCTGTTCCCCTTTCTCCCCCTTGTGGCCCCACCTTTCCCCTACCTTCATGGTATCATTACTCCCATTATTGTTATGAGGGGTTTATCTCTCCTGGATTCCATATGTTATGTTGAGGGATCGTATCTGTACCAGTGTACATGCTCTGGTCTAGCCAAATTTGAAAAGTAGAACTGGGGTCATGATAGTAGGGTGAAGCAAGCTTTAAAGAACTATACGAATGGTATGTGTTCTGTTGGTGCTTTATTGTACACTGGTTGGCTCATTCTTTCCTTGTGACCCCTCTGTGAGGGGATGTCCAATGTCTAAAGACGTGCTTTGGGTCTCCAATCAAACACCCTTTGTTCCCATCTGTATGATTGTTTGGGGTCTTCTAATTCCTCATACCTGATCCCATAGACACCTCGTGATCACACAGGCTGGTGTGCTTCTTCCATGTGGGCGTTGTTGCTTCTCAGATAGATGACCGACTGTTTAACTTCAAGCCTTTAAGAGACCAGATGCTATATCTTATAATAGCCAGGCACTATCAGCTTTCTTCACTATATTTGCTTATACACCCCTTTTGCCTTAAGCAATCCTGTTGGGAAGATGAGAATCACAGAATAACAGATTATTAAAACAAAGTATTCTTGCATTGAGGAAAGACTTGAGTAGAGGCCCAATACCTTTGACTTTTTAAATGTTCCTACTTTGTTTTCTGTGCCTACTTAGACAATTGACCCTCTTTTCTGTCAATGGTTCACTATAGTGCTTATTTTCTTATGTAAAATATGCTCTGGGACAAATTTCAATGAATCATGGTATATAATCCTTGTAATATGTTGTCTGAATCTGTTCCAAATATTTAAAAGAATTTTTCATGTAGATCGATTATCAGTATTGCGCTACAGTTTTCTTGTAGTGTCATTATCTGACATTGGTGTCAAGGGTATTTACTGGTTTGATACAAAGTATTGATAACCAAGGGATCAACCAGAAAGAAAATGTTTTGAGAATGATGATGGCAATGGATGTACTAATGTGCTTGACACAATGGATGTATGTTATGGATTGTGTTGAGAGTTGTATGAGCCCTCAATAAAATGATTTTTTTTAAAAAGAGAAAGTATTGAAGTATTGGTAAGTGTTCTCTCACAACCATTGTTATATTTACACTCAATAACTTGAACTTAAACTAACAAACAGTTAAGTGGTGTTTATTCATACCAGCTCAGTACTCTGTATTAAGCTTTAATCTATGGTCTGATTATGCTAGAAATTTCTCCTGGAATTTTATTTTGATTCAATTGATTATAGCCCTTGTAAGCAACCTAAAATGCATTCAACTACCATTGATCCCATGCACTGGCTGGACCCTCTGATCTTCCAGCTGGCTCAGTTTGGAAGACGACATGATTTACATTCCTCTTGCCAGACAGATAGTCACTAACACCTACGTCATTGTGTGATGCCCTCACAATAGATCCTCAATTTGGAAAATACTCTGCCATATGACATGCTGTATGGATCTTAGAAAATGTCCTTTAGCTAACCTCCAGAAGAATGGTATAAGGAGGAGCAGCAATTCCTCAGTAATTTTTGCATCACCTTGGTTTTGCATCACCTTTATTTTATTATATTTTTTAACAAAAGAAACCCATTCCTTATTTTTAATAAGCTTATATTCCAGTGAATGTCTCTTGAGCTTTCAGGCATTTGATAACATGGAAATAACTTTTGTAAACATAGCTAAATATTTAGTATTTTGTGCATTGCTTGGGTATTGATTAGTAATTTCTGAGGTTCTTCTTGTTGATAGTTCTGATTGAGTCCATTCCATCTCACAGGGACCCTGTGCACAAAGGAATGAAACACTGCCAAGCCCTGCAGCATTCTCACAATTTAGAATGAACCTATTACCTAAGTTACTGTATCAATCCTTTCAGTTGAGGGGTTCCTATTTTTCACTACCCCTTTACTTTACCAAACAAAATATCCTTCTCCAAGGACTGATCACTTCTTACATGTCCAAAGAATTTCATGTGAACTCTCACCTCCTTATCTCTATCTATCACCCTGACCTTACTTCTGCCAAGACATATTTGTTTGTCCATTTGAAGGCCCCTGCACTACAATTCAAATACACTGGTTCTTCTTAATTCTTTCTTATTCAATGTCCAACTTGTAAATGCATATGTGGTAATTGGCAATGCCATGGTTTGGGTAAGATGAACCTAGTCCTAAAAGTAACATCATTGTTTTTCAACACTCTTCAGGGGCCTTGTTAGGCAGATTTATCCAGTATAATGCATCTATTGATCTATTGAATTTATTATCACCTTTTAGTTGTTTTGTAATTTCCCATAACCTAACAATCTTTCCAGAAGAAGTTAATACTTAGTCGAGCTTAGATTAAGAATACTGAGCAAGGAGGGACCTGGAAGCTCACCTTCTCTGAAACCAACCTGTCTCAGAGCCCTGAGCTGGAAGGCTGTCCTTAAGACCTAGAGGAATGATGACACTTAGATTCCAGAAATGCATGATAACTGGGCACAAGATTGTCTAAAACAAATTGTGGCTTTGTCTATTAGCATGACTTGCAGATCAGTTTTAGAGGGGCCCAAACCCTCACCCTTTATCCTATAACTGCAACCTCACACCCCTCTGCCTCCAAAAACACCCTGGGGGTTGCAAAAGGGCTGTGCCAATGATGCCCAACTAGTCATTCAGACTAATACTGCCCTCACTAATCGAAGCACAGCCTCTTGCCACCACACTCATTTTGTTTTCCTCCCTCCAAGTTCCTGGTTAAGCATGATTCGCAAGCTCCAGGCCTGACACTAGCTAATCCAGTCTCCCTAGAAGACCAAGACTATGGATGGGATATCCTAGACCCCAAGGCAATAAGCCCTCTCCCACTTTGTGTTGTTTGTCATCTGTTAACATTACTTAGAGAGCTTGAAACCCATGCTCTAGCCCAAGATGACAGAATGGATGAAAGTCATGTCTTTCCTTAATCCATCTCATGTACTTTTTTAAAAGATAATTTTATTGGGGATTCATAACAATCTATACTTCAATTGTATCAAGAATATTTGTACATATATTTCCATCATTCATTTCTAAACATTTACTTTCCATTGAGACCTTGGTATCAGCTCCTTTTATCCCCTCTCTTCCTCTCCCCCCACCCGTCACCCCTTGATAAATATTAAATTATTGTTATTTTTGTATCTTGCACTGACTGCTATCTCTCTTCCCCCATGGTTTCTGTGTTTCTCCCCCGGGTGTGTGTGTGTGTGTGATTATGTGTCTATCATTGTGATTGGCTCCCCCTTCCTCCCCTCTCCTCCCTGCCTTTCGCTTCCCCGACTGGTATTAATACTCCCATTCCTGTTCCTGGATTCGGTATGTTGTGAACTCTTATCTCTTTTCTGTACCTGTGCACATGCTCCAGTCTAGCCCACAGGGAAAGGCAGAATTGGAGTCATGATAGTGGGATATGAGGAAGCCCCAAGGAACCTAATAATATTTGTGTTTCATCAGTGCTATCCTGGTCCCGGGTTGACTCATCCTTTCAGTGTGACCTTTCTGTAAGGGGATGTCCCATTGTTTACAGATAGATGTGGGGTCTCTACTACAAACCTCCTCATACTCAGCAATATGTTGGGGTTTTTTTTGCTTGCTTGTTTGGGGTCTTATGAAGCCTATTACCCTATCTCTTTGACACCTCATGATCACACAAGATGGTGTGCTTCTTCCATGTGGGCCCGTTGCTTCTCTACTCGATACCCATTTTTAAACTTCAAGGCTTTAAGGCCTCAGGTGGTATATATTTTGATAGCCAGGCACTTTTCTCCTTCTTCACCACATTTGCTTATGCACCCATTTTGTCTTCAGTGATCATGCTGGTATGGTGAGCATCAAAGAAGGTCAGGTTGTTAGAACAAAGTGTTCTTGCAGTGAGGGAGGGCTTGGTCAGAGTCCCAAAGTCCATCTACTATCTTAGTGTATTGCCTTATAAATATATGCATGTAGGTCAAGACCTCTATTTTTCAGAATTAATGTATTTACATATGCACAGACCTATGCTTGTACCACTATCCATAGCTTTGCTTCCTAGATCTTTCTTCTGTTTCCTTTTACCTTCCTCCTTACCCCACCATCATGCTTGTCCTCCTTCCACCTATTAGTAATTCCTCTCAATTAGATTGCTGTTGCTCCATCTGCTGTCTAAAAGTGGTCATAACCCCAGGCTTGCAGAGACCCTCTGAGAGCTAGTCACAAGACCTCACCCTGGGGTTCCCCCGTGCTGCTATCCACCTTGTGCCTACAGTCTAGGTTATTTCTGCTCCACAGCCAGGAGGAGAGTGACTGCATCAGCCATTACCTTCCTTCATCTCATGTACTTTTAAGCTTCTTCCTTCATTCACCTTTACTCTTAGCATCGTCTGTCTACCTATACCTTGTCATTCCTTATTGGTAATGTGCTATCTTTCACAAAAGCTTTAACATTGGGCATCCTTAAACACAAGAGCTGTAGAGACTAGGAAATACACCTCCCTCTGGGCTTGAGTTCTTGTTAAGGTTGTCTCTGCCTTAGCCAAGTCCCCTCTAGTATGTCCTGCTTATTTCCTTTTATCTCTTGTTTTCCATCTCTAAAACAGCTTTCACTGGTTGTGACCCTCTACTGTGGTACCACACTCTATTACTATGGGCTTCTAAATGTGCTCTACCTACCATACACATTTGTTCACACACTGTCAATATTATACAGTTTCCATGGGATACAAGGAGCTTGAAGCAGGATGAACTTTGATGAAAAACTCAGAATCTGTTGGAATGTCACAGTAAGAGAAACATTTGCATTGGAATCAACAAATAAAAGTATAGGAATTAGTTGGATGAGATAGTGGGAAAGAAAGAAACATGAACAAGTGTGTGACTACTACTTAAAATACATATAAATAATTTCTGATTCTTTAGTTAAACGATCATTAAAATATTGGGGGAATTTTCTTTAAAAATCTTTCCAAGTTCTGGAAAGCAAGGGATTGTTTGTGTTATATTCAGATAATGAAGTATAAAGATAAACTAAACATAAATGTTAAGAAATAATTCTAAAAGGGCAATGGATTATAAAGATCTACATATAACCTCCTCCCTGGGAGATGGACAACAGAAAAGTGGGAGAAGGGAGACATCAGATAGTGTAAGATATGACAAAATAATTATAATTTATAAATTATCAAGATTTCTTTAGGGAGGGAGAAGGTGGGAAGGAGGGGGAAAACTGAAGAACTGATGCGAAGGGCTCAAGTAGAAAGCAAATGTTTTGAGAATTATGATGGCAACACATGTAAAAATGTGCTTGACAAATGGATGTATGTATGGATTTTGAGAATTGTATGAGCCCCCAATAAAATGGTTTTTAAAAAAGAGAAATAATTCTTACTAGAAACAGTCCACAATAAATAACAACAGCAACAAAACTATTGATCACATATCATACTTTTCTAAATTGCTTTTTAAGTACAATACTGGTGTTTTAATGGCACAAAAACAATTGACACAGTGAGTACATTGACTTGGACTGAAATAATATGCTGTGCCTGAAAAATCACCTAAGGTGATATCAAATTCATCTGTGTGGTTTAATGCTGTAGGTCAACCTTTAACAATATAGATCAATCCTCAACATAAGCATTAAATTCCCAAGTCTATATAGGACTTCAGATTCACTGTTTTCATTTTGGGAAGACCTGGAATGAATTCATCCTCTGAGATGAAGAAATATCTCCTGTCTGACATGAATGCCAACAAAGGAGGCTGAAGAAAACAGAGTACCCTCAATTTAGAGTGGGTCCTGTATTTAATGCAAACACTCAGATTGGAGCATTATTTTGAGGCCACAAGGAACCACTTAGGGTAAGAAGTGTAGGCCAAGAAACTGACATGCCCTAATCAACATTATCTACTGCTAAGTTTCAGGTCACAGATTTGCCAGAGAGAAATACCGTCCAGTTGAGGGAGCTAAAACCTGGGAATACTATCTTTCACGTTTATGCACGACCAGGAAAGCTATCAACATTTGGCTGGTGTGTGAACCAAATTCATTCAACCAACTCCAAACTTTCTAGACTTCTGCTTCTTGTATGTAAAGAATGCATTAATTTGACTTCAAGAAGCTTGAGCTACAAAATGGTATTAAAGATGCCTAGGGTATTTTCATTATCCAGATAAAGGTTAGATAGGACTTGTGGGGAACACTATGTCCAATAGCTGAGGGTTGTCTATAATGTAAGAGCATGACAGGGTAGGGGAACAAAGACGGGGCTTCATAAAGCTTCGTTATAGCTATTGCTATCAAATGGATATATGGTTTAATCCACTGGATTACTGGGATGATTTTCCTTCTATGACTTGGTACTGGTTATGTAAGGCGTCAACCTCCTAGTTTGGGACTTGGTCCATTGGGATGGGCAACAGAACTTCCTGAGTAGAGTCTGGATACAAAGCTCTACCAGAGGACATGGATTATCTGTTTGTCTAGTGTCAGCATTTCTTCAGCCCTACAGTCTTCTTTATTCACTTCATTCAGTCAAACATTTTCTATAGATTTCTGAAAATGGGAGCTTGAGCTCTTTCACGGTTTAGAAATGTAATCGTATAAGGGCTTCATTAACAGAATGAATCTGATGGCAATGTATCCAGTTGATCAATATGTGGGAATTATTTTTTTATGGATGGTGATACTTAGGTTGGTAGACGCACTCCTCATTCCTAATGACCCTTTGCACAACAGAAGGAAATCCTGCCTTGTCTTTCACTATCTCCACAATGCCTGACATAATTAGCCCCTGTATTGTTAAACTACACTCTATTGTTAAAATACAGCCATTGAAGATGGTTCTATTTTTTGTTAAACTTAAACAAAAAACCATGTTCTTTTCTCTGGACTATTCCATTCCTGTAATATGTCCCATGTATGAGGGAATAATACCTCAACATCTTTGATTTTAATGACATTTTTCCTGAACTTCTTCTAAGAGACAAAAATACAAACTCACTGTGATAGAAAGGACTGAAAGTCATTACAGCCTAAAAGGAGAGGGTAGAGCTGTCCCCATGGGTTTCTTACACTGGAACTATGTGTGGGAATAGAAAGTCTTATTTTTCTCCAGTGAAGTGGCTGGAAGTTTTAAACTACTGACTGAGCAGTTAGCAGCCAAATGTTTCATTAGTGCTCCATCCAAGATAGATTTGTTTATTCTTCTTCCTGTCTGTGGTGTAGTCAATATTCTGCACAAATAACACAACAATTAAAATAAATTAATTTTTAGCTTTACTCATTGTCCACTTTAAAAATATTGGATATGTTGTAATGAATATACCATGGTCTGGTTTGAGCCAAGCTCCCCGTGTTGATTTCAACACTGTAAGTGGATCCTTTGCAGAAGATTTTCTCCAATAAAATATGTTTTTGGATTTATTGACAGTTTTTGCCACAGATTATGGATCCAAATAAAATAAAAACTTTTTTTTCAGGGTAGCAATATTTAAACTCACAACTTTCTTCTAGTTCTTAAACACTTCCTCCTCCCCCACCCCACCCCATTATCATGATACCAATTCTACCTTGAAAACCTGGTTAGACCACAGTATGCACAGTGGTGCAGATGGGAACTGGAAACACAGGGAATCCAGGACAGATGAACCCCTCAGGATCAGTGGTAAGAGTGGTGATACCGGGAGGGAGGAGTGGGTAGGAAGTGGGAGCTGATCACAAGGATCTACATATAACCTCCTCCCTGGGGGATGGACAACAGAAAAGTGGGTGAAGGGAGATGATGGATTGTGTAAGATATAACAAAGTAATATTAATTTATAAATTATCAAGTGTTCATAAGGGAGGGGGGAACAGGGAAGGAGGGGAAAATGAACAGCTGATGCCAAGGGAAAAAATCATATCATTGTGAATGAGGGGGAGTTTGGAGTGGAGACCCAGACCCATATGATTGTGATTGGTTCCCTCTTTCTATCCCACCTTCCCCTTATCCTCATGGTATCGCTACTCTCATTATTTGTCCTGACGGGTTTATCTCTCCTGGATTCCCTGTGTTTCCAGTTCTTATCCGTACCAGTGTACATCCTCTGGTCTAGCCAGGTTTCAAAGGTAGAATTGGGATCATGGTAGTAGGGGGGAGGAACAATAAAGAGCTAGATGAAAGTTGTATGTTTCTTCAGTGGTATACTGCATACTGACTGGCTGCTTTCCTCTCACAACCCTCTGTAAGGGGATGTCCAGTTGCCTACAGATGGATCTTGGGTCTCCACTCCGAACTCCCCCTCATTCACAATGATATGATTTTCCCCCTTTGATTTCTGATGCCTGATTCCATTGACAACCTGTGATCACACAGGTTGTTGTGCTTCTTCCATGTGGGCTTTATTGCTTCTGAGCTAGATGGCAGCTTGTTTATCTTCAAGCCTTTGAGATGCCTGACGTTATATCTTCTGATACCCAGTCATCTTAAGCTTTCTTTACCACATTTGCTTATATACCGCTTTGTCTTCAGTGATCTTGTCAGGAAGGTGAGCATCATGGAATGCCAGTTTAACAGAACAAAATGTTCTGGCATTGAGTAGAAGCCCAATGTCCATCTGCTAATTTAATACTAAAACTATAACTATATGCACATCATCATATATAAACATATTTACATGTATACATGTCTGTATTTAGATATCTCTAAATGCCCTTTGCCTCCTAGTTATTTGCTCTATTTTCTATTCCTTTCCTCATGTCCCACTCTCATTCTCAGACTTCATTTGGGTTTCAGTAATTCCTCTTAGTTACTTTGCTCTTTGTCAAGGCCTACCTGGTCTCCCATTCCCTCCTTGCCATTGATTTTGGTTCCTTTGCCCCTGCATTTGTTAACACATATTTCCTTTCCCCCAAATCCCCCTCTCCCAGATACCCCCGGAACTGCCAGTTCCATTGTTTTTTCCTCCAGATTCTTTGTCCTACCTACCTTATCTAGGTAGACCTACATAGATAATAATATGCACAAAAAATAAGACAGTACAAAGCAAAGCAACAAAAGAAACGAAATAACAAAAAGAAAAGCCTGTAAATCAGCAGTTCTCAACTTGTGGGTCGTGACTCCTTGTGGGGGGGGGATCGAACGACACTGCCACAGGAGTCGCCCAATTCACAACACTAGCAAAACTATAGTTATGAAGTAGCAACAAAAATAATTCTATGGCTTGGGGGGGGGGGTCACCACAACATGAGAAACTGTATTAGAGGGTCGTGGCATTAGGAAGGTTGAGAACCACTGCTGTAAATAGTTCAAGGTCTGTTTGTTGACATTTAGGAGTGTTTTCTGGTGGAGTGTGATGAGGTGCCACTCCTGGCCCCAAAGTCTATTTTTTATATTCCCTTGGGACTCAATGTTCTGCTCCCCTTGTTGTTCTGTCACACACTTTTAGTGTTTTGCCTCGGTGTGGTGGGGTCAGATTGGACACAATTCCCAGTGTCTCCAGTGTTGTTCCCCATCATGCTATGGGTCAGTGAAGGATGTTGTGCCGTGTAGTGGGGCCAGCCCTATGGACCTCTCTATGCATTGGCTGCTCTGAGCTGGAATATCGTCCTCAGGACTTGGTGGCCCAGCATGTGCCCTGCTCTCCCTTGCACCTCCTTCCTTTGCACCTGTGTGCTCTGATGAGACATGTCCCTTTCCCTGAGCTGTAGTTTCAGTGTGGTCCTCTGAAGTACATTCTTCTTGGCGGGGGGGGGGGGGACTGTCCAGGTAGTTGGGATTGTGGCCCGCCCCTCAAACCTCTCTATTGGTTCCCTTCTTCATGCTAGTATGTTTCATTCGTGTCATGGAGCACCGGGCTGAAGTCTGGCCCCTCTTTTCCTGTGGAGATAAACAATACCCTCCCCTTTGGTGGGTTAGTACCCCGTTGTCCTTTTTTTTTCCCTTTGCCCTCTCATTTTGAATTGGCTTCCATATGTATCCCTAGATTTGGTCTGACCCCTGCCATACTACCTAGACCTTGCCCAGGAATGTTTGTATACACTAGCTTTTCCCCTATGCCACTTGTGCATAAATAAAAATCTTGATTTAAAATTATGCTCAAACTATTAGGAATGCTCTTTATTGGTTCAGTTGTAAGAATTTAATTTTCTTTGTTCTGTTTTTGAATCAATACTCAAGGCTATAGTCTGGGATCTTCCTTAGTAATCTCTTTACATTCTATTAACTTTAATCAAGAAATACCTCTTTGTCATATGTTATTAATTTGATTTTCTTCCATCTTGATACCATGTTTTTTATTATGCCTAGTTTTCCAGATTTAAAAAAATAGTATCTTTACTGATTTTAAATTACCCAACAACATCCCATTATTCTGTTTGAATAGCTTGCACTATTTTTCACATTAAGGATGCTTATAAGTGCCAAAAGACAGACCAGCATTTTTATGGTATTATCTTACTAGATCATATATAACAACCATCTGATATCACCACAAATTTCAGAAGTTCTACATCCATCTTGGATTCCTGGCAGTTCCGTTGATCTGGAATTAAAGGTGTCTCTGAGTTATTTTAGCATCATTTTATATTTGTGTCATAATGATAATAGTTTTAAAATTTGAGAGTTAATTTAAATGTCTCTTTTGTAGAATTCACATTAATATGCACATCGACCAGTCTGCAGACAAGTACTTGTTTTCCAAATTTGGGAACATAGACAATTCCCAATGTGTTTGTTTAATCATATTAATTAATATTCAGTCAGTTATTGAAACATTGTTTATCCATAATACTGTACAGTACATTTGAATTTTTTATGCAATTTGTTTCTTTCTTTCTTTCTTTTGTTTTTAAAGAACAGTTTCCCTTTTTTTTCAGGTTTGTTTCCCTTCAGCTTCTAATCTTTGCTTAGGCTTTGGAGATGGTCGTCGGACTGTACCTGTAGGTGTAAAATGGGGTGGGAAGGTTTAGACTTCATGTGAAGGTTCTGGGATTCAAGTCACTGGTTCCTGACAACCTTGCTGTGAGTAGCACAACTCACAAAATAACATGACTTCCCATACAGCTTGGGAAGCATATATGCACTAAGGCATTCGCTATGGAAATGTCTCTGAAGGCTGTGGTCTACATTGTTCTCTATTACAAAGTTCTTCATGGCCTGGTCTCTGGGCTCACAGCAGGCACAGTTCATGCAGCAAATAGTGTGTCTGCAGCCAGTGGCTTTCTTGGCATGACCATTGTTATGTCTTTCCTTTTTCATCTCTGAAGAGAGGATGTGAGAGAAAGGGCAGTCCCAGCTCCTTCATTTGTTGATGTCATGATAGCTCCTCAAATGGTTGATAAAAGCCCTAAAACAAACAAGTTTCCAGTCTTCAGTATCTCTAGTTAATATTTCCAAATTAACTTGTTTTTAAACTATATATTCAATTATTTGCTATGGAAGGTGTTGCTCCACACCCACACACAGAAAAAATATAATGTAGACGATGGTGTTTATAGTAGAGAGTTTCTATCATAAACTATTACTATAGGATACAGATGGGCATTGGACAGTCCAAATGGGCAGTGATGTTTGCTATGTAATCAACTGGCGGACGTGTCACAAAGTTAGTAGAAAAGAGAATTAAAGGTAATGGAAGTTTTGCGCACAAATTCTGAATGGTGTTCATATTGGTAAGTCTATGAGATGAATTGAAATCTTTGGAGAAGTGAATGTAGATGGTTCGAGAATGACAATAATGACAAAACCTAAAGGTAGACTTTATGGAACACACAACCATTTGTCAAATCCTTATCAAATGAAAGTTGATCAGAACTTTAAGCTGCATCTTTCTTTTCACACATGTTTGAATGCTTAATCCTCAGATGAAGCTGAATATGTGGACTAATTTTGGACTCAGTGACTGGTGAGGGTGAGGCCGTGGATTTTACCACTGAAGGATGGGCACTGCTGGGTGTTTCTCAGAAGCAACTCTACAGAGATGTGATGGTGGAGACCTTCAAGAACTTAGTGATAGTAGGTATGAATAGCTTATTTCAAATTAATGCATTATTTACCAAATACAGGTGATTGTTGCCTGCGTCACTGGGATAAGGGATAGGGATACCTGGTTAAATATGACAATAAAGTTAATTTTATCTCAGTTCTGATTATATCCAAAGTTTCCCATGATCACAAATCTGTACATATTACAGTCTGCCACTACTCTGTCAGTTTTGCACAATATTAAACTTCCATGATTTTATTATGGAAGCTACACAAGTATTTCAAATACTAGCAGTATTGCCCATGCTAAACAGGTATCTGTGCAACTGTGCAACTTCCCAACTGAGCAGACTTGTAGTAAGGAAGAAGTGTTCCACTTCTGGAATATAAGCCACTGGTAAACACCGAATCATAATGGAACATTCTCTGATACAGTGACAGAAGAAGAGCCCCATGCAGTTAAAAATATCCAAAATCTCATTTTTCACCCACAGACCAGGATGTCAATATCAAATTTCTGATGTTCCAGTTACCAGCACAATGTGTACCACCTATGTAACCATAGTATTAGTGCATTTATTAAATGTTTGAAAGGGAAAAAGTAATTTATTTTGCAAATTATTCACACCTGCATACTTTTTGAAATCTTGAAAAATCAAAGTATTGAAACAGCTTCAGGGAAATGTTAATAGGACTTTTTTTTCTGTCAGGAGCAGTATGCTGGTAAAATCTATTTTGTTCTCTCAGAGTAGTAAGAGAAATGTCATGGGAGAGGGCAGAAAATTCATTCAGGATCATTGTGTCACGAAAGCATTGACCAACTCTTTATGGAAGAAATTTTACTTGATAAATTTGTAAGTAAAAGTCTCAATTGCCCAAGAACATTCTGCACAAATGCCTGCCCTTGCGTTTTCATTAATTTTAGACATTACTACAACACCTGTGTTCATGAAAGAAAAGAAAACCACATTCATCTTTAGTGTTACATCTGCCCTGTGCACCATAGCTTTTTAATTTGCTCTTCTAATTATAAACTACATATGTTACTGTTGTTGTTAATCTTCAAGGATGCTTAATTGCTAATTTCTCTTTGAACATGGTTAAAACATCAAAAAATATTTACACCACAAAGTATTTCTTGTCTCATAGCTACTTCTTGTCTGTGTATAATGCTGTTCTTTTTGTTTCCTACTGTGAACTTCAATATGCATAATTGGTTCTGCTTCTCATATGTTAATGATTAAGAAAAAACTAACCACTGAAAATGTAATGGTAAGATTCTTGAAAAATGATACAAGTACCTCCATATTACAAAAAATCTGTAAGTTTCTTGGAAGTGTAAAGCAAGATAACAAGAACCCACTTTTGAGGTGAGTGTAATTTATTTGAGAGAGAGCAATGCTCCAGATTTTAGTTGGAAGGATATATTATGTTATTTAAGTACATGTATGAGGAAAGAGACCGAAGCGAGCATTTTGACATTTTAAGTACATGTAGAGTAGATGATTAAGTACTCATCTAATAGCAAAATGAGGCAATTCAGAACCTGCCAGTGCCTCTAAAGAATCAATCCTTTGGTGATCTCCTTCTTTAATACTTACAGATAAGCCGCTCAGAGCCAAAATTGTCTTATCATCTTATAATACCCTGTCTTTACATGTACATGTAGGAATATGCTGTTTATATATATAAATATGTAAAAATATAAATGATATAAAATAAATATCTGTGCATAATCAACACACCGTCTACACATATAGATCACCTCATATTAAGTTGGTGATCAACGTTCTTTTCACCAGCACTATGACTTAGTAGCCAACACCTAATTCACCTGGTGTAGTGGTGAAGGAAAAAAAAAAGTCACTTTTCATCATTAGTGTTACATCTGCATTGTGTCCCGTAGTTTTTAATTTGATCTTCTAATTAGAAACTGTACACATTATTGTTAGTGATAAACTTCTAAGATGTGTTTAATTGCCAATTGCTCTTTGAATATTGCCTGCTAACCACAAGTTTGGCAGTTCTAAACCACCACCTGTTCCAAGGGAGAAACCTAAGGCCTTGTACTGCATTGAAAAGCTATCATCTCAGAAAACTATGGGTAAATTTTTACATGCACCTGAAGTGTTGAACTGAGTCATAATCCACTCAAAGTGAATTTTGAGACATAGTTGGTACATCAACAAACCAAAATCCATGAAAAAATAGAAATTATTCCAGAAAACATTTAATTCCATCTCATGTTATTGTAGATGAAAATAAATGTATGTTTGTATATATGCATATGCAGTCACAGAAACATAAGGCTTGTGGTGCATGATATTAAGCATTTCATTGCTAACTGAAAGGAGAGTGGTTCTAACACATCGGCCACACATTATGAGAAATACGATATTATTGTTCTGATAAAAATTAATATTCCTATCTACCTTATAGCGTCACAATGAGTAGAATGACTAAATTACAGCTTATATCTCTATCCATATATCTATTAGAATATAATATAAAAGCATATGCATTACAAATATGGTTGCATATACAAATGTATAACCTATACATATATTAATTCAATTACCAAAATTATGACTAAAGAAATGGCACTCAATATAAAGTGTCAACATTTATTTTAATAGTACACTTAAAATATTTATTGCAGATATATAGTTTTAATCCCTGTGAATTACTTTTAAATATTTAAATATATTTCTCATATGCCCACTTATATAATTTCTCCATATTTTATTAACTCACCAACCATTATGATTGTATCTGATATTTAAATTTATGATTTGTTAGATAATTGAGATAAATTGTGTATGTTTACTATCTATGGGCATAATAAAATGGTAAAAACCTTCTTTTTACCTGCTTGTTTTAGTAGAAAGTATTTGCCCTTGATATCCTCTAGAATATATGAAGTAAATACTATTCATGAGCTCTCCAGTCAAATTGGAATTCTTCCTGAATTAAAAAGAACAGAACACTTATATCCCATGGAACATCTTTGGGATGGAAAATCATTCAAGCATTTACCTTCACTACAGCATAACAAGCAATTTCATACTCAGTTCAATGCTCACAAGTTTAACAAAAATGGAAAAAACAATATGAACATTACAATAGAATTTCTAAAAGAAAGCAAAGGTGACAATAAATAATATAGAAAACTCCATGGAGATCCGTCAACACTCACGGATGATATTGAAATTTTCAATGGAGCTCAAT
This sequence comes from Tenrec ecaudatus, assembly GCF_050624435.1. NCBI lineage: Eukaryota > Metazoa > Chordata > Mammalia > Afrosoricida > Tenrecidae > Tenrec > Tenrec ecaudatus. Next base: position 238,674 of record NW_027459040.1, read on the forward strand.
CTCATGAATGCAAGCACTGTGGGAAGGCTTTTACTCAAGACACATGTGTCATTCAACATTTGAAAACTCACAGCAGAGGAATGTGGCAAAGCTTTTCTTAGAGCCTCAGTTCATACTAGACATATGCGAGTTTACACTGGAAGTAGGCCTTATAAACGTAAAGACTGAGAAAAAACTTTTACTAGATCTGCTAGCTTTACACAACATATGAGAATTCACAGTGGGGAGAGGCCTTATGAGTGTAAGGAATACAAGAGAACATTTACTCAATCCACAAACCTCAAAATACATATGAGTATTCACAGTGGGCAGAGGTTTTATGAGTGTAAGGAATGTGGAAATGCCTTTAATAATTCCTCAGAACTCAATCAACATATGAGAATTCATAGTGGAGAGAAGACATTATTACAGTAATGAATGTAGGAACTAATTTATTCAATACTCACACCTCATTAACCATATAACAACTCAAAGTAAAGGGAAGACTTATGAATGTAAGGAACATAGTAACAGATTTAGGAATGTAAGGAATGTAGTAACAGATTTAGTGAATCCAAAAACTTCACTGTACATATGAAAAACCCATATTGCAGAGAAGCATTAGGAATTATGACAAAGCTTTATAACTCTTTAGTAGTGTGTGCGCTCAATTTTCTCATCTGCTGACTTCTATAGATGCAACATAAATTTTATGGATCATTAATTTTATTTATATACAAATATTTTGTGACCTCACCAATATATAGGAATTTGGTAATGTTTTATACACTATTTTCTAAAATTTTATTAAAGAATATATTAATAATCCTGTACCACTATTTTCTGAACATATATACTTTTATATGAATAAATACTTGTGGGGATCTAGCTGTCATATGGTATGTGTATTTATAACAAGTTAATATCAACTCGTTTTTAAGTAACTGTGAAATTCTGTGATCCAATTAGTAGTGTTTCAATGTAGTTTCTGCTGGAATCACACAGGCTACTTTCTGGATGAACTCAAAGTACTATTTTTGTTAGTGGTACCAGGAAAGGGCATTCTGGAGGTGAATCACTGTACAAAAACACCATATATGTTGAGGTGATGAATTTGTCTATAGCAATCAACTAGAACAAAGTCCAACATGCTTTAAGGTGTCAAAGACCCCACAGACAGCCTGGTCTCAATCTAGGACACAAGAGTTTTCTTTTGTTTTCCCAAGAAGAAAATATGACTTTTCATGATCCATGTAAATGATGTGGCTGCTAATCCTAGAAAACATGGTTACTGATTGATAGCATGTCCAATGCACTGTTACTGGTAAAAAACAGACTTGGACATGTGCTTCTGAGCCAGTGGGTCACAGTAATCAGCCTTGTATATTTCACTTGACTACCATGTCTAAAGTAATTTTTATCTTCTTTGCACCAGTTTAAGTCTTTTTATGCCCAAACAGTAATCACAGTGACTAATACTGGATAATTGGAATGAAAGATTTCTTTTGTTTTGTTTTTAATCATTTTATCATACAACTCTTATCACAACCCATACATATATCAATCGCGTAAAGCACATCTGTACATGCATTGCCCTCATCATTCTCAAAACATTTTTTCTCCACTTAAGCCACTGGCATCAGTTCATCTCCCCCACCTCCACTCCCCCCACCCTCTTGAACCCTCGATAATTTAAAAATTATTTTGTCATATCTTACACTGTCCAACGTCTCCTTTCAACCACTTTTCTGTTGTCTGTCCCCCATGGAGGAGGTTATATATAGATCCTTGCAATCGGTTCTCCCTTTCCACCCCTTCCTCCCTCCACCCTCCCAGTATTGCCACTCGTAGCACTGGTCCTGAAGGTATCATCCACCCTGGATTCCCTGTGTTTCCAGTACCGAACTGTACCAGTGTACATCCTTTTGTCTAGCCAGATTTGTAAGGTAGAATTGGGATCAGGATAGTTGCGGGGTAGAAAGCATTTAGGAACTAGAAGGAAGTTGTATGTTTCATTTTTGCTACATTGAAACCTAACTGGCTCATCTCATTCCTGCGGCCCTTCTGTAAGGGAATCTCCAATTGCCTGCAGATGGACTTTGGGTCGCCACTACGCACAGCACAGCCCCTTATTCACAATGATATGATTGTTTGTTCTGAGGATACCTGATACCTGATCCCTTTGACACCTCAGGACCACACAGGCTGGTGTGCTCCTTCCATGTAGGCTTTGTTGCTTCTGAGCTAGATGGCCACTTTTTTACCTTCAAGCCTTTAAGACCCCAGACCCTATATCTTTTGATAATCAGGCACCCTCAGCTTTCTTCACCACATTTGCTTATGCACCAACTTTGTCTTTGGCGATTATGCCAGGAAGGTGAGCATCATGAAATGCCAGTTTAATAGAACAAAATACTCTTGCATTGAGGGGGAACTTGAGTGGAGCCCCAATGGAATGAAAGATTTCTTATCCAACTGGGCATACTCAGGAATCTTGACTCCTCCTTCAAGGTCCTGACTTCATTTTGTTTTCAATTTATTAGGTCTGATCTCGGCCCAACATTTTTGTATCTTCACTTCCACTTAGTTCATGGTTAATTGAGTTTATTTTTTAATGAGGAGGGTGCCATTTTATCACCTGGGGTTTCTCCAACCTAAACTTTCAAAATATTAAGGTCCAGTCTCCTGAAGGACAAATCACAGATCTTTTTTATTCAGGGAGTTTCCTGATATTTGTATATTTTTCATTTAGTCATTTTATGTTCTGGTGAATGCCAGGTATAGGTTTTTGTGTATGTGTGTAATTTATTGACATTTGCTCATTTCTCTTAGTTCAAAAATATCAGGTTAAGAAGTTTATTTATCTGAGATAAAAGACATACGTTTAAATTCATATTTTTGATGAGGAAATTCTCCACTCAGAACTCTTTTCAAATGATTGAATTTCAGGGGAAAACATGGCTGCCTGAAAGACTCTTTTAGCAAACTCAACCAATCTCAGTCAGAATATAACTATAACGTATATTATTTTTATTCTCTTTTTAAAAAACTTTAATCTCCCACCCCGCCCAGATAACCCAGAACTTCATATAACAGCAAGTCCTTCAACTTGGCAACTAACCAGTGCTGCCATTTACCTCTTAATGACCTCCCCCTGATTAGAAGCGCCCCTTCCCCACCACTAAAACCTCAAGCCTCCATTCCTACTGGACCTCCATTTCCTTTCTGGGACCCCTGCATTGATGATGGCTATTTGGTGTGACACAGAAACCCAATGCCTCTCCACTATGTCCCATGTGACACTGACACTTAAAGCTGCTAAACAGAGTGTCGCCCCCCCCCAAAAAAGGGGGTCGCTTTCTTATAAACACAGTAACATTGATCTGTTGCGCTCTTCGTGTACTATATAGGGAATTGATATGTTAATCTTTTAGATTACTTACTAGATATACTCTATCTATACCACATTCACCACTACCTCAAGACACACCCCTCATTTTCTCAGTGACACCCTTTCACATAAACAATCAAGTACTAGAATACCTCTTGAAATTCCCTTTTCTAATTTATAAAAAAAACATTATACTTAGTCAGAAGACCACTTATGATTATCACATCGCTTAAACCCTACCCTTGTGCTAATATATCCTATTCTCTGTACCTACTCATCTATTAAGATTTCTTCATCTCCGCTCAACAATATTTAGTTATCTGTTATTCTCCTCTAACTCAAAGATCCAGCACCACATGACCTCAACACAGCCCTCAACCCTGCATACTACCTATATTTGAAGTAATATGCCACAACAATAATAAACTTCCATACTTAAGTAGCTTTATAATATATATATATGTGTATGTATGTATGTATATGCACCACATCTGGTATTTATATCTCTGGTTGTCCTACATTTGGCATGAGTGTATTCCTATGTCTATTCAGAATCTGTGAAGATTTACTCAGTAGAAATGGGTATCCAGAGAGGATGTACTGGTTACCCTCTTTATATTTCCCATATCACCATGTTTGAAGCTTAGCTTTGCATATCTTTCCCACCAGTGATGCCTTATTGTTGTGTCACTGGTTGCACAGTGCATCTCAGTGCTTGGGCAGCTATATCATGATGCTTCTTTGGTAACCCCAGTGGAGTAGGGAATTTAGCCCTAGTGGTGCTTTGACAGAAATGTTTGATAGCTAAGGACATGGTCTGTGTGCTACTCCTACCAGTTACTTCACTGGGAAGGACAATGATACGTTTACAGCCTGAGAAACCATGAAAGGGGCAGCTACCTAGGGTGCTGAATGAACTCCATGAGAGGGGTCTGTGTGGGGTCGTATCAACAGTTATACTCTGGGCTCCAAACAGAAAGACAGCGCTTGAACACAGGTCTGCTTTGCATTGTTTGAATGACATTCCAGAGCACATTCACCATGCCTTACTCACCATAATCAGGGTGTCATAATTCTGAGGTCTTGTTCACCCTCTATCTTTTTGCCTTCACTGCCTTTGCAGTTGGTCTCTGGCATGCTTTCCCTGATGCAAATCTCATTTCCCTGAGGTGCGTCTTCTCTGTGTCAGCTTGGTCAGGCCGTGATACTCAGTAGATTGGCAATCATGCTACCTTGTAAATTTGAAGCCCTTGTTGTGTGAAGGCTTATTTGTTGGTCTGTGATCCCAAATTACTCTAGCAAAGAAGATGAGACTGCTACCATTGAGATTTAGCGCATTGGAAGTCCTAGAGAAGAGATCTTCTCAGTCGTACATGGGAGATGTGAGTGAATATAGAGCCAATAGAAGGGTGTTAATTTTTCTTATATATTATGGATATTGTCTTCCATTTGTATAAGTCCACCAGGGTGAGCTTATGTGATAAACCATGTCACAAATGTAGGTTGGAATACCAACCCTTTATCCAGTAAAGGACTAACACCTCTGGTTGGATGTCACCCTGATGGATGCCCTGCACGGTCTTTTATTTTATCTGTTAGCTAGGACATGTGTTAGTAAGCTTGTATGCACTTTCTCAAAGTACACAAGGAATGAGGGAGCAGAATAAGCACTAAGTTCTCATAACAAATGGCCTTACCCGGAAACTCAAGGTGTTGGTCCTTGAGAATGATTTGTCTTCACTTTCGGCAGTCCATGGTGCTGTCAATGTTTTCTGCCATTACTATATTCTAACACTTTGATTCTTCTTCAGTCTTCCTTTCTATGCACTGAAGAATGTATAACTTTCACATTCCTTGGTCACAGGAAATTGAAAATACTGTCTGCACACTTCTTTAATTTCCTTTTCTCAATTGTGTTTTAAATATATTACATGCCCTAAATCAATGACACTACAAGCAGAAGAATCATATGCTCCAAGGGGATGATTGATAAAGTTATCTGCATTAAAGTAAAAAAAAATCTGGAAGGTGAGAAGAGGTGAATAGAAAACACAGAGTTAGGGGTGGATGTGGGGGTCACACTTAACCTTAGCTCAATCTAAGAACCATTAGTTCTTATGACATTGCCCTGATCAGTATGTGCCCTTTTGAAGGAACCACAGGTGTGGGTGCTACAGCAAAGTGTGGTGAAGAAATGAGATGGTATCTTGCTCTCAGAAAGAATGGTGTCTGGGGTCTTAAGCTTTGTTTTTAAACAAGCAGTCATCTCAGTGTAACGTCAACTAAGTCCACATGGAGAAGAACACCAACATGCTGATCAAAGGATTGCCAATAGTCACATTCAAATCTAAGGAGAGAATTGTATCAGAGTTTAATTTTTTAACTCTGATTTTGAGAAGGCTGTGGATGACATTTGAAGGCCAAATACATTTGCGGGTTCTACACAAGGAATAAGCTTCTGGTGATTTCTCTCTGACCATAAATAAGGGATGGGAATAACCTGGTTATCAGACAGAGTATTAGAGAGATGATTATAGCAGATTGAAATAAAAAATCTGACTTGAAAGTTAAAAACTTGTTATTTGATCTCCCTATTGATACACTTTCACCTTAATCTTGTTTTTTAATACTTTCTGGTTTTGGTTTCCAAATTGAGTTTATTTCTTTACTGTTGTTGTTATTGTTGGCAGCCTTCTGAGACTGTTATGGATCTTTCTATACATATTTGGTATATAGAACCCAGTGTGGGTGACTCTATAGAAACTATAGCTACATTAAGGGTTCCTGGTGGGAGATAATGAGGAGTTGCTATCAAGAAATTTAAGCAAAAACAAACAAACAAAAAAGAAATATAAGCCAAAAGAAAATGTTTGAAACTGATAGTCATTTGCATGACAAGATACAACTATTGAAAGATGTGATATCTGGATTAGTTCTCAAAATGGTTTGAGGAAAAAGAAAGAATCAGAAAATTCCAAGGCTTCTGCAGGCATACTTTAAAATCCTCAAGGTAACATCTTTGCTTTTCAACACTTTTTTTGTTGCATTTCCAACTCTTTATTTTAGTTTTGTTTAAATGCATTTTATTTTTAGACAACCTACACGACATTTTTTGTGTTTTTTTCTTAAACAAAAAAAAAAGCCTCTGCTCCAAAAAATCAAGGTCACCGCTCCAAGTCAAGGTCACAAGTCGACGCAGAGCTCATGATGGCATCAGTTCCGTTTGTCTCGGTCCTGGTGTCGTGTGGGCGGACCGCAGACAGCTAGGAGGAGGGGCGGTCGGGCGGTCGGTCGTGCGTTGCCCACTGTCAGCACTTCTCCATCTCTAAGCCGTCCTTGAAGAAGATCATGTACGGGGTCCCGCCGCCCTCGCGGTAGTCCAGCAGGGCCACCATGCCGTCGGGAATCGTGTTCTCGCCCTGAAAGAACTGGTACTTCTTGAAATTGGCGAGGATGTGCTTGATCTACTCGGCAGCCCCGGTCATAAAGGGCTTCATGCGTTCCGGCTTCCGCTCCTCCAGCTTGCCTTTGAGGGATTTCATGTAGTCCTTGATGTACCTCTTGTAGGCCTCCTTGGTGAAGCTGGTCTCCTGCAAGTGATGGTTCATGACGATGTCCACGTCGGTGACCACCTTGTGCTCGGGCCCGTCGCCCTCGGGGCCTTCGGCGGACGCGTTGCCGCCGATGAGCGCGTCATAGATGTGGCCTTGGGCCCTGCGGACCATGGTGCCCTCCACTTCCAGACACAGCCCGCCCGTGATCTCCCAGATCTTGTACACGTCAGAGAACAGCTCATCTCGGCTGTTGAGGTCCCGGTAGATGATCATGACGGTGGCGAGAGGGCGGTGGCTGCGCTGGCTTCGGGCAGCTCAGAGCTCCAAGAGGACAGCGCTGAAGGGAGCGAAAGTTACAGTTGGCGCTGGGGGAGGGGCGGCCGGCGCAAGGGAAGGGGCATCTGGCAGAAGGGGCGGGGTGCTTTTCAACACTTTCAAGATGTCTTTTGAAGCAGATTTATCTACTGTCATGGTTCACTTGATCTCTTGACTTCTGCTTCCATGGGCACTTATTGTGCATGCAAGCAAGATGTAATCATTGACAATCCCAATATGTTCTAAAATTCTCATTATGCTATGTATTGGTCCAGTCACATAAAATGTAACTTTCTACCCACCCCAATGGGAAGAGAATGACTTTCTGTTTGTGAAAGCCTTACAAGTGTTGTATTTATTTCTTTCATAATGAGCATGTGTAACAGAAAGCATACAAGTCTACTTTTGGGGTGAACTGGGTGTAATCTATATTGAATTTTGAAGATATGGATTTACTTGCTGTATTCAATATAAACAGGGCAAACAGATTGGTATGTACTGCTCACTCTCTATCTCTTTTAAAGCTCAGTACCTATTCGGGGCCCTCATTGTGTTTAAATATCTTAATTATATGCAGAGGTTCATTATCTGTATCAACTTTCTGGGGTCATAATTCTTTGTAGTGTAGTAATTACGTAATGATGTCAGTTTTAGAGTCTGGTCGAGTAGTATGCTCAGTGGGTCTATTAATCAAGAGATGGTGGCTTCAAACTCACCAAGTTTCCAATTGAGAAAGGTGAGAAGTTTGCTCCCATAAAGACATATTTTAGTTTTTATCAAAGTACCTGATACTTCCTCTTGAGTGGAAATGGAATGGTCCACGTGTACTTTATAGGAGAAATATGTGGTTTTTCTAATCCCAGAAAGAATTACAGTCATAAAAACTCACAGGTGCAGTTCTACCTTGTCCTAAATAGTTATTAGTCTGCTCTGATGCAATGGCAGTGAGAATATTTTTACTCTTATTCTGGATTATGGTATATAATGAAAACATTTTCAGTTGCCTGCAGGGATGTGGGTGATTTTTCTGTTTTCCTGATAGTAGGACATGCAATAGGGCCAGTAGTTTGGGGATCCTATTATGGACAGCATTGAGGGAACTAGGGAGCAATTCTAGTCTGTCCAATGATTGGCTATGAGGGGGAATGGACACAGTGTTACTGGGCTTGATTTATTTTATGTTGATGATATAAAATGAAACTCTGATGGATCAGTTGTGATGGTATCATGTGTGAAGACATTCCATGGTAAAGGGATTCAGGCTGTTTGGTAAATCCTTTACTCCCTTCATAAGCTTTCTGAGATAAAGGTAAAGGGATTATCCTGAGGTATAGCAGCACAGCCTTTCATCTATGAAAGCATTATAGAGAATTGAAAAGAGATGTAGGACCTGACTACAGCAAGAAAGGAGACCTGGATCAGAGTTCTTCTGTGGACCAGCAGTCCCTACACAGTGAACCTCCTAGATCCAAGGTAATGTTGAAGCACACATACACATACACAGTGCTATCTAAAGCAAGTTAATCCCACAGATAGTCCAAGCAGACAAGGAACTTGCCCCAGAAGCAACAGAATAAGAGAGGCTTAACCTATGGCTGATAGGCTACGTAACATAAGCCACAGAATTCTACCCACCTAATTTATAAGAAAATACACTTTAAACGGAACCCCCCCCCCCCCAATTAGTGATGATTCCTTCAAAACACACTTAAAAACTAAGAAAATGTGCTGGACTCTTCTTCAGAGCTCAACACTGAACACATCTGGTTGGATGCCATTTTTGGAAGGGTATTGCCCATCCCTCTTCCCTTTCACGTTCTTCAATGTTATTGAAATCACTTGGGTTTATGGAACAGTCGGTTTTTTGTAATGGGTTAGGTTCTTTATCGGCTTGCTTGGCCAGGATTCTCAGAAGGTTAACGATTACGATAATGTCAGCCTAGGTGACAAGTAATGCCATCACATCCATGAAGAGATTTTCTGTCAGCAGCCAGAAGTGGGAGGTGCTATCCTGGTGGGTGTGGTTTCCCCCAGTATAAATGTAAGTGGATTCTCTCTGTAAGCTGTGCAGATTTGGCCAGGTCCAGGGCCTCACCATACTTGTGCATCTCCAGACTTGAGACAGCATCTTGCCATATTTCCTACATAACTTGGATTCATCCTTCTGCATAGCCTGGGAGGATGCAGCCTACCGTCCCACGTTCCCATCTTGGATTCCTCTGGTACTCACCTACTTGAGTCAAGAGAGTGGTCCAGAATGATATCTGAGCCTTGAAAGCCTCTACAACTGTGAATTGAAAAGGTGAGTAGTGTGACTAGAATTTTTTTCTAAACATTTCTGACACAGTGTAATGGTGGCGGGATGGGATTAAAAGTGAGGCTTGCTTCTTTAGTAAAGGGCACAGTCTCTGACACTCATGGGGAAGCACTGATTCAATAACAGTCAGTGACTAAAGGTGCGGGGGCGAAGATTTCAGAGAATGGAGGGCACCCACCCACTTGGCCTTCCCTAAGCTCTGACCAGATGCAGCTTACCCTTCATGGGTCAGGATTCCTTTTGGAGAAGATTCGTCAGAATGAGCACAGGGACCCACTCAGCATCTTGGAGCTTCCCATCCAGAGTTATGTTGCAACATGAGGCTTCATCCATTGCCCCTCTGGAGCGGCTGTCCATAGAATTTTCCCACTGTTGTTCATGGCAGCTGTTGCCTGGAGATAGAGGGAGACAGTGAAAGTCATGGTGGAGTCCTGGCTCTTCATCTCGCTGCCCCTGGTTGTTCTAGTGACAAACTCACAGGACATCTTTTGCTTGTTAAAGACAATCTTCATATTCTAAGTTTCCAGAGCTGTTCAAGAACATTTGATATTTGGTTGTGTTTAGTTTACAGTGGCCCATGTTTGTCTGAGAATTGTGCCTCATAGTGTTTTCAAAGGTTATTTTTTTTCAAAAGTCAGTCACCAGATCTATCTGTTAAAGTGTCTCTGAGGAGAAAGGAACCATCTTCTCAGTTAGCTGCTAAACATTGTAACTCTTTGTGTTATTGGGGGTTCCAAGTTTAATTTCACATTTATTCAAGAGGGAAATTGACACCTTGTGTTGTATTTATTTTGGAGGATTTAAAGAATTTTTAAAATTATGGTAAATTCTTCCTTTTAAGCTTCTTGGGTTTGCATTTGTATTTGTTTTGTTTCACTTTCTAGTAAAATTCTCTGACATTTAAGGAAAAGGCATTTCTTTTAGAATGCTGTTGTTGGTGTTGCTGAGATGACTACAAGGTGTGACATAAGTGTGGTTCAACTACAAGCCCAGGGAGATAACATAGAACTAAATAAGAGACCGTCATAGTATTTTCACATTAGAATAGAGGCGTCTAACATACTAAGAATTGTGTAGGAAGATTTGCATTCTGGTGGTGAGAATAATTTTTATATAATTCATGAATTCTATTTATGAATCATAAAATGTCTGTTATTGACAAGGTGTTTTAGGCTGTTCATGTTGTTAAGAGATATGGAATTGGTCCAGAATCCTACATACCCTCAGCACTGACTCATAGTTAGCCTATATGAAAATGGAGGAAATACTGGAAAATCCGTGGACATCCTCAAAATTGTAATGTTGAAATGAAATGCTGCAGTTATCATGTCACTCTAGCTTAATGAATTGGTTATACTAAGAAAGTGTTTATACTACACACTGCTATAAAGTCTTTGATGTAATCATTCAAATTGTTAATTTGGTCTTCAAATACCCAATTCTTTATAGGCCATTGTCTTCCTTGCAAAATGCTGACAGAGACCTGCTCTGATCTGCCTTGCAAGATGTTGATCTTAATTACAAGATGCAGGGGGGAAACCTGCCCAGATCTTCCTTGAAAGATATCGATTATCTGACTTGTAAGATGGTGACAGAAGACCTGACAAAAGTATTTCTTGCAAGATGTTATTAAGTTTCCTTGCAAGATGGTGGGAAAACATTCTCTTATCTGTCTTACAATATGTTGCTGATACTCTTTTTAAAAGGTGCTGATAGAAGACCTGGTCTGAGCTTCACGGATCTTTTTTGGAAGATGCTGATAGAGGACTGCTCTGATCTTCCTGGCAAGATGTTGCTGGTCTTCCTTGCAAATTGTGAGAGGAGACCTGTTCTGCTCTACCTTGCAAGATTTTGCTGAACTTCCTTGCAAGAAATTGATTGAGACCTGCAATGATCTTCCTTACAAGATATCGCTGGTCTTCCTTAAAGGGTGCTGATAGAAGACCTGCTCTGGTCTTCCTTGCCAAGATGTAGCTGATCTGCTTTGCAATATAGAAGACCTGCAATGATATTTCGTGCAAGATGCTGCTGATCTTCTTCAAAGAAGCTATTAGAAGACCTGCTCTGGTCATTCTTACAAAGATGTGGAAGATATTCCTTGGAAAATGCTGTGAGGAGACCCGCTCTGATCTTTGTTGAAAGATCATTAATTTTAAAATTATTTTTAATATCAGATTTTTATTTTGAAGAATGTTATTTAAAAATACTGGCCAATTAATGTGTCGTGCAAGTCCAAATGTTGACCCGTGTGGGTGTGTGTGTATGTGTGTCTGGTCTAAACCTGAGTTAGACAGAGGAGTCATGGCCAGGCAGGGCATAACTGACAGGCAGACACACAAACTCAGATGGTCCAAAGAAAAAACAGCATAATCCGGTGATAGGCACAACATGCCAATAATATAGACCTAGAAGCAGCTGCTGCATGAGATGACCTGGAAAGCTTTTTCGCGCAGTACTCTTCCAGAAAATTGTTCCCAGCACGACTCCCAATGCACAGAGGGGAGGATCTATTTTGTGAGTGGGATCAATCTGATGTGCCCTTCCCTGAAAACGCCACTGATTTCCCTGCAAAATTCTGATAGAAGACATGCTCTGATCTGCCTTGCAAAATTTTGCAGATCTATCTATCAAGATGGTGGGAGAAGACCTGCCCAGATCTGGCTTGAAATACGTCATCAATCTGGCACTCAAGATGGTAAAAAAAGACCTACTATGGTGTTCCATAACAGGTCGCTAATCTTCTTTGCAAAATGCTGGAAGAACCTACTGTGATCACTTTTTCAAGATGTCGCTGATATCTCTTAATGATGATGAGAGAAGGCCCATTCTGATATTCCCTGATCTGCCTTGCAAGATGCTGATAGAAGATCTGCCATGATTTACCGTGCAAAATGTTGCAGCTGTTCCCTGCAAGTTGCCAGAACCAACCTGCTCTGTTCTGCCTTGCAAGTTTGTGCTGATCTTCCTTGGAAGATATCCCTGGTCTTCCTTAACAGGTGCTGAGAGAAGACCTTCTCTGATCTTCCTTTCAGGATGCTTCATATCTGCCTTGCTAGATGCTGATAGAAAACCTAGTAATATCTGCCATGCAACATTTTGCAGATTTCTTACCAAGATGCTGATACAATACTTGCTTGGACCTTCCTTGCAAGATATGCCTGGGATTCTGATTTTTCATGCATCATTTTGCTGAACTTCCTTGCAAGATGTGCCTGGCCTTCTGATTTGCGATGCAAGATATTGCTGATTTTCCTTGCAAGATGCTGATACAAGACCTGCTCTGATCTTCCTCGCAAGGAATCCATAATCTTGCTTTAGTTGTGCTGAGGAAAGACCCGCTCTGATCTTTCTGGCAAGATTTTGCTGATCTGCCTTGTAAGATGCTGACAGAAGACCTGCTCTGACTTGCCTTGCAAGATGTCGCCGATCTTCATTGGAAGATGTTGAGAGATAACCTGGTTTGATAGTCCATGCAAAATATCCCTCGTCTTCCTTAAATCGTGCTGAGATAAGACTTGTTCCAATCTTCTTGCAACACGCTTCTGATCTGCCTTGCAAGAAGGTGATGGAAGACGTGCTCGGATCTTCCTTGCAGATGTGGATCATCATGTTTGCCATATAGAAGACCTGTGCTGGCCTTGCTTGCAAAATGCTGCTGATCTTCCTTTGAAAATGCTGATAGGAGAGCTTCCCTGGTCTTCCTGGCCAAATGTGACTGATATTCCTTGCAAGATGCTGGGAGGAGACCTGGTCTAATCTACCTACCAAGATATTGCAGTTTCTCCTTAGAAGATGCTGATAGAAGACCTGCACTAATCAACCTTGCAAGACATCAATGATATGCGTGGCAAGATAGCAGACCTGCTCTGATCTCCCTTGGATGTGGCTACTGATCATCCTTGTAAGATGCTGAGGGCAACCTGAGGGAGATGTTCCCAAGTGCGCATGCATCTCCTTCTTCAACGTGTCTGAGCCCAGTTCAGGCTTCAGAAGGCCTACAGGTGGGTGAAAAATTATCGCTCCTACTCTCTGGAAATTTTTGGGTATGTATGGATAGGGTTCACTTCTCCTTTTACTCTTTTAGGTTTGCTTCAAAAGGTTTGTGGGAAAAATAGGACTTTTATCAATATTTCAATATTGCACAACAAGACCCTGGCATAAGCAGAATGCTACGCCCTTAGAGAGACATGTGTGGGGGGGCCCTTAATGTGTGTGTGTGCTTGCACATCATATAGGGTTGTTTGCGTAGCATGGGTTTTAGCAAACACCTCAAGAGTCTGTCAACCAGTGGTGTAGGTCATGCAACCAATGTGGTACATTCTCATGTGCTTATTTACATATGTTTGTCAAACTCACCCTGCTCATAAGGAGTTCTGCATGCTGTCGACCTGCTCTGGCTCCTCTCTGGTGAAAAAGTTCACCTCTTCTTACTGCGGAATATTATGGGTGCTCTTTCATTGTTCAAAAGTTTCATGATTTTTTAATTATTAATTTTAACATCGGGTTTATATGCAGAATAATGTTTTTTAAAGATCCTGCTGGATGTTCCTGTTGGATGTACGCAATGTTGACTCCTGTGCGTGTGTATGTGTGTGTTTGTGTGAGTGTGTGCATGGGATTGCACATCACAAAAGAGTCTTTTTGTAGCGTAGGATTTACCAAACACCTTGGAAGTCAGTCTAGGTCAGGCAAACACTGTGGTACCTTCTGATATGCCAATTTACATGTCTTTATCAAATTGGTGCTGCTCCTAGGAGCAGTGCAGGCTGTCAAACAACTCAGGCTACTCAATGGCTAACAAATTCACCTCCTCCTGCTGTGCAATAATTCTGGGTCGGTTTCATATCTCACATGTCTCAGGATTTTCTTTAATTATTAATTATAAAATCAGATTTTTATGTTGAAGAATGTTATTTAAAGAAATTGGCCGATTATCTTGCCGTGAAATTCCAAATGTTAACTGGTGTGTGTGTGTGTGTGTGTGTGTGTGTGTGATTGTATGCTGTAATCCTGAGTGAGACAGATGACTGACGACCAGGCAGGGCTGTACCGACAGGCAGACATAGAAATACAGGTGGTAAAAAAAACACAACAAAAAACAAAGCCAAATCTGATGGTAGGCACAACGTGCTGATAATACAGTCCTAGAACCAGCTGCTGCATGAGATGACCTGCAAAGCTACTTCACACAGTACCCTTTCTGGAAAATGTTTGCAGCACCACTCCCTAACCCACAGATGATAGGATCTTCCTTGTGAGATGGGATCAATCTGATGTGCCCTTCCTTGAAAACGCCACTGATCTTCCCTGCAAAATGCTGATAGAAGACCTGCTCTGATCTGCCTTGCAAAACTGCTGATCTATCTAACAAGATGCTGGGAGAAGACCTGCCCAGATCTTCCTTGAAAGATGCCGTCGATCTGCCATGCAGGATAGTGACAAAAGACCTAATATGGTGTTCCTAGTAAGAGGTCGCTAATCTTCCTTGCAAGATGCTGGGAGAACTTCCTCTGAACTCTCTTTCGAGATGTCTTTCATATTTCTTAATGGTGCTGAAAGAAGTCC
Organism: Tenrec ecaudatus; assembly: GCF_050624435.1. Lineage (NCBI taxonomy): Eukaryota > Metazoa > Chordata > Mammalia > Afrosoricida > Tenrecidae > Tenrec > Tenrec ecaudatus. Next base: position 253,795 of record NW_027459040.1, read on the forward strand.
TACTCTGATCTTCCCTGATCTGCCTTGCAAGATACTGATAGAAGACTTGCCATGATCTCCCTTGCAAGATGCCGGAAGAAGCTGCTCTGAATTGTCTTTCAAGATGACCTTCATATTTCTTAAGGGTGCTTGTAGAAGGCCTACTCTGATCTTCCCTGATCTGCCCTGCAAGATGCTGATAGAAGACCAGACATGATATTCCTCCCAAGTTGCTGCAGCTCTTCCCTGCAGGTTGCCCATGAAAAACTGCTGTGAACTGCCTGGCAAGATATCTCTGGCCGCCCTTAACAGGTGCTGAGACAAGACCTGCTCTGATCTTCCATGCAAGTTATCCCTGGACTTCCTTTAGAGATGCTGAGGGAAAACCCGCTCTGATCTTTCTGGCAAGATTTTGTTGACCTGTCTTGCAAGATGCTGACAGAAGACCTGCTCTGATCTGCCACGCCAGATTTTACCGATCTTCTTACCAAGAGGCGGATACAACACTTGCTCTGATCTTCCTTGCAAGATATGCCTGGGCTTCTGATCTGTCATGCAACATCTTTCTGATCTTCCTTGCAAGATGTGCCTGGCCTTCTGATCTGCCATGCAAGATATTGCTGATCTTCCTTGCAAGATGCTGATACAAGATCTGCTCTGATCTTCCTTGCAAGTAACCCCTGGCCTTCCTTTCGAGGTGCTGAGGGAAGACCCGCTCTGATCTTTCTGGCAAGATTTTTTTTGATCTGCCTTGCAAGACGCTGACAGAAGACCTGTTCTGACCTGCCCTGCAAGATGTCGCCGATCTTCCTTGGAACACGCTGATAGATGACGTGGTGTGATATTCCACGCAAAATATCCCCCGTATTCCTTAAATCGTGCCGAGATAGGACCTGTTGCGATCTTCTTGCAACAGGTCTGCCTTGCAAGATGGTGATGGACGACGTGATCTGCCTTGAAAGATGGTGATGGAAGACGTGCTCGGATCTTCCTTGCACATGTGGATCATCATGTTTGCCATATAGAAGACCTGCTCTGGTCTTCCTTGCAAAATGCTGCTGATCTTCCTTGGAAGATGCTGATAGGAGAGCTTCTCTCGTCTTTCTTGCCAAGACGTGCCAGATATTCCTTGCAAGATGCTGGGAGGAGACCTGGTCTAATCTACCTACCAAGATATTGCAGAGTCTCCATAGAAGATGCTGATAGAAGACCTGTGCCAATCAACCTTGCAAGACATCACTGATCTGCTTGGCAAGATAGCAGATCTGGTCTGATCTCCCTTGGATGTGACTACTGATCATCCTTGTAAGATGCTGAGGGAAACCTGACGGAGACGTCCATATATGCACATCCCTCTCTGCCTTCAAAAGGTCTGAACACAGTTCAGCCATCAGGAGTCGCATATGTGGGTGAAATAATTCTTCCTCCTCCTCTCTGGAAAAATTTGGATAGGTAGGCATAGGGTTCACAACACTTTTTTCTCATCTTGTGTTTGCTTCAAAAGATTTGTAGAAAAAATGGGACTTTTATCTATATTTGATAATTGTACATCAAGACCCTGGCATACGCAGAATGCTACACCCTTAGAGAGACATGTTTGGGTGGCCCTGAATGTGTGTGTGTGTGTGTGTGCTTGCACATCATATACGGCTGCTTGCGTAGCATGGGTTTTACCAAACACCCCGACAGTCTGTCACCAGTGGTCTAGGCCAGGCAAACACTGGGGTGACTTCTCATGTGCTTATATACGCATGTTTGTCAAACTCACCCTGCTCATAAGGAGGTCGGCATGCGGTCGACCAGACTTGGCTCCTCTCTGGTTAAAAACTTCAACTCATCTTATTGCGGGATAGTATGAGTCCATCTTTCATTGCTGAAATCCGTTATCTGATTTTTGTAACTGTTAAATTTTAACATTGGGTTTATATATAGAATAATGTATTTTAAAGATACTGACAGATGTTCTTGTTGGGTGTGCGCAAATGATGACTGCTGTGAGTCTGTGTGTGTGTGAGTGTGTGCGTGTGCTAGCACATCATACAAGAGTCTCTGTGTAGCGTAGAATTTACCAAACACCTTGGAAGTGAGTCAACCAGTGGCCTAGGTCAGGCAAACACTGTGGAACCTTCTGATGTGCCAATTTACAAATGTTTCTCAAATTGGAGCTGCTCATAAGAGCTGCACTGGCTGTCAACCACCTCAGGCTACTCAATGGCTAACAAATTCACCTCCTCCTAGGCTGCAATAATTCTGGGCCTTGTTTCATTTCTCACGTTTCAGGATTTTCTTTCATTATTAATTTTATAATCAGATTTTTACATTGAAGAATGTTATTTAAAGACACTTGTGATTTTCTTGCTGTGCAAGTCTAAATGTTAACTCCTGTGTGAGTGTGTGTGTGTGTTGTGTAAACCTGAGTAAGACAGATGACTGATGACCATGCAGGTCCCTAACCGGCAGGCATACACAGAAACTCAGGTGGTGCAAAAGACAGAGCATAATCCGGTGGTAGGCACAACATGCCAATAATATAGACCTAGAAGCAGCTGCTGCATGAGACGACCTGCAAAGCTATTATGCACAGTACCCTCTCTGAAAATTATTCCCCGTACCACTCCCTAACTCAGAGATGATAGGATCTTGTGAGATGGGATCACTGTGATGTACCCTTCCTTGAAAACGCCACTGATCTTCCCTGCAAAATGCTGATAGAAGACCTGCTCTGATCTGCCTTGCAAAATTGCTGATCTATCTATCAAGATGATGGAGGAAAACCTGCCCAGATCTTCCTTGAAAAATCCAGTCGATCTGCCATGCAAGATGGTGACAGAAGATCTAATATGGTGCTCCTAATAAGACGTCGCTAATCTTCCTTGCAAGATGCTCGGGGAACTTCCTGTGAACTCTCTTTCGAGATGCTGGGAGAAGACCTGGCCACATCTTCCTTGAATGATGCTTTCACTCCGCCATACATGATGGTGAGAGAAGACCTACTATGGTGATCCTAGTAACAGGCCACTAATCTTCCTTGCAAGATGCCGGGAGAACCTGCTCTAAGCTGTCTTTCAAGATGTCTTTCATATATCTTAACGGTGCTCAAAGAAGGCCTACTATGATCTTCCCTGATCTGCCTTGCAAGATACCAATAGATGACCAGTCATGATATTGCTCGCAAGTTGCTCCAGCTCTTCCCTGCAAGTTACCAGAGAAGAACTGCTCTTGTGTGCCTTGCAAGATATCCCTTGTTGCTATTAACAGGTGCAGCGAGAAGACCTGCCCTGATCTTCCTTTCAAGATGCTTCCATCAGCCTTGCACGATGCTGACAGAAGACCTGCTCTGATCTGCCTTGCTAGATGCCGATAGACGACCAGCCATGATCTTCCTCACATGTTGCTTCCAACTCTTCCCTGCAAGGTGCCAGCGAAGAACTGCAAGATATCGCTGGTTGCCCTTAATGGGTGCTGAGAGAAGACCTGCTCTGATGAAGAGAGTACAGTTCCTCAACTGCAGCACAAAGAATTGATGTGTGCAAACCACCATCCCTGCCCAGGTCCCAGAGTGAAACCGCTGGTTGTGGGGACGGTGCCCACTCCTGATGATGAGCCGGCTCTGTTCTTCCCTGTGTGAGCAAACTGCTGCTGCATCCAATGTCTGTGTGTAAGCTTTGCTTTTGCTGGTGATCTCAGACATTGGTTTAACAGAAATTTGCTGTTGGGACGACCTTACACTACAAAAGAAGGGAAAATACAACTGGAAGGAATAATAAGTTTATTCTTATAAATCTACCTTTTAAACTGAAACACAAACCATAAAATACATATATGAACTGAACTGAAATGAAAACCCTTAATAAGTTAATAAAGATATTATAAATAATATAATAAATGATGTCACAGAAAAATATAACATAATTAAAATAAAAACAAATCGGAAATTCGATGGATGCCAGGATAATGGCAAAATATAGCAGTTCCTGATAAGTTTATTAAAAATGATCAAACAAAACACAGATTACATAGAAAACAAACTAATGGAGATAACTACCAAAAATAGGTTACAAATTAAGAAATTCGATATTCATAACCAACAAAAACCAAATGAATTCTTAGCCATAGTAACCCTCTAGGACATAGTATAACTGCTCCTAAGAGATTAAGACCCTGTAAATCTTTTTTTAATTGAAAATTTTATTATGAAATATGTAATATAATATATCAATGTTAGATTTCTTTTTTCATGTACAACATAATGTTATAAAAATTATTTTAAAGTATTGGAATAAAAATATTTTAAAACATTTATTCAAGAATTAAGATCTCTTAACATTTTTAAAAGATTTTATTAGGACCTAATCCATTCATCATACCACTCTATAGTTCAATCATATCCAGCAGTGTTGAACAATCACTATCACAATCAATTTCAAAGTATTTCCTGCCTTCCTGAACTCCTTTATATCAATTCCCCTTTATTCCCCACCTACCATGCCATAGACCCAGGAACCCTTATTCTAGTTATTGGCTCTGTAGTTTCACCCATTATGCTTTCATAAATTGAAAAACATAGAGACATAACAAGGAGTCAAAAAGGCTACCAACAATGACAAAATAAAACAATAACTTCTATATGGAAAAAACACAGAGAAATATTAAAAACCAGACAAGCACAGATTATATCAAAAAACGATATCAAATGATACGTTTTTAACCATTCAAGTCAGATTTATCATTTTAATCTTCTATAGACAATACTCTGATCACCAGGTTATTCCCATTTTTCAAGTATGATTAGAGGGAAATCACAAGAAGCTTATTCCCTGTGTAGCTCCTGTAAGTGGATTTTGAGCTTCCACTGTCGCCACAGTCTTCTGCACACCAGAATGTCACAATTCAAGCTCTCATACTTTCCCCTCCATGGATTTGGATTGTATGATTTCCAGTACTTGTAAATTGTTTTAGAGTCTCAACTTTCTCCTTTGGGCTGGCTAGTGGTTTTCAACTGCCAACCTAGCCTTTAGCATACCAAATGTAAAATCCACTACACTACCTGGGAAAGTGGATATTTACATGATCTTTATTTGTATATATCATTTATTAATTATTTATTACTCTTTCCCCGGATTGTTTAATAGCCATGTAATTGTAAATTAATTAGGAATGATATATTTATTTAATTTTAAATGTTATAATTTTAACAGTTTCTGCATTTTTAAAACTAGAATAATATATATCTTTTTGGTAATTACAACTGGCTGACCAAAATTAAACTCAAATTTTCTGCACCTCACTTCATCAGACAAGTTGTTAAGTGCTTTTGAGTCAGTTTTGCTGATAATGGCTGTGTATACTTTAGAACAAATACATAAACTTGTAAGTTTGAACCATCCCCTCTTGATCCTAACTTTGAGACCCTTTTTGCAGCCACTAATTCAGGGTATTTCTCCATCTTGCTGACACTCTACACAGAGTGGTCCTCCTGAACACATGTGCAAAATGTGTGTGAAATCTTCCCTGTTCTCAATTCTAAAGAGCATTCTGAGCTATTAGTCTGTGATTTCATCCACTTGGGACACAATTGCTGTTTTTTGGAATCAAAGCTGTCCTTCAACTGTGAGTTCCCTTCATCGTGACTCCGGTGAATGACCTGACAAATGACTCCACCGACCAGGCAGGTCATTCAATTCATCTGTTCCCAGTGTCAGGGACCCTTCTGTGCCTAGAACCCTTGTTTCTGCATCAAGGGAGCCAATGGTGATGCTTGCTGCATCACTAAGGAAATATCACAAGTTTAGGCCCCAGAGTCACCGAAATTATTTTCTCAGAGAAGAATAGTCAATCACGACCCACAGTGCAGAGGGAGCGATGCAGAGAGACACCTTGTGAGACACCTGACCCTGGGCTGCAGTAGAGCAATGAGCTCAGGACTGTTAAAACCATGCATTACACGCATGAATCTGTACCTGCCTGTATTTCATTGTCATCAGATTTTGAGTAACAGGATGAAAATGCTGTGATACTCTGTTTCTCAAGAAGGAAACAGGTCAGATAGGATGATCATGAAGGCTCAGAATCAAATTAATTTGTTTTGCAAGCAGAGAATGTTAGTCCCTCCTTCAAAGTCTGCAGCGAGGAGAAAATTTAGAGGAGGAGAAGGAGGAGGAGGAGGAGGAGGAGGAGGAGGAAGAAGAAGAAGAAGAAGATTATTATTATTATTATTATTATTATTATTATTATTATTATTATTATTATTATTATTATAACCTGTCCTTGGGGCGTCAGAGACACATGAAAGGAAGCCTTAGTTCCAACAGGAAATCCCTGTCATCCATCTGTGCCTGTCTAGGGCTGTGTGTCTGTGCTCAGTGGGTCCTGCGCGCCCCCTGCTGCTCAATGTCTTCCCTGCAGGGGAGGTTTGTGTTTGGGGCTCATACTGGCTTCACCTCACTGTGCCCCTTGCACAGTAATACAAGGCCATGTCCTCAGTAGTCAGGGAGCTCAGCTGCAGGGAGAACTGATTCTTCGATGTGTCTCTGGTGATGGAGAGTCGGCTTGGGAAGGACGGGTTATAATATGTACCACCATTGTAATATATCTCTTCCATCCACTGCAGCCCTTCCCCAAGGTTCTGGCGGATCGAGTTCCAGCTGTAATCACTGCTTGTGATGGAGAAACCAGAGACAGTACACGTGGGGGACAGCTTCTGGGAGGGTTTCACCAGTCCTTGGCCTGAGTCCTGAAGCTGCACTTGGGAGAGGAGGCCTGTAAATGAAGATAATTGTTCTCTTTCAGTCACTCGCAGTCACAATCATCCCTATAGATTCCCCATTGATGTCTCAGACCCTCGCCTTGGGGAACTGTCACCAGGCACAGGAGAACCCATCGCAATGGCATCTTTAGACTGCAGCGGTGCTTTCCCAAGAGACCCACAGTCCTGTCAGAAGAGAACGGATAGTCTTCAGTACTCAAGGGTGGAATTTTAACCAAATGCTTAGTGAACGATTTGCATGTCAGGGAGCCCTGACCTTATAAACAGAGAACGATAGTGAACAGACTCCCCTTTTCCTTGGACCCAAATGAAGGGTAACTCTTTGTTTGAATCTTATGCATGTTAGTCTATAATGAGAGATCATTCTCCTTAGGACGTATGTGGGGAAAGGTCAAAGGAAAGCCCAGGTTTTCTGAGCTCACTGTCTCTCCTTCCAGCCCCTCATAGCCCCTGCCCTGCCTTGGGCTCCTATAGGTTCTGTGCCCCAGAGAGAGGACAGGATATAGTGGGTTGGAAGTATCAGGTGGACACCAGAGTATCTTCATCACTCCACGCTCTGCAAATGCCTTTTCTTCTTTACACCCTGGCAGTTTCTTATCAACCTCCCCAACGTCTTCAGTGGTTTTCTTTGGGCCATTGTCATCACCAACTCCAGCACTCCTACAAATAACACAGACAGCACATCCCAGCTCCTGATAGCAGAGGTCAGTCTTGATATAAATAAGGAGATTCAAGGATCCATAGAGTCAGGGAGGATGTTTCCAACTTGAGACTTTGGGCTCTATGAAAGAAAACTTTCAACTCTGTGACTTCAAAGTCTGGGCTTTATTTTAACTCTGGGTTAAAATAAGATCCATCTAGGCAACCAGTCCTTAAAATTTATTGGACCCCATAGACACTGTTTTCAATGCCCCTTTCAAAGGGGAATCTGGTTCATCTAAAATGTGAGCATTGCCAACCCAATTCAGCCTCTTCACTTGCACCCTGGGCACAGACCTCTGATAACTGCTCTGGGATATAAACCTTGAATTGATTCTCTAGATTCTAAGATTAACTCATTTTGTAAACTGTTATATAATTGACTTGGGAAGCAATAGAACTCTCTGTAAACACGCAGTTAAAACACCCAATTCCCATTCAGACTCCTTCCTCATTTCTCTCCCTCAAAGAAAAGTCTATTTCCCCCTAGATTAGGATTGACCACACTAATTTTCTTCAAATCGGTTATAATATTTTAAATTTATACATAGGTATATATATTTAAGCACCATGAAAATTCAAGAATAATGTTACAGCCCAGAATTTTCAGAGGGGAATTTTCTGGCCCAGAATTTTCAGAGGGGAATCAGTCACCGCTTTGCAACAAAGAATCATAGATTTCACCAATATCCAAGTATACAAGCACAGGACACTGACATGATCACTTAGAGATCATTGAGTTAGTTCCATTATCACCTAATCGTTGTCATTTCAGCCAACTCTATACTCACAGCCTCTGTTGCTGCTTGTTAGCTGAACAGTGTAAATTCCACACTGTGACGTAGCTGCACATGAGTCCAAGTCACCTTCCTGTCTGAATGTGACTGCCATGGTCACTTCATGACTGTGCTTGGTCTGGGACTTATTCTGTCCCATTTATTGACATTATCCCTCTGTACATAACTTCCCCATGAGATCTACTAAACTTATCCTGAATGAGCTCATGAATACTCACTGAACTATGAAGGACCAATATTTGGAGCTCTAAACTCAGATGAACAGAAATTGTTTTCCAGTGTCCCAACCACGGGATGAGATTTGTCAGTCATTTAATCAAGGTGAACTAAGTACCTCAATATTCCGATATGTGGAAATGATAGAAAATATGACTCCAGGGAAAATCCAATCCATTTTTCTCAAGTTGTGTTCTGTTAATTGGTAAACAAGAATAAAACATTGTGGGTTAAAATTATATCTAGTTTATTATTGTTTGCTTTCTTTTTAATTTCTGACTCTATGACTAAAAGATGGCATGGAGAAGAAGGTCCCATTCCAGGTCTTATCTAGTGTCCGACTGAAAATCTCACCAGCAGGATGAAGTCTCTTCTTCCAAGATGGCTTTGTCTTAAGTCTGACAAGCTTCCCTGGCTTAAACTAGGAATGCATACAGGACTGAGGGCCAGGACCTTATTCTAGAACCTGGATCTCTCCTTTGGATGGAACTTCCTCACAACATGGTGCCTGAGTGTCTCCTGAAATTCATTAGATAAAGTGAAAGTTGCATTGAACTTTATTGATTTTCATTTCTATTTAAATAAAATTAGAAAATAAAGTTATTTAAATTAATATCCTATATAAAACCTGACCTATTATAAGTACCTTGGCGGGCTATTCAATCAACACCACAAGGGAAACCCTACAGAAGAGTTTTACTCAAGAAAAAGCATCTATCCTTGCTTCAAAAACAGGAGCACACTACTCCAGGAGACACAAATATGTCCTCTGAAGCCCATCCCCTCTTCTGTCCTGACTGTCAGTCACCGGCTGAGGATGGCAGCAGGACTTAGGAAGGTTAGTTTTTAGACCTATATAACAGCTGTGATGAGCAAATGTGGCTTGAGGATCCCATTATGCTTTTGCTGGTCTATCCTAGACTGAGTAAATTTTAGAGAAATTTTAACCATCCTATATCCTCTCCTCCCAAATACCAGTTACTGGGGAGGGGTTTGCATCAGGGCTGACAAATCCTTCAGGTTTGCCTTTTCCCCTCTGCATGATGTGCCTTCATGTGTGGCTTTCTGCTCTTTGGAAGTTAAAGGACATTTCCTCATATTACAATGAAATGTTTCAAATTCAATGTTTGATACAAACCCACACTTCCAGAGAAGTCGTCAAGATAAATGGTAAGATAGAGAGGAAGCCCCGGACACTGCAGAAAGCCAGCTTTTAACTCCTCTCTGCTCTGTCTTCTTTAACTGAGTCCTGGGGCTGAGGGTCCTGAGCACTCACTGAAGTCCAGTCTCTCCCTGTAGGGAGGTTTGCATACAGATGCTTAATGATGCCCTTTCCTGCTGCTTTGTTACTCTGATCCAAGTGTGTATGCTTCACTTTCAGCCTGACCATTTGAATATGGAGGATGTTCTTGTCATTGTCTCTGGTGACTGCAATTCAACCATGCATCAAGTGTATATAGGATTTAGTACCAGTAACTGAGAGACACTGCAAGCCCTCCCCGGCACTGGCCAATGACGCTCGTGTCAAAATTGTTGGTGGTGAATGCGGAGACAGGTCAACAGAGTCTGAGAGAGGCCCTTGCCTGCCTCATGTCTCACTCAGACTCTACCAGCTGCACTTTGCCCTAGACATCTGCAAACGTAAAGACATCCTGCCCAGGAACCCAGCCTCATATCCATTGTTTATCATATTGTTTTCATTACTGTGATTGAAACAAGGGAATCTCAGGCCAGCAAACTCCACTGTTAGTTGAGTATAATCATAGCTGTTTGGTGAATGAAGGGACCTGGGCAGCCCATGCCTGTGACCTCTCTCCTAGAGTGGAGGGTTGTCCTAGGTTGGTTTTCATCAGCAGAGTAATGTGCCCTCTTGTGTATCCACCTACTGGAATGATAACTGAGGGGCAGATACACTGTCCTGAGGAAAGTAGTGGGCAATTATAATATTTGGAAATATATATGATTTCCTATTATACAAGTTACTGGTGAAACCTCATAGAGACTAAGAGGAACATGGGAACCATAAGGATTCATAAGGATTTTACCAGAATATAATCCCCCTCGTCCATAAGATATAAATGCCTAAGTATACAAGCAAATGACACTAAAACAGGAAATTATGGCTACAGGTGGTAACCTATTATATATATATATGTATATGTATATATATGTATATGTATATGTATATATATATATATATATATATATATATATATATATATATATATATATATATATATATATATATGATAGAGAGAGACAGACAGAGACAGAGGGAGACAGAGAGTGAGAGAGAGAGATAGAGAAGCTATTTCCTAGAAGGGGTCAGCCATTTTTCCTGGGTCCATGATTGCCCCTGAGGGCATGCTTGCAAGACCACACCTCAGAAATAGGTTCAAAATGCCCCTTTAAGATGGATGCCAATTCCCGCTCAGAGCAGCTAACCCTCACCAAAGACCTTATGGCCTGCGCCCCTATGATACACGACATCCCTCACTGACCCAGAGCCCTACAGGGGACAACACTGGAGACACAGTGTGGAAATTCCACCCGATCTGATCCTACCACACTGAGGCAAAACGCTAAGGGCATGCAACAGAACAGTAAGGGGAACAGAGCAACAAAGCCCCCAGGGAATACCAAATTTAGGGCTTGGTGCCCCATCAGACTCAACCAGAATACACTCCTAAAGGCCAAAAAACAGTTCATGAACTACCTACAAGCTTTTCTTTCTTGTAGTTGTGTTTTGTTTTTTGTCCTTGGCTTCTTGGTGGTGTTGTTGTTGTTTTATTTTTTTGTTGCTTGGTTTTGCTCTGTCTTGTTTTTGTGCATGTGATTATTTCCGCAGGTCTGTCTAAATGAGATAGGCTGGGTGAACAATCTGGAGCAGAAAACAATGGGACCGACAGTTCCAGGGGAACATGGGAGAGGGGGAGGCGAGGGGAAATGTAGGGGTCTTAACAAACCCAGGGACAAGGGAACAACAAGTGATCCAAATCAGTGGTGAGGAGGGTGTACAGACGCCTGGGGTGCACGATAAAGGGTAATGTAACCAAGAGGAATTACTGAAACCTAAAGGAAGAATGAGCATGATACTGGGATAAGAATAAAGTCAAAGGAAATACAGGAAAGAGCTAGGAGGCAAAGGACATTTATAGAGGTCTAAATAAAGGCATGTAAATATATTTATATATAAGGATGGGGAAATGGATCTATGTGCATATATTATAGGTTTAGTATTAAGGTAGCAAGTGGAAATTGGGTCTCCACTCAAGTACTCCCTCAATACAACAATACTTTGTTCTATTACACTGGCATTCTATGATGCTCACCTTCCCGACACAATCACTGATTCCTGACACAATCACTGAAGACAAAGCGGGTGAATAAGCAAAATTGGTGAAGAAAGCTGATGTTGCCCGGCTATCAAAAGATCCAGCGTCAGGGGTCTTAAAGGCTTGAAGGTAGACAAGTGGCCATCTGGCTCAGAAGCAACAAAGCCCACATGAAAGAAGCACATAAGCCTGTGCAATCATGAGATGTTGAAGGGATCAGTTATCAGGCTTCAAAGAATATAAAAATCATACAATGTGTGCTCACCTACCTGATAGGATCACTGAAGACAAATAGGTGCATAAGGAAATGTGGCGAAGAAAGCTGATGGTGCCCGGTTATCAAAAGATATAGCGTCTGGGTTCGTAAAGGCTTAAAGGTAAACAAGCGACCATCTAGCTCAGAAGCAACAAAGCACACATGGAAGAAGTGCACCAGCCTGTGCTATCATAAGGTATATAAGGGATCAGTTATCAGGCATCATAAGAACAAAATCATATCATTGAGAATGAGGGGAAATGCAGAGTGGAGACCCAAAGCCCTTCTGTAGGTAATTGGACATCCCCTTATAGAAGGGTCACGGGGAGGAGACAAGCCAGTCAGGGTGCAGTGTAGCAAAGATAAAACATAAAACTTTCCTCTAGTTCCTAAATGCTTCTTCTGACCACCATCATGATCCCAATTTTACCTTACAAATCTGGCTAGAACAGAGGATATACACTGGTACAGAGAGGAACTGAAACACAGGGAATGCAAGGCAAATGATCCCTTTAGGACCAGTGGTGAGAGTGACGATATCAGGATGGTGGAGACAGGGTGGGGTGGAAAGGAGGAACCGATTACAAGGATCTACATACAACCTCCTCCTTGGGAGATGGACAACAGAAAATTGGGTGAAGAGAGACATCAGACAGTGTAAGATATGACAAAATAATAATTTATGAATTATCAAGGGTTTATGTGGGAGTGGGGAGCGGTGAGGGAGGGGAAAATGAGCTGATGCCAGGGGTTTAAGTGGAGAGCAAATGTTTTGAGAATTTTGAGGGCAATGAATGTACAAATGTGCTTTAAACAATTGATGTATGTATGGATTTTGATAAAAGTTGTATGAGCAGCTAAAAAGTGGGTTGGAAAGTAGGAAGGGAGACATCAGACAGTGTAAGATATGACAAAATAATAATATATAAATTATCAAGGGCTCATGAAGGAGGGGGGAGTGGTGAGGGAGGGGAAAAAAGAGGACTTGATGCAAAGGGCTTAAGTGGAGAGCAAATGCCTTGAAAATGATTAGGGAAAAGCATGTACAGATGTGCTTTATACAATTGATGTATAAATATGTATGGATTGTGATAAGAGTTCTATGAGTCCCTAATAAAATGTTAAAAAATGATTTTAAAAAGATGGGGAAAAAAGAGTTGTATTAGCCCTTAATAAAGTGATTTAAAAACAAACAATAAAACACACTAAGCACAAGGAAAGATATAACATGTTGCCAAAAGGGCTCTTGCTGAGAAAAAGACAGGGGCTGCATGAAAGTGAAGTGCTTTCCTTGGATCAGCAAGAACTGCACCAGAAGATTCCCCAAGGTAAGTTCCTGAAAAATAGTGATGAGCCAAGTTTACAGTTTTAGAAAAGTATACCAATAAGTACATGTGCAGGATATGGATATGAAACATTTCACAGGGATTAGCATGAATCTGGATTAGGACAGGGCTATAATTCTTAATAAATTATGGCTCCCTGTACTTCTTGATTCCACATCTCTATTTAGTCTGGTGATGTATCTATGGTGGCTTTTGGTTCCTTGAACAAAGTCCTTCTGTTCCATGTGACTTGTGACCTGAAGGTTGGGGATGTCTTTTGTGGACATGTTTGCCTCGCCAGATTTAGTCAAAACTGATACTCATTTGGTGTACTAGAATATTTTTTCTGGGATAAATTCACTTAACAGATACAGGTTATCAGGCAGGAAAATGTGGAATAATTATGAGCAATAAAAGAGGCACTACAATATCTGTGGAAACATCTCATATCTAAGGGGAATTTTCTTGGACAGGCTGTGGAATTTACATTGTGACACAACATTAAGCAGGTTGGGCAATAATCTCAAACAGAATGTCCAATGCTCATAATGGTTCTTATAGTGTATTCTGATTCTCCTTAGCTACTATGTTATGTTCACAACAAATATAATCTTGCCACAGAAGATTAGTTATCAAAGATAACTTTTTTCCCAGAAATGGTAAATTTACTGTCATATACTGTTTGTTTCCTTTCTGTCTTTTTTTTTTAAAGGAATTTAGAAGTAATTGGTTGACATCAATGGTCAAGAAATGTACATATGATTTCCTTTTCTGGTCCTCCTTCCAAAGACCAAATGAGAGCTTCAGTGAAAGTTAAAGAGTTTACTGAAGGGGGAAAAAACAATGCAGGAATGGCCAATAATAATTTTAATGATTCACAAAGAACATTTTCAGAGTTTAAATGCAGAAGGATCCTGGAAATTAAAAGAAAATTCCAATCCCTTGATCTTTAATATATTGGCTGAAGTGGCCAAGGCAATATCAAGCCAATATAAAAGACTCAGTCATGTAATATTTTTGGAATGTGTTTTGCTTTGACTTTAGCTATTGGGAGAGAGAGTGAATGCTCTTCCTGGCAGCTTGTTGTTAGAGGAGCTGGGAGGAAGGAGGGTGCTTAGAGTCTTCATGAAGTATGCTGACTTTAAAAAGTCAGCTCAAAATACAGAGTAGAATTTAAACTTTTAGTCTCCATACACACACACACACACACACACACACACACACACACATTTTCATCATTTTATTGGAGGCACAGGGAGCTCTTCTCACAATCCATACATTCATTCATTGTGTTGAGCACATTTGTACATTTGTTACCATGATCATTCTCAAAACATTTTCTTTCTCCTGGAGCCCTTGGTATCAGCTCATCAGTTTTCCCCTCCCTCCCTGTTCTACCCTCCCTCATAAACCCTTGATAATTAATAATTTTTTTATTTTGTCATATCTTACACTGTCCAATGTCTCCCTTCACACACTTTTTGGTTGTCCATCCCAGGGATGAGGTTATATGTAGGTCCTTGTAATCGATTCCCCCTTTCCACCCCACCCTCCTTCCACCCTCATGGTATTGCCTCTCTCAGCAATGGTCCTGAAGCGATCATCTGTCCTTCATTCCCTGTGTTTCTAGTTCCTATCTGTATCAGTGTACATCATCTGGTCTAGCCAGATTTGTAAGGTATATTTGGGATCATGATAGTCGGAGAGGAGCAGGGGAGGGTGAGGAAGCATTTAGGAACCAATAGAAAGTTGTATGTTTCATCATTGCTACACCGTACCCTGACAGGCTCGTCTCGTCTTTGGGACCCTTCTGTAAGGGAATGTCCAGTTGCCTAGAGATGGTTCTTGGGGCCCTAATCTGCATTCCCCCCCATTCACAATGAATTGATTTTGTGTTCTTTTATGCCTGGTACCTTATACGTTTGACACATCCTCATCCCACAGGCTGGGGTGTGTCTTCCATGTGGGCTTTGTTGCTTCTGAGCTAGATGGTCTCTTGTTTACCTCCAAACTTTTAAGACCCCAAATGCTATATCTTTTGTTAGCCAGGCACCATCAGCTTTCTTCACCAATTTTGCTTTTGCACCCATTTGTCTTCAGTGATCATGTCAGGAAGGTGAGCACACAATACTATGATATTTTGTTCTTTGATGTCTGATACATGATCCCTTCGATCACACAGTTTGGTGTGTTTCTTCATTTTGGGCTTTGTTGCTTCTGAGCTAAATGGCTGCTAGTTTACCTTCATGCCTTAAGACCCCAAACGCTATATCTTTTGTTAGCCAAGCACCATCAGCTTTCTGCACCACATTTTCTTACACACCCATTTGCCTTCAGCGATCATATCAGGAAGGTGAGCATACAATAAAAAGGGTATTTTTGGTTCTTTGATGCCTGATAACTTATCCCTTTGGCACCTCGTGATCACACAAGCTAACGTGTTACTTTCACGTGGGCGTTGTTGCTTCTGAGCTAGATGGCCGCTTGTTTACCTTCAAGTCTTTAAGAGCCTAAAAACTTTGTCTTTAGATAGCCATCAGCTTTTTCCTCCACATTTGTTTATGCATCTGCGTTGTCTTCAGCAACAGTTTCAGGAAGTTGAGCATCATGCAATGTCAGTTTAACAGAACAAAGTATTCTTTCATTTAGGAAGTATTTGAGTGGAGGCCTAATGTTGATCTGCTACCTTAGTAACAAACCTACAAATATATACACATAGATCTATTTCCCCATCGTCATATAAAAATACATGTACATATGTACATGCCTTTATTTAGACCCCTATATATGTGTTTTGCCTCCTATTTATGGCCTCTATTTCCTTTTACTTTCCTCTTGTCCCACTGTAATACTCAGCTTTCATTTGGGTTTCAGTAATTCCTCTCGGAATTACGTTACCTGTGATCACACCCTACCAAGCCTCCTACACTCCCTTCACCATCGATCTGGATCGCTTGTTGTTCCCTTGAATAAAAAATATTTTTATTCTTAAACATTCTCTACTTGTGATATAAATTTGCACTAACTTTCAGAAACAAATAGCATTTATGCAAAAGTACACTTTCTGAGAAATAGTCACACTTCTGAAATTAAATGTCAAGTTAAAAACAAATAAATTTGTTTCACCTTCATCACAATACTAGCAATTTAGAAAGTCATTAATTTTCAGACAGCAGAAGATGGAAAGTTGTTAATAGACACCACACTGTGCAGTAAATAACATACAATGACTCTGGTGCCAACAGGAACCCAGTGGGACTGCCTGATCACCCCACACACTCAGCCCCTGGACTCACACATTTTCCACTATCAACAGGGCATACACTTGCCACTTTCATATCACTTATTTTGTGGACTATCTTTGTATTTTCCTTTGTGTAAAGTTGTATGTTTCATCATTTCTAGCCTGCAACCTGACTGACTCATCTCTTCCCGTGACCATTCAGTAAGGGGATGTCCAGTTCCCTACAGATGGGCTTTGGGTCTCCAACTCTGCACTCACCCTTATTTACAATGATAAGAATTTTTGTTCCTTGATACTTGACACCCAAGCCATTCAACACCTCGTGGTCACGTGGGCTGGTGTGCTTCTTCCATTTGGACTTTGTGCTTCTGAGGTAGATGGCCGCTTATTTATCTTCAAAACTTTAAAATCACAGACACTATATCTTTTGATAGCTGGGTACCATCAGCTTTCTTCACCACATTTGCTCATGCATGCATTTGTCTTCAGCGATCATATCAGGAAGGTGGGCACACACTGATATGATTTTTTGTAGTTTGATGTCTGATACCTGGTTCCTTGTACACCTCGTAGTCATAAAGGCTGGTGTGCTTCTTTTATGTGGGCTTTGATGCTTCTGAGCTAGATGACAGCTTGTTTACCTTCAAGCCTTTAAGATCTCAGATGCTGTATCTTTTGATAGCCAGGCACAATCTGCTTTCTTCACCACATTTGTTTATGCACACAGTAATCTTCAGTGATCATATAGGGAATGTGGGCACCCACTGATATGATTTTTTGTTCTTTGCTGTCTGATAACTCGTCCCTTCAACACCTCCTGGTCACACAGGCTTCCATGTGGGCTTTGATGCTTCTGCACTAGATGGCTGCTTGTTTATCTTCAAGCTTTTAAGACCTCAAATAATATATCTTCTGATAGCTGGGTACCATCAGTTTTCTTCAGAACATTTGCTTTTGCACACATTTGTCTTCAGTGATCGTGTTGGGAAGGTGTGCATCCTGGAATGCCAATTTAATAGAACAAAGTGTTCTTGCATTGAGTAAGTGCTTGAGTGGAGGCCCAATGTCCATCTGCTACCTTAATACTAAACATATAAATATATGCACATAGAGCTATTTCCCCATCATATATAAAATATTTACATATGTACATGCCTGTATTTAGACCTCTATAAATACCCTTTGTCTCCTAGTTCTTTCCTCTATTTCCTTTTCCTTTCCTCTTGTCCCACTATCATTCTCAGTCTTCATTCTGGTTTCAGTAATTTCTCTTGGTTACATTCCCCTTACCAGGCCTCTCACACCCCCACGTCACCAATTTTGAATCACTTGTTGCTCCCTTGTCCCTGGGTTGTTCAACATCACCTTCTTGCCCCAGCTTCCCTCTCTCCCATGTTCTCCTGGAACCATAGGTCCCGTTGTTTTCTCCTCCAGACTGTTCATCCTGCCTATCTTACGTAGATAGATCTGCAGAGATAATAATATGCACCCCAAAAAAAACATGGCATAGCAAGACAAAGTGACAAAAGATAACAGAATGATGGCAACAAAAAAGAAAACCAATGACTCAAAAAAGAGTAAATTAATTAAAACAAAAAGAAAAAAGAAAGAAAAACCTGTAAATAGATCAAGATCTGATTTTTGACATGTAGGCATTTCCTTCAATTGAGTCAAATGGGGTGCCATGCTCTGGCCTCAAATCTATCCTTTGCACCTCCTTGGGAGCTCCCTGATCTGCTCACCCTATTACTCTGCCACATGCCTTAAGTGTTTAGCCTCGGTGTCATGGGGTCAGTAAAAGTCAATCCTGACACTGAGTCTCCAGTGTTGTCCCCTGTAGGTCCATGGAGCCATGAGGGACATAGTGTTTCAAAGTAGGGCTGGACATATGGTTCACTCTGTGCATTGGCTGTTTGGATCAGGGATATCATCCTCCAGGCTGGGTGTGCCAGGTTGTCCTCCACTCTCTCTTCCTCCCCATTCATTTGCTCCCGTGTACTCTGATCAGACATGTCCCTCTCCCCTAGCTGCAGCCTTAGTGCCGTGCTCTAAAGTGAATTCTTCTGGGTAGGAGATGCAGTTGTCCATGTAGCTGGTATTGGGACAGAGCCCTCAGGGCCCTCTCCTGGCTCCCCACTCCATGCCATCAGGGTGAATTCACATCCAAGAACACTGGATTTGAGTCTCATCCCTCTTTCCCTGTGGAGAAATAAAAATAGACTCCCCTTGTGTGGGTCTGTGCCCTATTCCCCCACCACACATCTTTTTTTTTTCCCTTTCTTCCTGACCCCTCCTTGTTAGTTGGCTACCATATGTACCCCTGGATTGGAAGACCAGCCACTTCTATGCAAATACTTTTTACAGAGGTAGTTCAAGCCTGTCCTATAAGGTCACTTTAGGTAGAAAATCAACTTGTTGTCAGTGAGAGAGTCTTGTTACAATTTAGGAGACACTAGTACACGCCTGCAATTGTAAATAGAGTTTCCCCTGAATCTCTTTGAGAACGGTGGGAACAAAACCAACTCAAGACACAGCAGAAAGCCCCACCTGTGCTCAGCAATGTACCTACTCCTGCATCCTGGTCTTGTTGTTTGTCTGGAGTGCTCCTTGCTGGTCGGAAAGCCCCATGCAGTCCATCCCCAGAGCTGTCCTGTAAGGGCCACACTGACTGCCCTGTCTGTGTCCACCTGCACGGAAATAGATGAGTCCTCAGTGCTCACAGAGGTCAGGGGCAGGTAGAAATGTTTCTTGCAGGGTCAAGGTCAGCACTGCACTGACCAAAAGTAGAGATCCCTGTACACCATGGTCTCTCTCTGGGTGTTGCCTGAATCTAATCAACTCAAAATGCTCTCTCCCTGACATTGACCCCATGGTAGGACCAGCATCTTCAGGAGAAAGAGGGGAAGGAAGGAGGCAAACATTTCTGAACCAAGTACATCCTGACTCAGCAGACTCGAGTCTCCTTCTGGGGAGGTCATTTTTAACCCGGAAACTATACCAAGTATTTCCCTATGAGTGTAATTGACTGATATAAGGTCTGGGATCCATGAGCAGTTTGTTAATGTCACAGCGCCAGTGCTCCACCAGGAGAGTTTTATAAAGCTCTCTCCAAATTAATTTGAATCAAGTTATAAGGCAAACAGATGAACACATGAGGTGGTTGAGGCTACTTATCAGGAAGAATTTCTAATAATACTGGGAATGGTTGGTGAGAAAAAGGCCAGGAAATATGAGCTGAGGTCTTTCTTTCCTATAAGACAATGCACCTGCTCGTTCTTCAAGGGCAGCAAATGCTGAACTCTGAGAATTTCAAACAAAACTTTATCTCATCGGCTCTATAGCACTGCTGTCACAGACTGGGCTGCTCCAGGGGAATCCAATCCAATAAAAGGCATCAGTGCTCCCCATGTGGGGAGATGCCTCCCTCTCATGTCAGTGGCTTGTGAGATGATCCCATGTTCTCAGTCTCTAGGAGACAGCAGACAGCTTTTCCTCTTCTGTTGAACTGAGAGGTACCTCTGAGACTCCTGCTCTGCAGCTGCATCAGGCTGAGGGTTTCTGCCCCTCTCAGGAAGTGGTTTCTCTCACTGTGTGTCTTGCACAGTAATACATGGCCGTGTCTGAGTCCTTCAGGCTGCTCCACTGCAGAGACATGGTGCCGATGGAGTTGTCTGTGCAGATGGTGACTTTTCCTTGGAAGGATGAGTTGTACCTGGTGTCAGCGTCACTAGGAACAATCCTTCCTATCCATTCTAAGCTTATTCCAGGTGTCTGCCTAATCCAGTGAAAATAGTAGCTAGTAAAGCTGAACCCAGATGTCTTACAGGAGATCCTCAAAGATTCTCCGGGTCTCTTCACCTCTGCCCCAGATTGCACCAGCTGTACCTGAGCACAGACACCTTTGGAGGTAGGATTCAGAGATCAGAGATTCCCTCTTCACACACACACCCTCCATTCATCTCAAACCCTGTGGTGATCCTGACCTGGGAGAAGAGCAATGAGGAGAGTTAGGGTGGCAGACCCCATTTTGCAAGGGGGATGGAAAGGAATCACACTGTGGTCTCCAGTTGGGTGATGAGGGAGCTTCCCCTGTGGAGGTAACCTGTGGGTCTAAAATGGATGTCTTCCACTTCGCATATTTCTGCCCTGCCCTCCATGTCAGACTCCTCCAACCTCTTAAACCTGGACACCCAATGCAGGGGAGGTGTGGGTCTTGAGAATGTTGAGTGGGACAAAACCTGATCCTAATAATATTACACAACACACACACAAAGACACAAACACACAGGCATTGGCACCTTAACCCCAGACAGTATTGAACTGTGCCTCTCCACTCAGTGCATCTCTCAGTCCACACTCAGGGGAGAGTGGTTTGAAACCTGGTGTGAGGCTGCAGCCTGGGGAGTCTGGGCCCTCACATACAGTCCCTCCTTACTGTCTTTGAGGAATTATGTCCAGGATAGAAAATACCTCTCTCTCCTTAGTGAAGACTGTGAAAAATCTGATCTCCCAAATGGTCCTTTTCTCAGTAGACTCTCAGGTGTGTCCTAGTGCCCAGTTCTGCCCCGTGCTTCCTGCTGCCTGAGAAGAGGAAACAAATCTCAGGGACTGTCAACTTTACTCGGAGTGTCATCTGTGCAGATTAAAGCCAAAGATGAGTGTGTCACTCTCTGAATACTCATGGCCAACCTGGCCCTTGTTACCGTCTGTCTGACAGTGTAGCTCTGTTCAGAAGAGAAGTTAAAAGTATAACATGGGGAATATTTCACCTTCATCAGTTTCATAATCTGTCCTAAATATTTCTCTGATCTACTGTCATCTAAACTAAAGAAAACCATCAGTGTGTTAACTCTTTTACTCTGAGGAGGCCGTAGAGTTCCGGGAACATCAAAAACCGCTGATGTAACAGCCCACAAAGACAATGTCCTACATCTGGGTTTTAAGAGGAGTGACTGGGGACTTTAAGCCACATGAGGTGCAGCTAATTGTTTCTCCCTTTCCAGAGTGATGATCATTGAAAACACATGGAAACCATTCATCCAATGCTGTAATGAATCATGGATATGAGTCTCCTGAACTCTATGACCAGAAGAAAGAGGTGGTGCCTTGCTAACAGTACCCACTTCTTTGGAAAAGATAGCATTGGAAGATCTTGGGTAGAGTGGGATAAAAAGTGAAACAATACACACACGCATACACACACACACACAAAGAAAATAAAAATAAAAAGACTACGCTTATTGGTTGGGTAGACTTGTGGAAGTCCTGAGACTATGGCTGTCAGCGTCCCTTCAGGTGTGGGACTGAACTCACCCCTTGGGAAAACTTCCAGTCAAATAATCCACAAAACTACCAGAGAGCAATAGTCCTGGGCAGATACAATTAACTTAGAATAATCAAACTTCTGCGATTAAAAGGGCAACATTTATCCAGGGGAAAATTCAGAATGTTTGGAAAGAAAAGGTAATTATAACAGGAGTTTGTGAGTATTACAGTCAATGAAATGAAACAAGAGTGTATGAAAAGTTGAATGAATATTAATCTTCTCGATACAACTTCATGCAATCCACAAGAAAGTGTAAGGATAAAAATAGAAAATAATATTAAAATGTTTCCCTTCAGTTCTCCTCTGATAGGGAGAGAACACCTCAGGTTGTGGTTTATGCACTCGGAGTCTCCCAAGAAGAAAACAAGGACCCAGAGAAGATGTCCTAATTCCATGTTCATTCTCCTCCCTCTGCTCTCTGGAGTTGATGGTTATGCTAGAAACATCTAAATCTCAGTTCTCAGAGACAGGAAGAGGGCTAAAAACCATGACACAGGGGAAAATGGGGTAGGGGGTGGCCAAATGCTGCTAGGAAACGTGTATCTTGCTCCCCATGCACTGAGTCTTGAATCTGGGTCATGCGCCTGTTTGTCCTCAGACCCTGTGCAATGCATCCCAATCTTCCCTTCATGGTGTTTACAATCTGATCTCACATAGCTTCCCTGACCTACTTTTATCGGCATCACCACATGCATTAAATAAATGCTATATTCCTGTTGTGGGGACCCAGGTACTTGACATAATCTCTTGAAGAGTGAGTCATTTTTTTCTTGTTTTTTTTTTAAACAATTTATTAGGGGCTCATACAACTCTTATCACAGTTCATACATATACATACATCAATTGTATAAAGCACATCTGTACATTCTTTGCCCTAATCATTTTCCTTTTTTTTCTCCTCTTTTCTTTTTTTACATTTTATTCGGAATTCATACAACTCTTATCACAATCCATACATATACATACATCAATTGTATAAAGCACATCCCCACATTCCCTGCCCCAATCATTCTCAAAGCATTTGCTCTCCACTTAAGCCCTTTGCATCAGGACCTCTCTTTTTCCCCTCCCTCCCCTCTCCCCACTCCCTCATGTGCCCTTGGTAATTTACACATCGTTATTTTGTCATATCTTGCCCTATCCGGAGTCTCCCTTCCCCCCTTTCTCTACCGTCCCTCTCCCAGGGAAGAGGTCACATGTGGATCCTTGCAATCAGTTCCCCCTTGCCAACCCACTCACCATCCACTCTCCCAGCATCGCCCCTCACACCCTTGGTCCTGAAGGTATCATCCACCCTGGATTCCCTGTGCCTCCAGGCCTCATATGTACCAGTGTACAGTCTCTGCCCTATCCAGCCCTGCAAGGTAGAATCATGGTAGTTGGTGGGAGGAAGCATCCAGGATCTGGGGGAAAGCTGTGTTCTTCATCGGTACTACCTCGCACCCTAATTAACCCATCTCCTCTCCTAAACCCCTCTATGAGGGGATCTCCATTGGCCGACACTTGGGCCTTGGGTCTCCACTCTGCACTTCCCCCTTCATTCATTATGGTATATAGATAGATAGATAGATAGATACACACACACACACATATATACATATACACATACACATATCTACACATACATACACACACACATATCTTTTTTTTTTTTTTGCATGATGCCTTATACCTGGTCCCTTGGCAACTCGTGATCGCACTGGCCGGTGTGCTTCTTCCATGTGGGCTTTTTTGCTTCTGAGCTAGATGGCCACTTGTTCACCTTCAAACCTTTAAGACCCCACACACTATCTCTTTTGATAGCCGGGCACCATCAGCTTTCTTCACCACATTTGCTTATGCACCCATTTGTCTTCAGCGATCCTATCATGGAGGTGAGCAGTCAATGATAGGATTTTTTGTTCTTTGATACCTGGTAACTGATCCCTTCCGGACCACTCGATCACACAGGCTGGTGTTTTCTTCTATGTGGACTTTGTTGCTTCTGAGCTAGATGGCCGCTTGTTTATCTTCAAGCCTTTAAGACCCCAGGCACTATCTCTTTTGATAGCCGGGCACCATCAGCTTTCTTCACCACATTTACTTGTTCACCCACTTTGGCTCCAGCCATTGTGTCGGGAGAGTGAGCATCATAGAGTTCCAATTTAATAAAAGGAAGTATTCAAGCATTGAGGGAGTGTTTGAGTAGAGGCCCAAAGTCCTTCCGCCACCTTAATACTTAACCTATAAATATAGACACATAGATCTATTTCCCCATCCTCCTATATATATTTTCATGTACATGTCTTTTTCTACACCTCCACAAATGCCCTTTGACTCCTAGCTCTTTCCTCCATCTCCCTTGACTTTCCTCCTGCCCTACTACCATGCCCTACTACCATGGGCTAGTATACCTCTTCTCTAAGCAACCTTACCCTTGATCATTTCCCACCAGGCCTGCCACTCCACCCTCTCTACCATTTTGGGTCCCATGTTGTTCCCTTGTCCCTGTGTTTGTTAACACCACTTCCTTACCCCCCCTAACCCCCACCCTAAGTCCCCCCGGAACTGTCGGTCCCGTTGTTTTTCCTCCAGATAGTTCATCCAGCCTGTCCTATTCAGACAGACCTGTGGAGACACTAACATGCACGAAAACAAGACAGAGGAAAACAAAGCAACAGTATACAACCAGACAACAAAACAACAAAAACAAACCACTGACAAAGAACAAAACAAAACACTTCACAAGAGAAAAGCTTGTAGTTAGTTCAGGGATTGTTTGCTGGCCCTTAGGAGCCATGAAGTGGATTCGAGATTCATGGGAAGACATTCCAGAAGACATGGTGTGACGTGCCTTCTAGAAATGTAGTATTTGTAATGCTATGGATGGCAGTGATGACATCAGTTCGGCCCTATAGGACATGGGGAGATGTCTTTGTGTTTTTCTCAGGCTCTAACCCTTGATAAGTGTTAAAAGCCTTGTCTTTCTCCATGGAGCACCTGGTCACTGGAACTGCTGGGTTGGCAGTCCAATGGGGCTCCCACAGGGCTCCACTATGGGACAGAAAAAGTGAAGATTTCAGTGAACTTAATAGGAAAAATAAAATTTACATTGAATTACTTCAACACTCAATTTACGATGAATTATCTTTTAAAAAATTAAGCAACACAAAACAGATAATTCATCAAGCACTTAAAGAGAAACATGCAATAGCCATCCTGATTAAAGCTAAAAGCCGAACCTTGGAAAAACCAGTAGAACTACAGAAAACATTAGCTTTGAAAGATGTTTTTGTAACCTTATGTGTTAGACATAACCTGACAGTAGTGTAAGCTCTCTAATATTATGTGGCCTTTGGGATATTGCATCTTAAGTACATAGTATTTACAAATAATGACCAGGAGATATGAAACTCAGTATTAACCATCATAGACAGTCCTATCCAGTTCTGTCTTTCTCATCCTGTCCACCCCCCACACCCCCTGCTATAAGCTCAAAAGTAACAAAAAATTGAGTGAAACAAAACAATTCAGAAGTTGTGAAATCTGTCTTATATTATAATTTTAGTCCAATTCCTAAGTTATACCACCTTTAGAGATATTTTAGTATTATATATATATATATATCCAATTCTCTTTATAAAAGTGAAAGCATAGCTTAAGGAGCCCTGAGTGGGATGGAGGTCAATGATCCACAGCTTCATATGTAACACAGAACCTGACAGTTCAAACTCCCCTTAAGTTGCATCATTGAAAAATACACTCACCTCATTTTACTAAGACAAGCAAGGTAACGCTATCACAGAATAAACACCCCATAGAATACAGTAGCACTACACCAGAGCATTATCTTTAAGGCTGTAAACTCTATGGAGTCTGACTGTGCCATTTCTCTCTAGGCATACCTTTCTAAGTTTCTCCAAGAAACAACTGGTGAGGTTGAACCAATGACTTTTATTTTGCATCTAAGAGCTTAAAATCATTGCCTCTCCTGATTCCATATGCATGAGAATCAGAAAATTGAAACAGAAAGCCAAACGTGTCTATGTCACAAATAATTTGCATCGTGGATGCATTTATCCTCAGTACGTGAACATTAGAGAGAGTCAAATTAAAATTTAATTATGACTTGCAATCAGAGGCAAACTATATTTCACTGAACTCAAACTAAAAGCTTTTCTTAGAGAAAACAAAAAACTGGTTACTGATGTGAAATTATATTGTTATGGTAACTGATGTGGAATTATATTGTTTTACTATTTTATTATTTGAAGGAAAAAATATCAAGGAAATGGCATTGACCTCTACTAGACTAACATATCAGTCCTTGGAAAATAACAGGCTTGGTAAATACAAGGTTCAGAGAAATTATAGGAAAATGTTCATTGATATGAATTGTCATGGTAAGTGCAGGAAGCAGCTGCAACATAACAATTGTGAGGATGACCATGAATTGGACAAAATTTATTCCATGTTGGGTGAACAAGTAAATGTGGTGAAGAAAGCTGATGGTGCCCGGCTATCAAAAGAGATAGTGAAAACACTCCACCTGCAGTCTCGGCTTTGCAGTCCCTGAGGAGCCGTCAGTGAGCTCCAGCCAGCTCTCACCACCTGGGGCCCTGTTGGGTCCCCAGTGCCAGCCCTAAGCCTGCCGCAGCCCGCCCCAGCCACCCCAGGAAATGGCACAGTGGCCTGAGCCTCCACACAATAAGGTTACTCCTGTCTCCCAGAAGCATGGGGCCTATTAAAGGATCAAGGAAAAATCAACAGACCACATCACTCCCAACAAAAAAATCAGAAAAACGAGGCACTTTAACAGACCTAACGTCACTCATAGAAGAAACAGATATAGATCAGCCACAAAAGGAAATCTTCAGAACTCTGCTTGCAGTAATACAGGAGCTAAGAGAAGCAAACCAAAATAAGGATGCAACGATAGAAGGGATGAAATGCACAATAGAGGGGATGAAGTCCACAATAGAGGGGATGAATACTATCCACCAAAAGGAACTGCAGAAACTAACAGAGGAGGTAGCAGAGGCCACACAAAAGGTCACAGAAGCTATATCTAGGCTTGAGGAGGCTGAGAACCGTATCAGTGAACTCGAGGACGCTCAAAACAAACGAAGCAAGCGAGAAAAACAATCAGATAGGAAAATTAAAGAAACAGAAGACAGCCTGAGATCAATGACAGATGCTATGAAGAGGAATAATATTCGAATAATTGGTCTACCGGAACACAACATAACACACAAATCGACCGCCAAGATAGCAAAGGAATTCCTGGAAGAAAATTTCCCCAACCTAACAAAGGAGAATCCGACTCTCATACAGGAAGCAGAGAGGACGCCGGCTAAGCTAAACACCAAGAAGAACACGCCAAGGCATATAATTGTAAAATTATCCAACTTAGAGGAAAAAGAGAAAATTCTACGAGCATCAAGAGAAAGGAAGACAGTCACATACAAAGGAGCGCAGGTAAGGGTATGCTCAGACTTATCAGCTGAAACCATGAAGAGGAGGAGAGAATGGAGCAGCATCTTCCAAATTCTGAAAGATAAAAATGCCTCCCCCAGAATCCTATACCCTGCCAAGTTATCCATTAAGATAGAGGGTAAGATAAGGGTCTTCCAGGACAAGGAAGAACTCAAAAAATATACTGCAAGTCACCCGACCCTGCAGAACATACTGGCTGACTCACTATGGCCAGAAGATCAAGCTCCAACTAGAACCTCCAGGAGACCACCATATAGCCCATCTCCATCTAGAAGCCAACATGCCAGCAACACGTACCAGGACAACACGGTCTCAGATGGAAAAGAGGACAGGATAGAAACCCTCCACTCAAACGCAGTACACTGATATGAAGGAAGATAGGCAAAGACCCAAAACACAAAACAGAATATGGCAACCATGAAGCCAGAGATTGTAATAATCACTTTGAATACAAATGGGCTCAATTCATATGTTAAAAGAAAGCGGCTGGAGGATTGGATTAGAAAACATAACCCATCAATCTGCTGCCTGCAAGAGACACACCTTAAGCAAGCAGACAAGCATATGCTGAGAATAAAGGGCTGGCAGAAAGTTTACCAAGCAAATGGTAACTCCAAGAAGGCAGGAGTGGCTATCTTAATCTCCGACAAAATGGATCTCAAGATCCAAAACATAAAAAGAGACAAAGAGGGACATTACATAATGCTCAAAGGCTCAGTAAACCAGGAAGCAATAAGCATACTGAATATTTACGCACCTAATAATGGTGCGGCAAATTTCGTCAAACAAACTATTAAAAAAATGACAGAAGAAATCACGGAAACAACAATAATAGTGGGGGACTTCAACACTCCACTATCAGAGAAAGACAGGTCACAGGGAAAGAAGCTCAGCAAAGAGGCCAGAGAGCTAAACAATGTAATTAGGCAACAGGGCCTGATAGACATCTATAGAGCCTTTCATCCAAAAGCAAAAGGTTTCACATTCTTCTCCAATCCACACGGATCTTTCTCAAGAATAGATCACATGCTGGGGCACAAGGCCAGCCTGAGTAAATTCAAACACATAGATATTATCCAGACGTCTTTCTCAGACCACCATGCCATAAAGCTGGAGATTAATAGAAGGGCACCCAGAAAAGCAAGGGCCACCAATTGGAGAATAAACAACGATCTCCTGCGACATGAATGGGTTAAGGTCCAGATCAGAGAGGATATCAGGAAATTTCTAGAAACTAATGAGAACGAGCATACAACATATCAAAACTTATGGGACACTGCAAAGGCAGTTATCAGAGGTAGCTTGATATCACTGAATGCATACATGAAAAAAGAAGAAAGGCGTATGACAGATATGTTAACACAAAACCTCCAACAACTAGAACAGAGTCAACAGAACTACCCCTCCAATAGCAAGAGAAAAGAAATAATAAAAATCAGGGCGGAGTTAAACCAGTGGGAAGACAAAAGAACAATGCAAAGGATTAACGCAACTAGAAGCTGGTTTTATGAACGAATTAATAAAATTGACACTCCCCTGGCAAAGCTTACCAAAGATAGAAAGGAACAATCATCAATAGCCAGGATGAGGGATGAATCGGGGGCAATAACAACAGACCCCAATGAGATAAAAAGGATAATCACAAAGTACTATGAAGGTTTGTATTCTAATGAATTCAGAAACCTGGAAGACATGGATAAATATTTAGAAAAACAATCTATCCCTAGATTATCTGAGACAGAGATCAAGAACCTCAACAAACCCATAGCGAAGGAAGAAATAGAGAGTGTCATCAAAAACCTACCAAGGAAAAAGGCCCCAGGGCCAGATGGCTACACAGCAGAATTTTACCAAACATTCAGGGAAGAGCTGACACCGATCCTCCACAAAGTATTCCATAACATAGAAAAGAACGGCAAGCTCCCAAACTCATTTTACGAAGCCAGCATTACTTTGATACCCAAACAGGGAAAAGACCCCACAAGCGTAGAGAATTATAGACCAATATCTCTAATGAACATAGATGCAAAAATCCTTAACAAAATATTGGCCAATAGAATACAAAGGAACATCAAACATATCATTCACCACGACCAAGTAGGATTCATCCCAGCGATGCAGGGATGGTTTAACATCCGAAAATCCATCAATATCATTCACCACATCGAGAAGAAAAAGGATAAAAACCATACGATAATATCCATAGATGCAGAAAAAGCATTTGACAACATCCAGCATCCATTCCTAATCAAAACACTCATGAAGATAGGATTGGAAGGTAAGTTCCTCAAGCTCATACAAGCTATCTATGAAAGACCAACAGCCAACATCATAGTCAATGGAGAAAAGACAAGAACAATACCACTGAAAAAGGGTACAAGACAAGGATGCCCCCTGTCCCCTCTTCTATTCAATATCGTTTTGGAGGTTCTGGCTAACAACATAAGACAGCGGAAGGACATCAAAGGGATCCAGTTGGGAGAGGAGGAGGTGAAACTATCGTTATTTGCAGATGACATGATCCTATACATTGAAGACCCCCAAAACTCCACAGTTGGAATACTTACAGCAATAGAGGAATACGGAAGAGTAGCAGGATACAAGATCAATAAACAGAAGTCGGTAGGGTTTCTATACACATCGGACAGGGCCATGGAAGAGGCGATTAAGAGGGAAGTACCCTTCACAGTAGCCAAGAACAAACTGAAATACCTAGGAATATACTTAACAAAAAATACTAAAGACCTATATAAGCATAATTATAAAACCCTATTACAGGAAACCAAAAGTGACCTTCACAAATGGATGAAGCTCCCCTGCTCATGGTTAGGTAGGCTGAACATAGTAAAGATGACAGTTCTTCCTAAAGCACTCTACAAGTTCAATGCTATACCAATCCAATTACCATCAACCTTCTTCAAAGAATTGGAAAAACTGACCACCAACTTCATATGGAGAGGGAAGAAACCCAGAATTAGCAGAGAACTCCTCAAGAAGAAGGACACAATTGGAGGACTCGCCCTACCTGATTTTAATGCCTACTACACAGCTACAGTGGTCAAAACAGCATGGTACTGGCACAATGATAGACACTCAGACCAGTGGAAAAGAATAGAAAGCCCAGGAGTAAAATCATCAGCATATAGACAACTGATCTTCGACAAGGGTCCCAAAAACGTCAAGTGGGAAGCAAATGCCCTCTTTAATAAGTGGTGCTGGAAACAATGGATATCCACATGTAGAAAGTTGAAACAAGACGTCTACCTCACCCCATGCACAAGAATACACTCAAGGTGGATCACAGATCTAGAAGTCAAACCCCAAACCATCAGGACCATTAAGGAGGGAATCGGGACTAATCTCAGAGCACTGGCCCAGGGAGCACATAGGCTCACTGCAACAGGGAAGGGGACACACACAGGTGATCTGGAAATCGACAAATGGGATCTAATAAGAATAAAACACCTGTGCACCTCGAAAGACTTTGCCAAGAGGGTGACAAGGCAACCCACAGACTGGGAGAAGATTTTTAGTAATGACACGTCAGACAAAGGGCTCATTACTAAAATCTACAACACCATCATGACCTGCAAAAAGAGGAAAACAGTTAACCCCCTAAGGAAGTGGGCAAAAGAAATGAGAAGAACTTTCACTAGAGAGGATATCAATATGGCCAATAAATATATGAGAAAGTGCTCGAAGTCCCTTGCCATAAGAGAAATGCAAATCAAAACAACCATGAGATACCACCTAACACCCCTCAGGATAGCTCAGATCAGTAAATCAGAGAGCAACAAGTGTTGGAGGGGCTGTGGTGAAATAGGAACCCTCCTCCACTGCTGGTGGTCGTGCAGATTTGTACAGACACTGTGGAAAGCAATCTGGCGATACCTAAAGAAAATGGAAATTGATCTACCTTACGACCCAGCCATCCCTCTACTGGGCATATACCCGGTTGAAGCAGCAAATAAAACACGACCAGTCATATGCGCTCCAATGTTTATTGCGGCACAATTCACAATAGCAAAGACTTGGAAACAGCCTAAGTTTCCATCGATAGACGAGTGGATTAGCAAACTTTGGCACATACACACAATGGAGTATTATGCAGCACTAAAAAGCACCGATGAGCACATGAAACACGTTATTTCATGGGAAGAGCTGGAAGGAATTATGTTAAGCGAGGTAAGCCAGACCCAAAGGGACAGGTACAACATGAGTCCCCTGAGGTAAGTACAATCAGCATGACAGAAATGGGGCATTAATCCACCCAAGGGGAGGGTATGGTTTATATCTCCACAGGGAAAGTGGGACCAGACTTCAACGCAGTGTCACAAGGTGTGAATGCAATATCCCGGTGTGGAGGACGGAACCGGTGGAGAGGTCTGGGAGGCTGGCCCCAGCACCATAAATTAAGTGGATTCCTGCCCCTCCCCCGAAAAGAACTTGTTCCAAAGGACGACATTGACCCTGCAGCTATGGGAGATGGACATATTTGATCAGAGCACACGGGAGCAGATGAAGGGGCAGGAGGAGAGAGTGGAGCACAGCCGGGCCCACCAGGCCGTGATGATGATGTTCCTGAGTAGAGCAGTCAGTCCACAGAGAGAACAACATGGCTGGCCCTACTATGAGACATGATGCCCCTCAGTGACTAAGGGCGATACAGGGGACAGCACCGGAGACACAGTGTGGGAATTGCACCTGACCTGATCCCACCACACCGAGGCAATGCACTGGGGGAGTGCAGCGGAACAGCAAGGGAAGGGAGTGGCAAGGTCCCCAGGGAATGCTGAAAGCGGACTTTGGGGCCAGGGCGTGGTGCCCCAACAGACTGGACTGGAAAACGCTCCTAAGGGCCAGCAAAGATCCCTGAACTAACTACAAGCTTT
This sequence comes from Tenrec ecaudatus, assembly GCF_050624435.1. NCBI lineage: Eukaryota > Metazoa > Chordata > Mammalia > Afrosoricida > Tenrecidae > Tenrec > Tenrec ecaudatus. The sequence goes on from NW_027459040.1 coordinate 286,105, forward strand.
TCTCTTGTGAACTGTTTTGTTCTGTTCTTTTTCAGTGGTTTGTTTTGGTTGTTTTGTTGTCTGGTTGTATACTGTCGCTTTGTGTTCCTCTGTCTAGTTTTCGTGCATGTTAGTGACCCCACAGGTCTGTCTGAATAGGACAGGCTGGATGAACTATCTGGATGAAAAACAACGGGACCGACAGTTCCGGGGGGACTTGGGGTGGGGGGTTGGGGGGGTAAGGAAGTGGTGTTAACAAACCCAGGGACAAGGGAAAAACATGGGACCCCAAAGGGTAGAGAAGGGCGAGTGGCAGGCCTGATGGGAAATGATCAAGGGTAAGGTTGCTTAGAGAAGAGGTATACTCTAGCCCAGGGGGCGATGAAGCATGGTAGTAGGGCAGGAGGAAGGTCAAGGGAGATGGAGGAAAGAGCTAGGAGTCAAAGGGCATTCATGGAGGTCTAGACAAAGACATGTACATGCATATATATATAGGAGGTTGGGGAAATAGATCTTTGTGTCGATATTTATAGGTCAAGTATTGGGGTGGCGGAAGGACCTTGGGCCTCTACTCAAACACTCCCTCTATGCATGAATACCTTCTTTTATTAAATTGGAACTCTATGATGCTCACTCTCCCGACACAACGGCTGGAGCCAAAGTGTGTGAACAAGTAAATGTGGTGAAGAAAGCTGATGGTGCCCGGCTATCAAAAGAGATAGTGACTGGGGTCTTAAAGGCTTGAAGATAAACAAGCGGCCATCTAGATCAGAAGCAACAAAGTCCACATGGAAGAACACACCAGCCTGTGTGATCGAGTGGTCCCAAAGGGATCAGTTACCAGGCATCAAAGAACAAAAAATCATATCATTGACTGCACACCTCCATGATAGGATCGCTGAAGACAAATGGGTGCACAAGCAAATGTGGTGAAGAAAGCTGATGGTGCCCGGCTATCAAAAGAGATAGTGTCTGGGGTCTTAAAGGCTTGAAGGTGAACAAGCGGCCATCTCGCTCAGAAACAAATAAGCCCACATGGAAGAAGCACACCGGCCAGTGCGATCACGAGGTGCCCAAGGGACCAGATATAAGGCATCATGCAAAAAAAAAAAAAGATATGTGTGTGTATGTATGTGTATATATGTGTATATGAATATATGTATGTGTATATATATATTATATTAAATGAAGGGGGAAGTGCAGAGTGGAGACCCAAGGCCCAAGTGTCGGCCAATGGAGATCCCCTCATAGAGGGGCTTAGGAGAGGAGATGGGTTAACTAGGGTGTGAGGTAGTATTGATGAAGAACACAGCTTTCCCCCAGATCCTGGATGCTTCCTCCCCCCAACTACCATGATCCGAATTCTACCTTGCAGGGCTGGATAGGACAGAGGCTGTACACTGGTACATATGATGGTTGGAGGTACAGGGAATCCAGGGTGGACGATACCTTCAGGACCAAGGGTGTGAGGGACGATGCTGGGAGAGTGGAGGGTGAGTGGGTTGGAAAGGGGGAACTGATTACAAGGATCCACATGTGACCTCTTCCCTGGGAGAGGGACAGCAGAGAAGGGGGGAAGGGAGACCCCGAATAGGGCAATATATGACAAAATAACGAGGTATGAATTACCAAGGGCATATGAGGGAGGGGGGAAAGGGGAGGGAGGGGCGGGGGGGAAAAGAGGACCTGATGCAAGGGGCTTAAGTGGAGAGCAAATGCCTTGAGAATGATTGGGGCAGGGAATGTATGGATGTGCTTTATACAATTGATGTACGTATATGTATGGATTGTGGTAAGAGTTGTTGGAGTCCCTAATAAAATGTAAAAGAAGAAAAGAGAAAAAAAAATGATTAGGGCAAAGACTGTACAGATGTGCTTTATACAATTGATGTATGTATATGTATGAACTGTGTAAAGAATTGTATCAGCCCCAATAAATTGTTAAAAAAAAAAAAAAGGAAAAAAAAAAAAAAGAGATAGTGACTGGGGTCTTAAAGGCTTGAAGATAAACAAGCAGCCATCTAGCTCAGAAGCAACAAAGTCCACATGGAAGAACACACCAGCCTGTGTGATCGAGTGGTCCGGAAGGGATCAGTTACCAGGCATCAAAGAACAAAAAATCCTATCATTGACTGCTCACCTCCATGATAGGATCGCTGAAGACAAATGGGTGCATAAGCAAATGTAGTGAAGAAAGCTGATGGTGCCCGGCTATCAAAAGAGATAGTGTCTGGGGTCTTAAAGGCTTGAAGGTGAACAAGCGGCCATCTAGCTCAGAAGCAAAAAAGCCCACATGGAAGAAGCACACCGGCCAGTGCGATCACGAGGTGCCAAGGGACTAGGTATAAGGCATCATGCAAAAAAAAAAAAAGATATAAGTGTGTGTATGTATGTGTATATGTGTGTATATGTATATATGTATAGGTATATATATATATATATATATATATATATATATATATATATATATATATATATATATATATATATATATATATATATATACCATATTAAATGAAGGGGGAAGTGCAGAGTGGAGAGCCAAGGCCCATGTGTCGGCCAATGGAGATCCCCTCATAGAGGGGTTTAGGAGAGGAGATGGGTTAATTAGGGTGCGAGGTAGTACCGATGAAGAATACAGCTTTCCCCCAGATCCTGGATGCTTCCTCCCCCCAACTACCATGATCCGAATTCTACCTTGCAGGGCTGGATAGGGGAGAGGCTGTACACTGGTACATATGAGGGCTGGAGGTACAGGGAATCCAGGGTGGATGATACCTTCAGGACCAAGGGTGTAAGGGACGATGCTGGGAGAGTGGAGGGTGAGTGGGTTGGAAAGGGGGAACTGATTACAAGGATCCACATGTGACCTCTTCCCTGGGAGAGGGACGGTAGTGAAGGGTGGGAAGGGAGACTCCGGATAGGGCAAGATATGACAAAATAACGATGTGTAAATTACCAAGGGCACATGAGGGAGTGGGGAGAGGGGAGGGAGGGGAAAAAGAGAGGTCCTGATGCAAAGGGCTTAAGTGGAGAGCAAATGCTTTGAGAATGATTGGGGCAGGGAATGTGGGGATGTGCTTTATACAATTGATGTATGTATATGTATGGATTGTGATAAGAGTTGTATGAGTCCCTAATAAAATGTAAAAAAAGAAAAGAGGAGAAAAAAAAGAAAATGATTAGGGCAAAGAATGTACAGATGTGCTTTATACAATTGATGTATGTATATGTATGAACTGTGATAAGAATTGTATGAGCCCCAATAAATTGTTAAAAAAAAGAGATAAGTGAATAAAGAATGAATGCAAAAAAATAAATAAATGTTCTATTTTAAAAGAGAAAAAAAAACCCAAAAAATTTATTCCATGTTGATATAGACTAACTGTGAGTCAGACCTGAGGGTGAGTATGAGTCAGAACCAATTCCAGGGCCTTTAACAGCCTACAACAGCCTGTCAAAGAAAGACATTTTAGGATCCATAAGTGTAATTTAATTCATGAATTATAAATCCCAGTGAAATATTCTCATGAAAGAAATGCAAATCTCCCAACACAATTCTCATTGGGTTAGTCCCACCCTGATTCTACCATGAAATTCCTGTTACAATCTTCCATTTATTACCAGGTCACCTCCATCCACTTACTAACTGATGTGGTCTTATGCCATATCTAGCAATCCTCTCAGAGAAACAGCAAACTAAGAATTTTACCCAAAGCCAAGTAAAACAAAATAAACACAAACCCAAATTATCAGAAAAGTTATTTAAATATGTAAATGTGCTATAATCCCCAAAGATATAAAAACATCACAATGTGTCATTTTCCTCTATGAATAAATGTAAAGGTTATAGTAATTCTTTGAACTTGAAGTCCTTAAGAGACGCAGATAGTTAATATGGTTAGCACCTAACAGAAAATTTGTCTTCCTTGAGAGACAGGCTTTGGTGACCTACCTTAGAAAAATCAAACCTTGAAAATTCGATGAGGCTTTTTCTAGGGAGACAAAAAGAGTCTCCCTAAATTAAGATGCACTGAAAAGCAAGTGCTCTCTTAAACTTCTTCAAACCTGAATGTTAATAGTGCTTGGCTATCAAAAGACATAGCATCTGGGATCTTAAAGCAGGAGTCCTCAAACTTTTTAAATAGGGGGCCCAGTTTGCTGTCCCTCAGACCATTGGAGGACCGGACTATAGTTTAAAAAAAAAAAAAAGAAGAACTATGAACAAATTCCTATGCACCCTGCACTTTTTTTTAAGGGTGGAGACAGACCCAGTCATGGACATGGCATCCTGCTGGGTCTCCTTGTTTATTAATTTCCAGCCAATCAGTTCAGAAAGCTGAAGAGGGTGAAGCGGGAAAGGGTGAAGCTGCCACCAGGAGCTCTGGACATACTCTTCTGGGGCAAGCTTGGCAGGTACAGACTGTCGACAAGACCTCCCAGGCCCCACCAGGGACTGGTAGGAAGACCATGGATCAGTGGCTGCTCTCTCACACAGATGGAGACCTGGAACTCAGGGGTGGTGCCATGGGCCTGCATGCTCCAGCAGGTCATAGACCATCAGTGTCCTGGTGAGCCTAGAAGGATTTGACCAGAGTGATTCATGGGGTGACTGGAATGGAGCCCCCGACTGGGACATGGCCTTGTAGTGGTTGCAACTGCTCACACAACTTAGGGGTCAGGATGGGCCCTGGTGAGGGCTGGAGCCCCTTGGGGAATTGGGGCTCATAGGGGTGAGACCAGACAGGCAGGGAGGGGCTTCCAGGCTGAGGAGAGAAGTCAAGGGTGTTATATCTTTCAAGACACAGACACCCTAAAAGCAGAGTCCCAGCCTCCAGCCTCGGAGGCCAAGATGAACTAGCGCTTGGCCCCATCCTGGCACAGGGCATAGCGTCATCAGGAAACACCGTTCCCCACCACCCCATCTAGCCCTCTCTGCCTGAAGGTCTGTAGGCTGTAGTTCTAAAGGAGGGTGACCAATACCTGTGGCTGTTGGGGGTGTGTGGGGGTTGGGCTGCACATTTACTTCCTCTGGGAGGCAGATTTGTTGCCTTCAGAGATGTACTTCAGGGAGCTGCTGAATATTCAGAAGCGGGATTGCCCACGCTTGGGGCCATCATTGAGCAACTCGTGGCCAAGCCCGTGGCCAGCCTCATTTACCGCAGGGCATCTTAAAGGCATCAGGCTGATTGCACTCGGGCCGCTTGGCCACGCTATCATTGTGGATGGTCTCCGTGAAGGCTGGCCACGGCAGCAAGTGCTCCTACATGGAGCCCATGGAGAACAGCTCGTAGCTGCACTTGGCACACACATAGTGGGCTATTCTGGAAAACCTCGCCCCCAGAGAAGCTTCAGAAAGACAAAGTGCTACCAGGTTCCTATCCTGCTCCCACACTCTGACAGCTCCAAGTGCACTGACCCCATCAGACATATCTTATTTTGAAGTAAAAAAAAAACACAAACAAAAACAACAGGCAAAAACACCCGGCGGGCCAGATAAATGTCTTTGGCCGGCTGCATGTGGCCCGCGGGCCATAGTTTGAGGATCCCTGTCTGAAATGCTTGAAGGTAAACAAGTGGCCATCTAGATGAGAAGCAACAAAGCCCATGTGGAAGAAGTACACTAGCCTGTGTGATCATGAAGTGTCCATAGCATAGGATCAAGTATCAGGCATCAAAGAACAAAAAAATCTCATCTTTGTGCCTGAGGTAGGGTGGGGAGTGGAGACCCAAAGCCCATCTGTAGGCAACTGGTCATCCCCTTACAGAATGGTTGTAGAGAGATGAACCAGTCAGGGTGCAGTGTAGCAATGATGAAACATAAAAATTTCCTCTAGTTCTTAAATACTTCCTCCCCCCGCCCTGCCACACACACACTATCATGATGCCAATTCTACTTTACAAATCCGGCTACACCAAGGAATTACACTGGTACAGATAGGAACTGAAAACACAGGGAATCAGGACAGATGATCCCTTTGGGACCAGTTCTGAGTGATGATATCAGGAGGGTGGAGGGAGGGTGGGGTAGAAGGGAGAACAGATTACAAGGATCTACATATATCCTCCTCCCTGGTGGATGGACAGCAGTAAAGTGGGTGAAGGGAGACATTGATGTAATATATGAAAAAATAGTTATAATTTATAAATTATCAAGGGTTCATAAGGGAGGGGGAGTGGTGAAGGGAGGGGAAAAATGAAGAGCTGATACCAAGGGCTCAAGTAGAAAGAAAATATTTTGAGAATATGATGGCAACAAATGTACAAATATGCTTGACACAATGGGTGGATGTGTGGATTGTGATAACAGGTGTACAAGGCCCAAATTTTAAAAACAGATAGGCAGTCCCTCGGAGGCACTCCATAAACACAAATTGGTAAACACAATGACATGAATCTCTAACTGGAACAACTAGCTTTCTAAACTCTGGGATGGCAGGTAGCCAGGCTGGGATACCTATGTTCCTCTGAACAAAGAGGAAGGACAGGCTATGGGAAAGAAAACACTTCTTGGGAACTAGAAAGACTTACATCGATTCTGCCTATCAAATCTCAAACCATATGCACTCTTAAAATATGCCTGCTAATGAATGTCTTAAATCTCCCATGCTTCCCTGGACTGACCTGAGATTACTAGATGAATAAAGAAATTAAAACTCCCTGGAAACTATCCCTTGACAATGGATCATGTAGAGAAGGTTAAGAAAAGAAAATATAGGGAGGACATTTTACAGTATTCTTTTACCTCAATAATTACAGCAGGAATTGAGAAGCCTCAATGTGTTGTTTATGGTGAATTTCTATCAGTCAAACCTATGAAGCCAAACAAATTAAAACGCCATTTTGATAGCAAGCATCAGAGCTTCTCTGGCAAGGATACCAACTATTTTAAAAGCAAAGCTGATGGACTCAAGAAAGCCAGACTTGCCACTGTTGGAAAGTACCACAAGGAAAACATAGCAGCCATTGAAGTTTCCTATTTGGTGGCACACAGAATCACCAGGCAGGACTCTGCAACCTCACACCATTGCTGAACATTTACTGTTGCTTAGCAGCCAAAGACATTGTTTGAGTTATGATGAGAGACGAATTTGTGACAAAATTGCATGCAATTTCTTTATCTAACGACACTGTCTGCAGAATAGATGTCATGTCTGCTGATATTCTTATTAGGTCTTCCAATAAATTAAATCTGCTCCACTTCCAATATTTAGCATCCAGCTTGATGAATCTACAGACATTGCAAACTGTTCAGTTACTGGTTTACCTCAGGTATGTTAAGGATGGCAACTTTAAAGTTGACTTTCTTTTTTACAGACCTCTTGAAATGACAACTACTGCACGTGGTAGATTTGATACAGTTGGTTCATTTCTGAAAGAGCATATGATCTCTTGGGAAAAGGTTTGTAGTGTTTGCAAAGATGGTGCCTCTGTTATGCTAGGCTGTTCATCTGAACTTTATCATTTGATATTGAAGGAGCCACAAAAAGTCATCAAAACTCACTGTATGATTCATTGTCACATATTAGCAATGAAGATGCTGTCACAAGAGTTACAAGAAGCAATGAAAAACGTCATAAATTCTGTCAATTTTCTAAAGGTGAGCACTTTAAACAGTCGACTGTTTTTTCAACTGTGCAACGAGTTGGGTGTGCTGGATAATGCTCTGCTATTTCACATAGAAGTGAGATGTTGTCAAAAGGAAAAGTTTTAAGAAGTGTTTTTGAGCTTCGTGATGAACTCAATACATTTTTTAACCAAGACCGCAGTTCAAAACACGTTTCAGCAATAAAAATGAACTGCAGAAAATAGCTTCTTTGGTTGCCATCTTTGCCATCTTGAATGAGTTAAATTTATCACTGCAAGGACCAAATGCAACATGCCTTAATTTTTCTGAAAAGATCTGATCATTCCAAATGAAACTTCAGCTTTGGGGAAAAAAAATGGGATGAAAATAAAATTCACACGTTGCCTACCTTAACTGCTTTCTTTGAAGAACATGTAATTGAACCAGATGAAAGGATTACGATAATTTCTGTGAAAGAACACTTGCACATGCTTGCAGATGAAATTTTCTAGTACTTTCCAAATCTACCTGACACCCCATTTACACTTCCCAGAAGCCCATTCACAGTCAAAGTTGAAGATGCTCTTGAGACAGCACAAGAGGAGTTCATTGAACTTATTAACAGTGATGCAGCAAGAACTGATTTCTCTACAATGCCAGTTATAAAATTCTGGATCATGTGTGTGCAGTCATATCCTATTCGGTCTGATACTGTGTTGCACCTTCTTCTTTCATTTCCAACATCATATCTTTGTGAAACAGGGTTTTCCAGCTTGTTGGTTATCAAGTCTAAATACATAAGTACACTTGTTATGAAAGATGGTCTTTATTGGGCTCTTGCAAAGACTGCCTGAGAATTTCTGATCTGGTGAGAGAGAAGCGATCTCAACCTTCACACTTACAGTTGGCTTTTTACGCACACTGTCGCTAAATGTAACAATGTCATTTACTGTTGTTATATTAAGACTGTTACCCATGCTACACCATGCTTCAAGACAAAATTTCATTTATTTATAATTAGAAATAAATATTTCACAATACATTAAAAAAAGAACTTCAAACTTACACTATGAAAGCAACTGTCACTAACAAGGTAAAGTTACGGTGAAGTAAATCTATTTCTGTGCATCGAGCAATATCTTGATTCCACAGCGGACTTTTCAATCCCAGAGAGTGTATCCTGCTATCCACCAATAAAGCCTCACACCTTTAGGCTTTAGATTTCATATTCTGACAGTATTCTTGTCCAATCAGCCTTCGTGTGGTAGGATACATTGTTTCATAGAATCTGAATATGCCTTCCAGTGAGACCAGTCTTGAATAGAACATCTTGCTAGGTTAAGCATAAGACCCAAAGGAGGCGCATCCACACAGTGACTGCAACAACAGGCTAAAGCATAACCACTGTGAGGACCTTATAGCATATCTGTGTGTCCTAAAGGAGGGCCAATATTATGCAGACCAATTTGAGAGCCTCTAATAACACCAAAATAAGGGATCATGACCCCCCTCAAAAAATCATATTTTGGGGAAGAGACAAGAAACATCACAGGATTGGCATGAGAGAAGGTCCAGTAAATGTCATGAGTGGGTCATGCCTATGTCAGACAGAAAGATCATGCCCAGGAAAATAACTTACTGGGGGAAGGAAGGGATAAAAGATGTCTTGATACAAGGCATCAAGTAGAGAGATCATATTTGCAAAATAATGATGGCAGCATGTGTACAATTTTGCTTAATGTAGTTGGCTTATGGATTGTTGCAATATGTGTAAGAGCCCACATTAAATTATTTTTTTTAAAAGAAAAAGAACTTACCAGTAACAGCATTTGGCAGGTTCCAAATCCTTGAATCAGACTTCAGGGGATTCACCAGTCTAGAGTTGGCACCCTGGAAAGCAATCCGACTGCAGGACCTAAAATGATTAGAATCCAGATATGAAAACCTGTCTGGGTACAGCCTGAAGCCACGTTCTCTCAGTTACATTATGAGGCAAATTTATCAGGTTTGTAATGGGGTGTGCTACATAACAATTATATAATTATTCTAATGTAATTTTCACTGGATTTTAGAAGAAACCAATCTAGTTCTAAAGCTAATCCTGTAAATGTGGAAGATAGAAGAATCAATCCATTTGAATTGTGGTGCCAGCCAAGAATTTGAAAGTACCATAAACTGCCAATAGAACACCCACTGTCTTGAAAGTAGGAAGACCCATATGCCTTTAGAGACAAGCAAAGCCAACATGGGCATGTCGTCAAAAGAGAATAGTCTCTGGAGAGCACAGCATATTTGGCAGAGTGAAGGGTCTGGAGAAAAGTGAAAAGCTCCCAACATGATGGAATGCACACACAACAAGATGGATGGACACAGTGGCTGCAACAATGGAATCAAGCAAAACAAGTGTGAGACTGTCACAGGACTGGGCAGCATTACGTCTTGTTGTATCTGGGGTTACTATGCTTCAGAACACACTCAATGACACCTAGAAACAACACAAAGATGCATCAAGGGCCCAAGCACAAAACTGTAAAAGTGTGGACAGCTAGGAGATAGTTTATAGCCAAATTTCACGATTCCGGGAATTGGGTTTCATATAATGAATTGCATATTTAAGATGACAATAACAAGTTGAATGATTACATCAATGGTTTTATAGCACTGATTAGTATAAACATTTATTTGAGCAGGATTGACATGATAACTGCAGCAAGGATCTCCAATATAGCAACTGTGAGGATGGCCATGGATTGTGCAGTATTTCCTCCATTTTGACATAGAATAACTATGAGTCAGTTCTGAGGGTAAGTATGAGCCAGGAACAATTCCATAGCCCTTAACAACAGCCTAAGACTTACAGTCAAAGTCAGACATTTTAGGATCCATAAATAGAATTTATGAATTTTGCATCTAAAAGCCTCACCACAGAAAAGCAAATCTCTCAGCACAATTCTTAATGGGTTAGACCTACCCAGATTCCAATGTGAAAATCCTATCGCAGTCTCTTATTTAGGCCTGTGTTATCTCCACCCGATTTCTAATTGATCCACTCTTATACCACGCCTAGTAATCAACTCAGAAACACCAGTAGCAGCAAACTAACTGCAATGCCCCTTTTTCCTAAAAGCTTGGAGAATTTTACTAAAAAATGAAACAAAACAAATATGAATGTCAACCTAAAAATCTTAAATGGAAGAATTAGGAAAAATTCTTTAAAACCTCCAAAATAAAAACATCACCGTGTGCCATTTTTCTCCTTGAATAAGTGTGAAATTCATGGTAAATTCTTTAAAGTTGGAACTCCTAATAATTCAAACAGATAAAATGATTAGCAGCTAACTTAGAAGATAGTTGGTTTCTCCTCAGAGACACTTTAAGAGTGAGGCCTGGTGACTTACTTTTGAAAAAGCAATCTCTGAAAACACTATGAGGCACGGTTCTTCTCCGGAAAACACGGGCCACCATAAATTAAAAACAACCAATTATCAAATGTTATCTAAATACTCTTGAAACTTAGAATATGAAGACAACTGCCTCTCACAAGCAAAAGATGTCCTGTGAGATTGTCACTAGAACAACCAGGGGCAGCGAGATGAAGGGCCAGCTCTCCACCATGACTTTCAATGTCTCTCCATATATCTGGGCAACAGCTGCCAAGAACAATGGTGGGGAAATTTCTATTTCAGAGAGGCAATCGGTGAAACCTCACTTAGCAACAAACTCTGCATGGAAAACTCCAAAATACTGTGTGAGTCCCTGAGCTCATTCTGATCAATCTGCTCCAAAAGGTATCCTGGACTATGAATGATAAGTCATCTGCTCAAAGCTCAGGGAGAGCCCAGCCCTCCACAACCTTCGTCCCAGAACCCTTACTCCCTGGAAGGTTTGGAGTCAATGCTGACTCCTAGAGATCCTATAGGAAAGGGGAGAATTTCTCTTGTGGAGTTTCAAGATTATGCACTGTACTAGATTGGGAAGTCCAGTTTTTCTCCCATCCTGCCACCTGTGTCAGAAATAGTTAGGAAACCTTCTAGTCATACTACTCACCTTTTCAATTCACAGTTGTAGAGGCTGGCAAGGCTCAGATATCAGTCTGGACCCTTCTCTTGACTCAAGTAGGTCGAATGCACAATGAAATAAGAAGGGAAGGTCAGATGGTAGGCTCCTTCCTCATGGCTGTGCAGATTGATGAATCCAAGCTATATATGAAATATGTCAAGATGCTCTCTCACATCTGGAGATCCACACGTCTAGGAAGTCCCCAGAACTGGACAAAAGCTGCAGATAGAATGTACTTGAATTTATACGGGGAAAACCACACCCAACAGGATAACACCTCCCACTACTTGGCTGCTGACAGCAAATCTCTTCATGGAAGTGATGGCATTATATCGAACACTGTCACCTAAGCTCATTCGTAATTCCTAAACTTCTGAGAATCCCGGCCCAGCCAAGTCAGCATAAAACCGCAGCCATTAAACATTATCCACTGTGCCACCAACCCAAGTGATTTCAATAACAGAAAAGTGTGAAAGGGAAGGAGGAACGAGCAAAACCCTTCCAGAAATAGCTTCATCTAACTGGATCTCTTATACGCCATATGGTTTTGACATTTTGAAAAGTCAACTCTGGCTCTGGCCCTTAGCACAAATTCACTACCATGATGCCTATTGCTACTCAGAGCAGCTTTATAGAAAATAGGGGAAGTTCCCCTTTGACTTAACAAGCAGACTCAGACTCACTGCTTTCCATTCAGTTCTCAGGCCACACAACCTCATAGGAGGAATGACGCCTGTGGGATTCTGAGACTGTAATTCTTTACAGGCTCAGATAGCATTGTCTTTCACCCTTGGGACAGCAGACTTTTGGGAACTGTAGACCTCGGGGTACACAGCCCACCTGTTAACCACTCTGCCATGAGGGCTACTGTTGGTCTTATGATATTGTAAATCATTCCAGGAGTATATGACCCCATATCTGCCCTGGGTATTGGCTGGTAAATTCAAAGCACTGACCTTGGGATTAATAACCCAATACCTAATCAACTCTGCCTTGACTGTGTATTAAAAGCCCAATACCTAATGAAAAGAGCTCCATCTCTCTATAGTACAGTAACCATTACTGCATCCCAAACCAGATGTGTTTAGATTATTGATCTGGAGAAGATTCCAGCACATTTCCTTAGTTATTAAGTGTGTTTATGAAGGAAGCATCATTAACTGTTTTTTTTTTCATTCAAAATTAACTTTCTTATAGATTAGGTGGGTAGAATTTCATATCTTTTGTTACATATCCCATCAGTCATAGGATAAGGCTCTCTTATTCTGTTGTGTCTGGGCAAGGTCCTTGTCTGCTTGCAATGTCTGTGGGCTTAATCTGCCCTAGACAGCACCATAGATGTATGCTTCAGCATTACCTTGAATCTGGGAGGTTCACTGCATAGAGACTGCTAGTCCACAGAGCTCTGATCCAGGTCTCCTTTCTTGCTGTAATCAGATCAGAGATGAAATGTTCTGGAGCCACACCTCAGGAAAATCCCCTGACATCTAGGTCAGAAAAGATTATGAAGGGATAAAGGATTTGCTATCATAGCCTGAATCCCTTTACCACGGAATATGATCATACATGATCCCATCCCAACTGATCCATTCTCTGAGGCCACATTATACCAGAAATGTAAAATAAACTAAAACCCAGTAATATGGTGTCCATTCTCCTTCACAGCCAACCTATGAACAGATTAGAACTGTTCCCTAGAACTAGTGCTGTCAATCATATGCTCCCAAACTTAGTGGCCCTTTTGCATGCCCCCTAGCAGGAAAATGGAAAAAATTACCCACATCCTTGCTGACTATTGAAACGTTTTTACTATAGCCCATAATCCAGAATAAAGTATTACAAAAAAATCTCACTGCCCCTTGTCGGAGCATACTAATGGTGACTATTTAGGACAGGGTAGAACTGCCCTTGAGTTTCTAATTCCTTATGGGAACCACATATTTCTCCCATAAAATACACGTGCACCATTCCATTTCCCCTCAAGGGGCAGTATCAGGTACTTCAGTAAACACTGCACTATGCCGTTATAGGAGCAGACTTCTTATCTTTCTCAATTAGAGACCTACTCAATTTGAAGCTGTCAACTCTGGATTAATAGACAAACTCTGCCCACTACTCGACCAGACTTCAAAATTGACACAATTACAAAACTTTCACACCACTGAGAATTATGATCCCAGCAAGTTGATACAGTTAATGTATCTCTGTAAATCAGTAAGATATTAAAACACACTGAGGACCTGGAAAAGGTACTGAGATGTGAAAGAGATAGAGGGTGAAAATGCATCCGAATCTGTTTGCCCTGTTTATATTGAATAGAGCAATAAATCCATATCTTCAAAATCCAATATAGAACACACTCAATTCACGCAAAAACAGACTTGCATATCTAATGTTACTTATGCTCATTATTCAAGAAATAAATACAACATATATAATGCTTTCACATGCAAAAAATGTCTATTCTTCCAATTTTGGTGGGTAGAAAGATAAAGTTTTACATGACTGGCTGTAAGGGATGGCATTATCTGTTTGCTGTCCCTGAGGCAAGGTCCTTGTCTCTATTTCACATTTAGAGTCTTAGTTTTCATCTTCCAGGTCCCTAAAGAAATGTGTCAAGTCCAAGATATTTCCAGAGAATCTGAGACATCTCAGAGAAACCATCTGGCCCAAGTAATGAGAATGCCGTTTGAGGTTGAGCAGATTTCAGCTGAAATCCACCATCACTTCTAGGACATACCCAATTTTTCAGATATACACATCAGTGGGAGGTTAGGAAACAATAAATTTCAGCTACCTACAACACAGGAGCAGTGTGGCTTAGAACAAACTCTGGATGGCCTTGGGAAGAATGGGCATTAGAGAACACTCCATTGCACCCAAGAGGAACCTGTCCGTGGATCAAGAGGCTGCTGTGCAAACAGAACAAGGGAATACGGAATGGTTTAAAATCAGGAAAGTATGTTACAAGAATTTTTAAAAATAACTTTATTGGCAGTTCTTACAGCTTAAAGATAATCCATACATACATCCATCGTGTCAAGCCCATTTGTGCATATGTTGCCATCTTCATTTTCAAAATATTTTCTTTCTACTGGAACCCTTGGTATCAGCTTCTCATTTCTCCTTTCCCCACCCTCCTTCCCTCATGAAACCTTGATTATTTATAAATTATTACTTTTTGCATGACTTGCACCAACCGCTGTCTCCCTTCACCCACTTTTCTGTTGGTCCTCCTCCTGGGAGAGGTTTACATGTAGATCACTGTGATCGCTTTCCCCTTTCTACTCCCACCTTCCCCTTCCCCTCCTGGTATAGCTACCATCATTATGGGTCCTAAGGGGTTATCTGCCCTGGATCCCTGTGTTTCCAGCTCTTATCTGTATCGTGTACATGCTCTTGTCTAGCTGCATTTGTAAGCTAGAATTGGGGTCATGATAATGGGGAGGAGGAGAAGAAGCACTGAATAACTAGAGGAAAGTAGTATGTTTCATTGGTGCTATATTTCACCCTGACTGGCTCATCTCTTACTTGTGACCCTTCTGTGAGGGGGTGTCAAATTGTCTACAGATGGCCTTGGGTTTCACAGTGATATGGTTTTTTGTTCTGGGTCTTTGATGCCTGATAGTTGATCCCATTGACACAACATGATCACACAGGCTGGTGTGCTTCTTCCATGTGGTCTTTATTCCTTCTCAGCTAAATTGACGCTTTTTAAATTTTCAAGCCTTCCTGACCCTAGATGCTATATCTTTTTATATCTGGGCAGCATCAGCTTTCTTCATCACATTTTTTAATGTGCCCATTTTGCCTTCAGTGATTGAGTCAGGAAGGTGAGCACCAAAGAATGGCAAGTTATTAGAACAAACTATTTTTGCATTGAGGGAGTACTTGAATAGATCTATTTACTGATCATTATATATAAATACATACCTCTATTTAGACCTCTCTACGTGTCCTTTACCTCCTAGTTCTTTTCCCTATTTCCTTTTACTTTCCTCTTGTCCCACTATCATTTTCAACCTTCATTTGGTTTTCAGTAATTCCTCGTGGATACATTGCACTTGATCAAACGCCATCAGGCCTCCTGCGCCTTCCTCACCATCAAGTTTACATCACTTGTTGCTCTCCTATCCTGCTTTTGTTGGCTCCCCCCTTTCTTTCCCCTGCCTCCCCATCTCCTGTGTCCCTTCCGGAACCATCAGTCCTGTTATTTTCTCCTCAGGATTGTTTACCCCGCCTACCTTATCTATATAGACATGCAAGAACAATATTAAGCACAAAAAGAAAACAACAAAACAAACCAACAGCAAAAAAGAAAAGTCTATAAATAGTTCCCGGTTTGTTTGTTGACTATTATGAGTGTTTGCCAGTCGAGTCTCATGGGATGTTACACCCTGGCTCCAAAGTCCATTTTTGGGATTCCTCAGGGACTTCATTGCTTTACTCCCCTTGTTGCTCTGTCAAACACCCTTAGTGTTTCTGCCCGGTGTGGTGGGGTCAGATTGGAGACAATTCTCACACCGTGTCTTCGGTGTTATGCCCTGTAGCGCTATGGGTCACTGATGGAAATCGTGTCTCGTGCTGAGGCCAGCCCTATGGTCCTCTCTGTGCATTGGCTGCTCCCAGCAGGAATATCATCCTTGGGCTTGGTGGACCAGGGGTGTGTTCTACTCTCTCTTTAACTCATAGTTTGCTCCCATGTGCTCTGTTCAGAAGTGCCCCTCTCCCAGAGCTGTAGCTTCAGTGTTGTCCTTTGTAGTCCATTTTCCTTCAGTGCTCTCCATCAGTCACCCTGGGAACCATCAGACTGATGATTCTTCAGGCAGGGAGGCTGGACATGTAGCTGGGATTGGGGCTTCCCCTGAAGACCTCTCTATTGGACTGCTGCATCATGCCAGTATGTTGAATTCATGTCTTGGCACACCAGGTTGAGGTCTGGTCCCTCTCTCTCACTCCTGTGGAGATTTAAACAATACCCTCCCCTTGGATGTATTAGTGCCCTGTTCCCCTACTACCCATGCCTCCCCCCACTTTTCTTGCTTTCCCCCCCCTTTTTCATTGACTGTCATATGTATCCCTGGATTGGGTCTGGCCCCTGCCATACTAACCTGGACTTCACCCCAGGAATGTATTCATATAGTAACTTTCCCCCTATATCTCTTTTGCCTTTTAAGCTTACTTAAGTGGACTTATGGTTTACTTCTCCTTTTACCCTTTGCTTATTTCACTTCACATAATTTCCTCCAATTTTTCCCATGCGGCAATGTGCTTCATGCATTCATCACTGCTTTTCAGGCATGTGTAGTACTCCAGTGTATGCATGTACCACAGTTTTTGAATCCATTCATCTGTTGATGGAAATTTGGGTTGTTTCCAACTTCGTGCGATTGTGAACTACGCCATGATGAGCATTGGGGCACAGATATCTGACTGTGGTTCATTTATTGCCCCTTCTGAGGATATGCCAAATAGGGGAATTGCTAGGTCCTATGGTAGCTTGATTTCCATCTCTTTTACACTTCACCAAATCTAATTCCATAATGGCTGTACATACATACAAGTCCACCAGCAGTAGACCAATGTTCACATCTCACCACAGCCACTCCAACACTTGTTACTCTCTGATTTTGTGAATTGATAGAATTCTGGCTATCTTTGAGGGTGTTAGGTGGTATCTCACAGTTGTTCTAATTGGTATTTCTCTGATGGCTAATGATCAGGAACATTTTCTCATATTTACTGGGTATTCAGATTTCTGCCCTTGTGAAATTTCTGTTCAGGTCCTTTGCCCATCTCCTAAGTGGGTAATTAGGTGGTTTTTTTTTTTTTAACAATTTATTGGGGCTGATACAATTCTTTTCACAGTTCATACATATACATACATCAATTGTATAAAGCACATCTGTACAGTCTTTGCCCTAATCATTTTTTTCTCTTTTCTTCTTTTACATTTTATTAGGGACTCCAACAACTCTTACCACAATCCATACATATACATACATCAATTGTATAAAGCACATCCATACATTCCCTGCCCCAATCATTCTCAAGGCATTTGCTCTCCACTTAAGCCCCTTGCATCAGGTCCTCTTTTTTTCCCCCCCTCGCTCCCCTTTCCCCCCTCCCTCATATGCCCTTGGTAATTTATACCTCGTTATTTTGTCATATCTTGCCCTATTCGGGGTCTCCCTTCCCCCCTTCTCTACTGTCCCTCTCCCAGGGAAGAGGTCACATGTGGCTCCTTGTAATCAGTTCCCCCTTTCCAACCCACTCACCCTCCACTCTCCCAGCATCGTCCCTCACGCCCTTGGTCCTGAAGGTATCATCCACCCTGGATTCCCTGTACCTCCAACCCTCATATGTATCAGTGTACAGCCTCTGTCCTATCCAGCCCTGCAAGGTAGAATTTGGATCATGGTAGTTGGGGGGAGGAAGCATCCAGGATCTGGGGGAAAGCTGTGTTCTTCATCGATACTACCTCACACCCTAATTAACCCATCTCCTCTCCTAAGCTCCTCTATGAGGGGATCTCCATTGGCCGACACTTGGGCCTTGGGTCTCCACTCTGCACTTCCCCCTTCATTTAATATAATATATATACACATACATATATACATATACACATATATACACATACATACACACACTTATATCTTTTTTTGCATGATGCCTTATATCTGGTCCCTTGGGCACCTCGTGATCGCACTGGCCGGTGTGCTTCTTCCATGTGGGCTTTTTTGCTTCTGAGCGAGATGGCCGCTTGTTCACCTTCAAGCCTTTAAGACCCCAGACACTATCTCTTTTGATAGCCGGGCACCATCAGCTTTCTTCACCACATTTGCTTGTGCACCCATTTGTCTTCAGCGATCCTATCATGGAGGTGTGCAGTCAATGATATGATTTTTTGTTTTGATGCCTGGTAACTGATCCCTTTGGGACCATTCGATCACACAGGCTGGTGTGTTCTTCCATGTGGACTTTGTTGCTTCTGAGCTAGATGGCCGCTTGTTTATCTTCAAGCCTTTAAGACCCCAGTCACTATCTCTTTTGATAGCCGGGCACCATCAGCTTTCTTCACCACATTTACTTGTTCACCCACTTTGGCTCCAGCCGTTGTGTCAGGAGAGTGAGCATCATAGAGTTCCAATTTAATAAAAGGGTTTTTTTTTTAAGCAAGCAGAGTATTATAAATTTTAATAAGGCGTTTGTCTGATGTGTCATTACTAAAGATATTTTCCCAGTCTGTCAGCACTCTCATTACTCTCTTGCTGAATTCATTCGATGTACACAGGCATTTTATCTTCGGTATACCCCTCTTGCCAATTAGTGACTCAACTGTATTTGTGTCCTTACCTATATCCGATATCCTAGATATTCCCTGCACCAAAGTTCTCAGGTTGGTCGCAATTCCCTCATTGATTGTCCTAATAGTTTGGGGTTTTACCACAAGGTCTGTGATCCACCTTGAGTTTAATCTTGTGCGCGGAGTGAGATAAGGGTCTTGCTTCATCTTTCTGCAGGTAGATATCCTTTCTTTCCAGCACCACTTGTTGAAGAGGGCATCTGCTTCCCATTTGATATCTTTTGGTCCTTGTCAAAGATCAGTTGTCTGTATGCTGATGATTTTATTTCTCGGGTTTTAGTTCTTTTCCAATGTGTGTTAGGGTCTCGTCCAGCGAGACCCTCACGCGGTGACCTGGAGAGGCAACGAACCTGGATGGCAAAAAGACACAGAGACGTGGGGCAAGACAAGTGCTGATCAAGCCCGTTTATTTTGCCAAAACTCTGGGTATATATTCACAACAGAGAAGGAAGTGGGAGGCACATATTCCAATGAAGGACACTGTGTAACAACCGCACACTGTACAACAACTAATCAGCCACATGTTCCCAATAAGGTACAAAGGGTGCGCAACAGTACTCAAAGACGTCCGTGGCGACGTCCGCATGCAAATCAAGGCTTACCGGGTGAACTTATCACGATGTTCCTAATATGGTATATCTGCAGTTCAATGGGTGCTCAGTACTTTGACTAATGGCAACAAGGTCAGTTATCGCAATTTCTCATGCTACTGAGCACGTAGTTTGGAATGTGGGGGCGAAGTTGGGCAGGAAACAAAGCCTTGCTGTTAGAAAGCGGCCAAGTTTCTCCTACGTGTCTGAGGCCAGAGTCTTAATGGCTATCGGCTCCCAACAAATGTGATAGGATTTTATCCTCTCCCCATACTTATTAAATGTATATTCTGACAAAGTAATCTGAGATGCTGGAATTTTTTTGAAGGAAAACGTGGCATCAGGTTTGGGAAAAAATCATATTAACAACCTTCCATATGCAAGTGACAAAACCTTGCTTGATTGAAGATTGGCTTGAAACATTTGCTGATAAAGGTCAAATACTGCAGCCTTCAGCATGGACTACAACTCATTATAAAGAAGAACAAACTCCTCATAAGTGGACTAATAAGTAATATAATGAGAAATCAATAATATATTGGTATTGTCAATAATTTCATCTGGCTGGCATGCACAATAAGTGCTCATGGAAGTGAGACATACTAGTGTTAGCCACTGATATGCCATCTTTTGACTGCTGGATGACCTGCTCCGTTCCCCTCTCATCTGGGAAAGTCCCACTAGAGAATAATTTTGGAATGCACTCATGTTCTCCGGATCAGAACATTGTAATTAATAATATTTTTGCTTTTAATGTTGTAACCAGTAGATTCCTATTTTTATGTTATTAAACAGAATGTTATAATCAGTGCTATACTGTGTAATGCTCACTAGCTTTAAAGAATAATAACATTAATATTGCTTTCTGCTTCTGTCCATGCTTGCATAAGTCCTAGACAAATGATAAATGAGTTTTTGCCTTTATAGATGGACTGAAATGTCTACTCGGGACTCCAATCAAAGAATCGCTTTTAAATTCTAGCAGTCCGGTTATAACCGAATAAAGACTCTTTTAAATTATCGTAACATTATAGTGGCTGTCATTCATTTCAAACCACAACAGAAGCAAAAGTCAAGAAATCAAGTGAACCATTGGATTGGATGAATCTGCTGCATAAGACTTCTTGAAAGTGTTGAATAAAAGGATGTTACCTTGAGGATCATAAGGTACACCTGCCAGAGATTTGTTATTTTCTGTTTCTTGTTTACCCCCTCAAACTCTTTTATTAGGACATAATCCAGACACATCATTCAGTAGTTGTCATATCATGTGACTATCACAATCAGCTTCAAGCATTTTCTTCCTTCTTTTATTTGATATCAACTCCCCACTAGCTCCCACATTCCATGTTGTGCCTTCCAGGACCCCTAATGTAGTTATAGTTTCTACAGAGTCACCCACCCTGGGTTCTATATAGCAAAACTACATAGAAAAATATATAAAAGAGTCAAGATGGCTGCTAACTATAACAACAAAAAGGACAAACTGCAATTCAAAAAGCAAAAACAGAAAGTATAGAAAAACAAGATTAAGATCAAAGAGTACTGAAAGGGAGAGCAAATAATGTTTTTAATTATTCAAGTCAGAGTTTTTATTTCAATCTACTATTATCATCTCTGATTGATAGCCAGGTTATTCCTATACCTTAATTATGGTCAGACAGAAATCACAGAGACTTATTGCATGTATAAATCCTGCAAATGTGTTTTGGTCTTTGACTGTCATCCATGGCCTTCTTAAAATCAGTGTTTAAAAACTTGTTAGGGCGTGGTCAAGGGTAATGCAACCAAGAGGAATTACTGAAACCCAAATGAAGACTGAGCATGATAGTCGGACAAGAGGAAAGTCAAAGGAAATAGAGGAAAGAGCTAGGAGGCAAAGGGCATTTATAGAGGTCTAAATAAAGGCATGTAAATATTTATATATACATTTATATATGATAATGGGGAAATACATCTCTGTGCATATATGTATAGGTTTAGTATTAAGGTAGCAGATGGACATTGGGTCTCCACTCAAATACTCCCTCAATGCAAGAATATTTTGTTCTATTAAACTAACATTCAATGATCCTCACCCTTTCGACACAATCACTGAACACAAAGCGGGTGAATAAGTGAATGTGATGAAGAAAGCTGATGGTGCACAGCTATCAAAAGATACAGCGGCTGGGGTCTTAAAGGCTTGAAGGTAAATAAGCAGCCATCTAGCTCAGAAGCAACAAAGCCCACATAGAAGAAGCACACCAGTCTGCGTGATCATGAGGTGCCGAATGGATCAGTTATCAGGCATCAAAGAATAAAAAATCATATCATTCTGTGCTCACCTCCATGATATGATCACTGAAGACAAATGGGTGCATAAGCATATGTGGTAAAGAAAACTGATGGTGCCTGGCGATCAAAAGATATAGTGTCTGGGGTCATAAAGCTTGAAGGTAAACAATCAGCCATCTAGCTCAGAAGCAACAAAGCCCACATAGAAGAAGCACACCAACCTGTGCGATCATGAGGTGTTGAAGGGGTCAGTTATCAGGCATCATCAGAACAAAAAAATCATATCACTGTGAATGCCGGGGGGAGGGGAGGAGTGCAGACTGGCGACCCAAAGCCCATTTGTAGGCCACTGGACAACCCCTTACATTGTCTCAGGGAGGAGATGAACCAGACAGGATGTCGTGCAGCAACAATGGAGCATAGTTCCTAAATGATCCCCAGACCCCCAAACACTCTATCATGATCCCAATTCTACCTTACATATCTGGCTAGAACAGAGGGTGTACACTGTTACAAATAGGAACTGGAAACACAGGGAATCCAGGGTAGATTATTCCCTTCAGGACCAGTGGTGTGAGTGGTGATACTGAGAGGGTGGAGGCAGGGTGGGTTGGGAAGGGGGAACCAATTATAAGGATCTACATATAACCTCCTCCTATGGGGACGGACAACAGAAACATGCGTGAAGAGAGACGTTGAACCGTGCAAAATATGACAAAATAGTGATTTCTAAATTATCAAGGGGTCATGAGGGAGTGGTGAGGGAGGGGATAAATGAGGGACTGATGCCAGGGGCTTAGGTGAAGAGTTAATATTTTGAGAATACTGAGGGCAATGAATGTAAAAATGTGCTTTACACAATTGATGCACGTGTGGGTTTTGATAAGAGTTGTATGAGCCCCTAATAAAATGATTTTAAAAAGAGGCACAGACAATGGTTATTAGGAAAAAAATTGAGCTCTGATACCATTCTCTGCTGCAGAATTGGATGTTACTATTGACAATCCTTGGATCACATATGTTGATGTTATTCTTCCATGTGGGCTTAGTTGATGGTACACTTAGATCACTGCTTGTTTGAAAACAAGACTTAAGATTCGAGACACTATTGTTTCTGATAGATACCATCTAATTTCTTCACCACACTTTGCTGTAGCAACTACATCTTCTGTATTTCCTTCAAAAGGGAATTTTGTAAGAATTAACTGTTCTTAGAATGTAGCTTGGGTTAATTATGAGCTCCACATCCATCCCTTACTCTGTTTATTCTATTCACCTCTGGTTCACCTTAGAGACATCTTGTTATTTTATGGCAGATAACTTTATCAATCATCTCTTTGAAGCATAAGGTAATTTTGTTTATAGTGTCATTGATTCAGCCCAGGATAATATATTTAAAACACAATTAAGAAAAGGTAATTGAATAAATGTACAGCCTTAGTATTTTCAATTGCCTGTGAAAAGTGAATGTGAAAGTTGAACATTCTTCAATGCATACAAAGGAAGACTGAAGAAGAATCAACGTATTAGAATATAGTAAAGGCAAAAGAACATTAAAAGTACCATGGACTGCCAAAAGTTAAAACAAATGTGCCATTGAAGAAACATGGCTACAGTGCTCCTTAAAGGCAAAGATGGCGATATTTTGCTTATGTACTTTGCACATGTTATCAGGAGAGACCAGTCCCTAAAGAAAGACATCACATTGGGGAAATTAGGGCAAGTGAATGATAAAGAAATCTCCTCAATGAGATGGACTGATGCAGGAGCTGCAAAAAATGGGCTCAAACATGAGAACATTGTCAGAATGGCAAAGGACTGAGTCATGTCCCTTTTTGTTAGACACAGGTTTGCTATGAGCTAGAACTGACTCAGTGACACCTATGAAGAATCAACTACATTTGTGACAAATTATTGGTTTACCACATAAGCTCTTCCCTGTTGGACCATTATATAAATGTCAGAGTATATTCATAATCTATAGCAGAAATTAAACACTCGTCTTTGTGTTCTTTAATGACTTACATCTACCACACGGGACTAAGAAGACCTCTCTAGGACTTCCAATGCTCTAACTTTTAAAGGGAGGTGAGTTTTATCTTTCTCTGCTAGAGAGACCACATATTCAAACCTATCAGTTGATTGGTGGGGCTTGATGAGGTCATCCACTCCTGGAAAGATGGCCAGTCCAAAGAGGGACTTAGAAGTCCTAAGTGGGACTTCTACTCTTTTTCATAAGTTTGAAGAGGCACAGAGGGTATAAGCTTGAACTATGGAAAATGAGCTACACAGATAAATATCCACAATGACTGAACCAGATTTCATATATGAGCATCTGGGTGATAAAGTCATTTCTTAACCAATTGCTTAATTCACTCTCACCCTCCAACACATTCCTCACAATTTTTTATATTCTTTGAATCACAGTAAGGTGTGATGACTGAAACTTTGTGTATCATGGCTGAGTCAGGATTCTAAGGCATTGGTTCATGATGATGGAATCCGCCTGGTTGATAAGAGTTCATAGAATGCCATCTCTTTCATGATGAGACCTACTGTGAGCAGCCAATGAGGAGGAAGATAGCTTCCTTGTGGGTGTGGTCTTATCATTTAAAAGGATTCTCTGAATGGTCTTTAGCTTTGTTCTGGACCTGGACACTTCATCTGACCTGAAGGTTTGGGGACTTGAGACAAAATCCTGTAATTGTGTTTCTGGAAGTTGTCGGTCTCAATTTGCTTGAGAAAGAAGTCTGCCATCTTACCTCCCATCTTGCATTCATCAGCCACTGGATATACTTGATCTAGGATAAGAGTCAGGACAGGAATCTGAGCCTTGTCAGCCTCTGCAACTGTGAGGTGAAATATGCAGTAACATGAAAACTGTCTACATTAGTGGGTCTCACCCTGTGGATTGCCACCCCTTTGGGGGTAAAACGACACATTCACAGGGGTCGCCTGATTCATAACAGTAGTAAAATTATAGTTATAAAGTAGCAATGGAAATAATTGTATGGTTGGGGGAACTGTATTAAATGGTCATGGTATTAAGAAGATTGAGAACCACTGCTCTAAATGGTCCTGAGAAGCTAAGTTTGGAGGGGCCAAGAAGTTGAAGGCCTGGGTCCTTAAACTTGGCTCTCCTTGAGGCCATTGTGAATTGAGGTCACTCTATTTTGCATTATGAACATATGGATATAGTTGCTCTACTCAATATAAACAGAGTAACCAGATTAGGGTGTCCTGTTTACCCTCAATCTCTTTAACACCTCAATACCTATTCAGGGACTTGGTGTGTCTTACATCTTCTCTTTGTGTAATTCTTCATTATGTGTATCAACTTGCTGGGGTCGAGGTTATCTGTAGTGTGGCAGGCATGTAAGAATGTCAGTGTTGGAGCTGTGCTCCAGTGTGGACTTATTCCTCCATTTATCATGAGCTGGAGGCTTCAAAACCACCAGCTTCTGTGATTCAGAGAGATAACAGTCGGCTCCCCTAGAGACATACAGCAGTGTTTCCCAAGGTACATGATACTGCCCACTGAAGCAAAATGGAAATGTCCATTCAGTGTAAAAGTGATACCAATGTTTTTTAGAGGGGAGAAAGATGGGGCTTACTACTCCCATTAAGTATTGCAGTCTTGGATGATTACATAAGACTGGCTAGGTCTGTTGTGGGATACACTGTTTCTCTCTGGCTCCATACTCTTGAAGAGTTCCCGGAACCCACAATGGTTGGCCAGCTGAAGATGGAGCCCAGAATGGGCAAGGGGAAGGCCATCTTCTGAAACTACACTTGTGGCCAGCTCCTGGACCTCGTCTTTGCCAGCTATAGGCTCATGCACACACAGCAGGTGGTGGACTTCATCAGAGGGAAGCACGCCCACTTCGGAACCTGCTCCTCCAAGGAGATGACAGTCCTGGAGGCCATAGACCTGCTGGACCAGCTGGTGGATGAGTCGGATCCGGATGTGGACGTCCCTACCTCCTTCCATGCCTTCCAGACTGTGGAGGGCATCCGGAGGGCACATCCCCACAAGGACTGGTTGTACCTGGTGGGGATGCTGCATAATCTGGGGAAGTTGCTGCCCCTGGCCAAGGAGCCCCAGTGGGCCGTAGTTAGAAACACCTATCCTGTGGGCTGCTGGCCCCAGGCCTCTGTGGTCTTCTGCGACTCAACTTTCCAGGACAATCCAGGCCTCAGGGATCCTCTATACAGCTCTGAGCTTGGGATGTACCAGCCTCACTGCAGCCTGGGGAATGTCCTCATGTACTGGGGCCATGATGAGTATATGTACCAAGTGATGAAGTTCAACAAATTTCCTCTAGTTCCACTCCTTCTATGCGTGGCACACCGGTGGTGACTACCGGCAGTTGTGTAGCCCTGAACATGCCGCCCCGGGTTCAGGAGTTCAACAAGTTTGAACTCTACATCAAATGCCCAGACCTGCCTGATGTGGACATACTGCACCCCTATTACCAGGGGCTCATTGGCAAGTACTTCCCCAGAGTCCTCAGTTGGTGACCATCCTGCATGCCCAAGACAACCTTGTGATCATGGAGACAGGCCTGGCCCACCCCACTTCCTTGATAGACCCCACCCACCTGACTGTGCTCAGGTTTGCATCAATAAAGACCTTAAAGTGTCAAAAAAAGTACAATCTTGGAAACCCATAAGGGCAGTATACTCTGTCCTACATGGTTGCCATTCATCAGCATTGACAGTGACAATAAGCTATTTTTATACATCATTGGGGACTATAGGCTTTATTACAAACGTTTTCAATTACCAGCAAGGGTGCAAGTTTTCTGTTTTTCTAAGAAGGGGCCTCAAACTAGGGACAAGAAGTGAAGAAACCAATGATATATAACCTTGAGTGACTTCGAGAGCAGTTAAAATTTATTCTACAGGATGGCAATGAGGGGAATAGGACTAAATGAAATGGGGCTTGATTTACTTCATTTTACATGACAAAATGTGGCATCCTTGAATGGATCTAGTATGATGGGTCTCTTTTCAACAGTCAAGAGTGCCTGTATTTCTGGAGATCTTCATGAATCTTGGCATCCAAGTTTCACTGGGTCTAGAAGATTCCAAGGGCAGAGGTCTTGGTTTCCAAGAACATGCTTTGCTCCTGCCTGTTATTATATGAGGGTACTAGAATCCTATCTGTCTGCTGGCCTCTATTCTCATATTGTGTAGAAGAGAGAAATTAAGCTAGCAAGGGTGGATTGGGGTAAAGCTGTTGATGTCAGATGCATCCTGTAATCTTGGCCTCCAAATGGCCACATTATCATACCAAAGATAACTTCATCCTCATGAACCTAATCCAAAACAATCCCATATGCATCACAAACATGAATGTCTTAAAAATGACAGAAACACAGAAGCAGAGGTTATGAGTTAGGAAACATGGTAAAGAAGAAATGACATTAGCTACCTATGTGTGTGATGATTGCATCCCAAGGTCTATTAGGATGGCTGTGAGAAAAATGTACAGTCAGAAATATGGTGGTTGCTTATTGAATCAAATAATCAGATGGCTTACTACGTGGGATAGACAAATACAAGAGGAATGACTGTTCACTCATCAAATGGAAATGTTGAGAACTATATTGAACCACAATGCTCCCTGTGATGGAATATCTGTGCAAATACAAGAAAATCTTGCCAATACAGTGAAGAGTCAAATTTACCCACCAATCACTAATGAAGAAATTAAAGAATTCTTCCAACCACTTCAGTATGAAATTGACCTACCATGCAGTCAAGTAGCATAGATAATTATTGGTAAGTGGAATGAGAGATTAGGAAACAGAGGAAAGAAAAGCAATTGGAAAACGGGGTCCTTCTGATAGAAATTTGGAAATCACATATACCTTTGTAAAAACCACAAATGGCTGCTATACATATAGGCTTATACCAATGTAATTCACTGAAGTAAAATCAAGTACGTCTGTGGAAAATGTTTTAGAGTACAAAAGATACCCCAGTCCCAAATATAAATTAAGGACAGCATTTACTCAGCCATAAGGACAAAAAGATGACACAAAACCACAGATACATAATGTGGATGAGGAATGCTATTAGCACAAAGTCATAAGAGCATTAAATATTCACAGTCAGGTTGTTACATCACTAAGACACAGAATACAGGAGACTTTCAAATTCATGAGTAACTGAAAGTTCATTAATCACAATAGAATGGGGGATTATAGAAGCCCAAAGAGGAGCAAAATGTCAACACATGCTTAGAAGATTAGCCCTTCCAAACAAGGCAGTCTGGGAAAGATGGCTAGGTTACAACTTTTGTGTATGCAACCTCGAGTACTGTACTATCTGTCAAGGACACACACTCAATCCGCTAAGGGACTGCTCTATAATGCCTTGACTGTATAGAGGGTAGAGGTAATCCACTCTCCAATGTACTCTACCTGAGGGCAAGATTATTTACTTCATTGTGACATTATCTCAAGGAATTCATTGATGTGAGTTTGTTTTTTTGTTGTTGACTTTGTATGTTATGTATACCCTGACCAAAGTGAAATTATAAAATGTAAGGCCAAACATAATAGAGATTTTGGAGGAGCTTGTTATCTTCAGTCAAAATGAAGCTGGGACCATGAAGCTGAAGACATGAGTCAAAGACATGAGAGCACAAATATAACCTTTGGTACATCACACATGAATGTCAAGACCATCTCACGTACAGATATGATTAATTGAACGCGAACAACAGGAAACTGGATCAGCTGTAAAATGGCATCAATAGCATTATGTATGAAGAAAGCAACATCATTCCCAAGACAGAAAAGAAAGAATGATCGAGGCGAACATCAAGGAGACTGATACCTACCACTGGTAGAAATGTAGGTAAAGCAAACGGAAGAAATGATGAAGGAAGAGCTGAACAGAACATTTTAAAGAGCAACTTAAGAAGACATTGAAGTATTGAACTGAAACACGTTACTCACGGGGAAAACCATCAAAGTTATCATAGTGAGAACAAGGAGAATTTCATTCAGTATATGTGGTAGAGAAAAGAGAGGTGGGAATAGGCTCACACCCCAAGAAAGCTTTGCCTGAAATAATCTAAAGAAAAATATTGGCAGAGCCATTTATAAACCGAATTGTTTGTGGCTTTCTTTCACCAGAGAACCTAAACATATAGTCATTTCTGCAAAGCTCTTTATTAATAGCTCTGTAATCAAGAGTGGATATTTTCATCCATCTGGTCAGAATTGAGGACAGGGGACTAAGC
Organism: Tenrec ecaudatus; assembly: GCF_050624435.1. NCBI lineage: Eukaryota > Metazoa > Chordata > Mammalia > Afrosoricida > Tenrecidae > Tenrec > Tenrec ecaudatus. The sequence goes on from NW_027459040.1 coordinate 315,201, forward strand.
TCGCTCTCTTTAAATGTCTACAGGGGAACTCCCTTAAGTCTACCCTCCTTAAAATCTCTTCTTTTGGGGGTTGAGATTCTACCCTCCTTAAAATCTCTTCTTTTGGGGGTTGAGATGAAAGGGTTGGGGACTAAGCCTTAAACTTGCTCTACAGACATGCGACTTTTGGCAGAAGTGTTGTGGCATCAAATAAATGATGAACACTATAATGCCTTGATAATTTAGAAGAGACTATTTGGTTATCACTGGACTGCTAGAATCTAAAAGTGACTCTTTGATTGCAGTTCTAAGTGGATATTTCAGTCAATCTTTAAAGGCAAAAGCTCATTTATCATTTGTTTAGGGCTTAAGCCAACATGGACAAAAGCAGAAAGTAAAACTAATGTTATTCTTCTTTAAAATGAGTGAGTCCTACGGGGTACAGGATTGATGATAACATCCTGGTTAATAAAATAAAAATAGCAATATCCTGGTTACAACATCAAATTCAACAATATTATTAATTACAATTTCCTGATCTCCAGAACATAAGAGTCCATTTTAAAATCAAACACTGGTGAGACTTTCTGAGATGGGAGGGTGAAGGATGAAGATCATTCATTCAAAAAGATGGCGTGATTGTGACTAGTGATAGTCTGTCTCAGAAGAACAGATAATAATTTTAAAATGTTTAAAATTCTGTTGTGAAATAATTCTTTATTGTGACTTAGGTGTGGATTTTGTTTGGGCCGGGTCCGAACCAAGGCAGCCACCTGTACCAGCTTCTGAGAAGACAAATGACCTGGCTGAAATGGAAAGCATCTGCCTCCAGCAGTTCAAAAAGCTTACCTCCTGGGGCAGAGCACAGCCTCTTCTCCCCAGTGTTCCAGGAAGCAAGTTTTCTGAGAACAAGATTATTTACTCACAGACCCCATCCTGGCTCAAATCCTGCAGCTACAGCACTAAAACCTCCCTTCCCCTTATCAACGCATATGTCCTTGGCTTGGACCCTATTTAAGTCCCACTGCCTCACTACCAGGTGCTATTTCCCTGACCTAATATGTTGGGTCTCAGAACCTTCCCAGGGGCTCAAGATGCCTCCATCCCTTTCTCTGCTCTCCCTTCCCTCCTGGGAGTTCTTTCCCTGCCTCAGTAAAATCTTTCTCAACTTCACATTCCTGGCTAAATTCTATCTCTGTTCTGCACCTGTTAAACCTCTCATATTTATTCATCAGTTTCATATTCAGTAATTTAAGTTATTTTCCAAATCGGCAATTGCTTGTAACTATCCATAGCCTATAACCCCTCCTGAGATATTAATGTGCTACCATTAGCAGGAACGCAGGATGCTAAGGCAAGGGACTTCAAGGGGGTCAGCAAACACATGAGCAGCTGCATGCATGTATAAGTGTTCTTTCACAGAAATTATCATCGGGGTCCTTTTGGCTGGTTCATTGTAATGTTCCTCAAAGAAAGCAGATAAGGTAGGCCATACATACATTTTATTTTCAACCAATTATTATTTTTTTTGCCAAAGCTGAAATATCATGTGGAATGATTGTATCTTCTCAGACAATTCGAGGCATGTTGCATTTGGTCCTTGCAGGGATCAATTGAACTCATTCATGATGACAAACACATCAACCAAGTAAGCTATATCTGCAGTTCACTTTTATCACTGAAAGGTGCTTCGAACTACGGTCTTGCTATCTGATTGAGAAACGCTTTGAGTTCATTATGAAGCTCAAAAACACGTTTTAAAATTCTTCCTCTTGACTACCATCTCACTTCAGTGGGAAATAACAGACCATAACTTGGCGTATCTAACTTGTTACACAGTTGGGAAAACAGTCGACTGTTTAAAGTGCTCGTCATTACAAAATTGACAGAAATTATGACGCTTTTCATCACTTCTTGTAACTCTTGTGGCAGCATCTTCATTGCTAATATTTGCCAATGAATCATACAGTGAGTTCTGATGAATTCTGGTCACTCATTCAGTACCAAACGTTGAAATCCAGATCGACATACTAGCATAACTGGAGCCCCATCTGTGAAAACACCACAAACCTTTCCCCAAGAGATCGTATGTTCTTTCAGAAATGAACCAAATGTATCAAATACTTCAAGTGCAGCAGTTGTCATTTCAAGAGGTTTACAAAAAAGAAACGCATCTTTAAAGTTGTCATTCATACACCTCACGTAAAAGAGTAACTGTGAACAGTTTGCAAGGTCTGTAGATTCATCAAGCTGGATACTAAATATTGGAATTGGAGCAGATTTAATTTCTTGGATTATCTGATCAAAAATATCAGCAGACATGTCAGCTATTCTCTGGGGACAGTGTCATTAGGTGAGGAAATTACACTCAATTTTGTAACAAATTCATTTCCGATCAGAACCCAACAATGACTTTGGCCGCTGGCAACAGTAAATTCTCAGCAATGGTGTGAGGTTTCATAGCTCTGGCGATTCTGAGTGCCACCAAATATGAAGATTCAACGGCTGCTACTTTTTCTTTGTGGTACTTGCTACCAATATCAAGTCTGGCTTTCTTGAGTCCATCAGCTTTGCTTATAAAATAGTTGGTATCCTTGCTGGCAAAGCTCCGATGCTTGTTATCAAAAAGGCATTTTAGTTTGTTTGGCTTCATGGATTTGGCTGATAGGACTTCACAACAAATACCATATTGCGGTTTCTCAATTCCTGCTGCAATGATTGAGGTAAAAACATACTGCAAAAAATCCCTACTATATTTTCTTAATGTTCTTTTCTACATGATCCATTGTCATGTAATGGTTTGCTAGCGAAAATAATATATAACAATAGTTTTAATAATACAAAAGATGATAGATGGCATAGTTCAGTCAATACAGTTCATTAAAGTTTCCTATGATTACGATTCTGTGTTGTTTTCTTTACATACCTGTTACCATCACAAGGGGGCAGTATTCACATCAACCACAGCTGAATATAAAAAGACCGATCAGCATCTAGATTAAGTTCCCATGGTACATATGTGTATATATTTGTAGTTGTTGGTGATTTTACATTTACCCAGTAATTATAATTCATGAAATGTTGTTTTACCTTCCATACTGCTGCTTTCAACACAGGCGATGCTTTTAACAGAGTAGCTGCTTTAAACACAGCAGCTGCTTTCTACAGAGTAACTGCTCTCTGCACAGTAGCTGCTCTCTATACATGTATGACTGATCCATATAAGTACATTATGGTGCCAAAACTGTCATATACACCTGTATTTGTACATGATGTATGTAATAGGGTTGGCATGATGATGTAATCACGCCGGGTACTGGTATGTAATCACGCCGGGTACTGGTGTATCTGCATGTGGGCAGTCCTGCCTGGAGACAGAGGAGCTGTCTCTTGGTTCCTAAGAACATTGGAAATATGTGTTTTCCAATGGTCTTAGACCACAACTGTGAAAGTGTCGTTTGATCCCCAAATAGGTCGTGTCCCACAGGTTGAGAACCACAGCTCTAGCATTATATAGGCTTCCTATTATTTATCACAGATGTAGACCAGAAATACATTCATGAATGTGAATTATATCTACAACCAAGTGCCCTATGGAGTTGAAAGCTGAAGCCATCTCCCCTGAGGAAGCATTAAGCAAGGACATTACCATCTAGGTTGCTCCTAAACCACTGATAACAGAGTGCACTCATGAAGGAGTAACTGTGGGGTTTCATTTTCCTATTGACAGTCACCTTAGGTAAGATAACATATGGGGATGGAGAGACTACTGTGGCAGCTCCAGAGCCCTCACCTTCTGGTTTACTTCCTCACAGGTGTGCATGTGCCTTCTGGTTTACTTCGTCACGGGTGTGCATGCCCAGATGCAGTTAGTGCAGTCTGGGCGTAGGGGGGAAGTTTGGAGATTGGCAAAGTTATCCTGTAAGACTTCTGGAAACACCTTCGCCAGCTACAGTATGAATAGAATTTGACAAGCTCCCATAAAAGAACGCCTTCCGTGGAAGGGCTGGATCAACACCTACACTGGGGAGTCAAAATATGTCCAGGGCTTTACACAGGGCTATGTCTTCTCCTTGAATGCCTCCATCAGCACAGCTCATCTACAGATTATCAGCCTGAAGCGTAAGGACACTGCCACCTATTCCTGTGTGAGACACACGCTGTGAAACCCACATCCTGAGAGCGTCAGGAAACCTGGGGATATGGCAGCTGTGCTCACTGAGGCAGTGACTTCGAATATTTCGCTGAATCCTTTATTTACCAGTAATGCACTTAGAAATGACAGACAATGAAAATTACTTCCTGAGATTGACCTTACTTTCCTGTGACATTAAATCACCCCTCAAGAGAGGAGTATAAAAGTACCTTGGTATGTAGCCTTTGTTCATATCCCTGTGTAAACACTGCCTTGCAGCACTAAGAACAATGCAGACTCTGTGAAGGGCTGATTCAACATCCCCAGAGACAATGACAAGAACACAGTTCATCTGCAAATGGAAGGTTAGAAAATAGAAGACAAGACCCTCTGTTACTCTGTGAGAACTTGAGAGGAAGTCAGTGTGATCCCAGACACAAACTCCCTGCTGGGAGAGAGCTGGGCAGCAGGGGGCGCTCAGGACCCACAGATCACAGGACACACTCAGGGGCAGGTGCAGAGGGACTGTTTCAGGGCTGGTTTCCTGTTGTGGTCTGGGGATGCTTCTCCATCTCGCTGTTTCCCCCAAGGGATTTCGCTATTTTTATGACATAGGAATACAATATAAGAAGTATGTAAAATCAAACCTATTGCATGTGGGATGTATAATAATGGAATTGAGATCTCAACAGCAGAAAGTGCGGAGGGAGGAGCAAATTAAAATATTTTTTATTCGTATTATACATTACTTATTGATATGCTAAATTTGGCGGCAATTGCATTGTTCAAGTAATGTTTGATAATAGTTGTATTGATTGGATTTCCTTGAAGGCAGATATAATCCTTTCAAAGATTGTAATGTGTTTCGTGATGGGTTTAGTAAGATGCTTTCTGACAATGAATGCCATGCCATTCTCTTGACTGTGCTGTTCCCGGCATAGTAAATCCTATGATTTTATGATTCACATTGGCCAATACCAGTCATTCCATTTATGCTCACTAATGCCTAGGATACCAATCAATATCATGCATCTCATTTATTTTTGACCACTTCCAAATTCCCTAAATTTGTAGCATGCAAATTCCAAGTTCTGGTCCTTAGAAGACTTTCTCAGTTGTTTCTCTCTACCTCGAGTCATGCTCCATCAGTAAATGAAGATGCTGAGGGCTCCACTCGCAGAGGATTTACCCAAATCATGTCCTCATGGCCATCTCCATTCCAAGAAATCAGCCTCTCTTTGGTCACATTTTAGGGCCCTCGAACTTGAGTAGTTTAAAAAATTTCCTACTTTCTTTGCTTAGGCTGTCAGTATTCAACAATGCTTCAAAGGTTTGCATAAGATTTTAGCAGCTTCTTCCTCTGAAGAGGGGAGAGGGGTCCTGTATTGTCTGTTCTTAGTCTGGAAGCTTTGTTGAAATCTGCTCCTTTTGGATGACCCTGCTGGCATTACATATAACACTGACGTATATTCCAGCATGCCAGCAAAGCACAGGCCACCACATTATGATGAGCTACCAGACAGGTGGAGAGAATATAACATTATTTCTTCAGAATATATAAAATAAGTTCTAGCTAATATTTTAAATACAATAAATAAGTAACAGCATAATGCAACCAAATAGTGGAGTATTTCAATTCACCATTTTCAATTATGGACTTAACACTGAAATAGACAGCCATAGTCTCAGGACTTCCACAAGTCTACCTAACCAGGAAGCCTAGTCTTTTTATTTTTCTTTTCTTTGTGTGTGTGTGTGTCCACTTTTTTATCCCACTCTACCCCAAGACCTTCTAATGCTGTCTTTTCCAAACAAGTGAGTACTAATAGCAAGGACTCGTCTATTTCTTCTGGTCTTAGAATTCAGGAGACTCATATCCATGATTCATTACAGCATTGGATGAATGGTTTCCATGTGTCTTCAATGATCATCACTCTGGAAAGGGAGAGACAATTAGCTGCACCTCATGTGGTTTAAAGTCCCCAGTGACTACTCTCAAAATCCAGATGTAGGACATTGTCTTCGTGGGCTGTTATGGCAGCGGTTCTTTGTGTTTCCTGAACCTCAAAGCCTCCTCAGCGAGAGAAAAGTTAACACACTGATGGTTTTATTTAGTTTAGATCAGAGCATTTCAGAGAAACATTTAGGGACTAATTATGAAACTGCTGAAGGTGAAATATTCTCTTTATTAGATTTTTAACTTTTTTTCTGAACGGAGCTACAATGTCAGTGAGGCGGTAACAAGGGCCACGTTGACCATGAGTATTCAGAGTGATACACTCATCTTTGGCTTTAATCTGCACAGATTTGTCTGACACTCTGAGTAAAGCTGACATTCCCTGAGATTTTCCTCTCCTCAGGCAGCAGGAAGCGCAGGGCAGACCTGGGCGCTAGGACACACCTGAGAGTCTGTCAAAAGGTGACATTTGGGAGATCAGATTCTTCAAAGTCTTCACTAAGGAGACAGAGGTAATTTCTATCCTGGACATAATTCCCACAGACAATAAGGAGGGACTGTCTGTTAGGGCCCCAAGCTACTTGAGCTGCAGATTCACAATGGGTTTGAAACCATTACTCCCCGGGTGTGGATTGTCAGTGGAGAGCCACCGTTCAAAACTCTCCGTGGGTAGCTGCCAGTGTGTGTGTTGTGTTGTGTGTGTGTTGTGTGATGTTAGTAGGATCAGGTTCTGTCCTTCCTAGCAGTGCCAAGACCCGCACCTCCCCTGCCTTGGGTTTCCAGGGTTATAAGGCTGGAGGAGTCTGACATGGAGGGCAAGGCAGAAATATGCAAAGTGGAAGACATCCATTTTAGACCCACAGGCCACCTCCACAGGGGAAGCCCCCTCATCACCCAGCTGGGGGCCACAGTGTGATTGCTTTCCATTTTCCTTGCAAGATGGGGACTTTCCCCCTAGATCACCTCACTGCTCTTCTCCCAAATCAGGATTGCCACAGGGTTTGAATGCAGGGGTGGTAGGTGGTGGTGGTGGTGGCGGTGGTGTGTGTGTGTGTGTGTGTGTGTGTGTGTGTGTAATCTCTGATCTCTGAATCCTATCTCCAGAGGTGTCTGTGCTCAGGTGCAGCTGGTGCAGTCTGGGGCAGAGGTGAAGAGACCTGGGGAGTCTTTGAGAATCTCCTGTAAGATATATGAGTACAGCTTTACTGGAAGTTGGATCCACTGGATTAGGCAGCCACCTGGAAAGGGCTTGGAATGGATAGGAATGATTTATCCTAATAACGCTGACACCAAGTACAACCCATCTTTCCAAGGAAAAGTCACCATCTCCACAGACAACTCCATCAGCACCATGTCCCTGCAGTGGGGCAGCCTGAAGGACTCAGACACGGCCATGTATTACTGTGCAAGCCCACTCTGACTTCTGAATAACACTCTGGAGCAGCCCACTCTGACTTTTGAATAACAGCAGGGCTATAGAGCAGATTAGGTTAGCTTTCTTCATGAAATTCTGTGTTCAGCCCTTGCTGCCCTTGAAGAATGAGCGGGTGCGTTGTCGTAATAGGAAGATCCTCAGGTCAAATTTCCTGGCCTTTTTCTTACGAAAGACATTCCCAATATTGCTAGAAAATTTCCCCAATAAGTAGCCATGATATCCGTGTATATTCATTTGCTTCCTTTCTTACTTAACTCACCTGCCTGCATTCAACTTGATTTGGGAAACAGCTTTGTAGAAATCTCCAGGTGGAACCCTGGTGCTTTGACATGAGCAAAGTGCTCATGGGTCCCAACCTTTGACTGGTCAGTTACACTCATGAAAATGCTTGGTATAGTTTCCTGGGTAAAAGTGGCCTTACCAGGAGGAGACTCTGGAGCCTGCTGAGCTAGGGCGACTCAGTTCAGAAATGTCTATCTCCTTCCTTCCCATCTTTCTCCTGAAGGTGCTTGTTGTACCATGTGGTCAGTGTCAGAGAGAGGATAATTGGAATCGGATCAGGCAGCACCCAAGGAGAGGCCATGGTGTATGGAGATCTCCTACTATTGGTTAATGAGGTAGTGACCTTGACTCTTCCAAAAAGCAGTTCTCCCTACCTCTGACCTCTGAGGGCACTGAGGACACATTCGTGTGTTACAGTGCAGGTGGACACAGACAGGGAAGTCAGGGTGGCCCTCACATACACTATCCTGCAGGACAGCCTGGGTGCAGGGACCAGCAGGGGGCGCTCAGCACTAACAGCACAGGCCCAGGAGCAGGAGCAGGTGCAAGGCTGTGCTCAGATGCAGCTTTCTGCTTTGACTTCAGTTGCTTTTGTTCCCAACGCTCTCAAAGGTTCTGAGGGATCACTATTTACAACCGCAGGAAGTGTACTAGTGTCTCCTAAATTGTAACAAGAAACTCTCACCGCCATCCAGTTGATTGTGACCCAAAGTGATCTTCTCAGACAGGCTTGAACTACTCCTGTAAAAGGGTATTTGCATGGAAGTGGTCGTTCTTACGAAATTCTGTCTTGTGATCTTCAGGGTTTTTTCTTAGTTTCAACTTAATTTCTTGAAAATATAGAAAATGTGATGTTCACCATATGAATAAACTGGCAGTTGGATTCCCTGTCCCTTTGTGACACTGCAGCTTTCTGAAATGAGGGAGCCATTCTCAGGCCAGACAGACTATTGATAGATTTTCATGAAGATAATGTGGCCTTATTTTTTGTCTTAGCATGCACATAGATTGTTAGGATATATTTCTTCTATTGGTTATATTGATGGGCATTTCTCACCTAGAGAGATTCACAAGTGTGATAACTTTTATATTTATCGTGCATTTTGCATGAATGTTGTTTTTTTTACTCAGAAGATACCATAAGTATTTTTATTTCTTTATTTATTTTGCAATCTTCAATCTAGGATGGACAATTCTGTGTTTTCCACAGAAAGTGAGCACACTTTCTCTTAACAAACACCTTCATAATTACTTGTGTGATAGTCACACCATTCCTTATCTGTTGAAATCTATTACACCATTCCTTTTGTTTAAGAATAAATATAAATGTAATACAAGTGTATAGTGCACAAAAAAGCTGAAAATAATGAAGTAATTTTTAGGAAAGTCACAGAAAGCATGCTCATCCTTTATTACTGATTGTAGCTCAGACATGAGGTTAAAACTTCTCAGCCCCGGTTAGGAGGGTGATGGGGTTGAGAAGGGAAAACAGTTGCTTACAGTCCATCAAAAAATACTTACATGTTAATAAAATATTTTTTTTAATTTTGGTTTTTCACTATATTTTCAGGTTATAAAATAGCAATCCCTGTGACTCAAATTTTAAGATCATGGATGGTATTTGAAAGGCGAGCCATTACCACCACCACCTGGTCCCTGTGCACACAAAAACTGACAAGCTGTGTCCACACAGATTACAGTCTAGAGAACTATCTGCGTCCAGTTCTAGTCAGTAGTAAATAGTGACCTTGAGTCAAAATGATCTCCACATACACAAAAACAATGTGTCACCATCTATATTAAGGTTAATGTTTCCTCCAATTTTTGAAGTAAAGTTAACTATGACAATGGCAACTACCTAATAAGAAGTGTTCTGAATTAATATTGGCGGTGACTTCATTCACACTTTACACAGAATGGACTATATGCCAAACAAGTAATTCACAAAGTAGGTCTAGAGAGACTGACCTAGGTGTGCCTGGAGGTGTTGGGTCCAAGAGCAAGGAACTTCCCAGTCATTCTCAAGTAGGATGCAGTCTGGATTCTCCCTAAATAATATTACTCTCATGCCTCTTTTCAGGTGCTCAGGATTCTGAATTCTAGTCTTAGTCAAATGTTTTGGATCATGACACATTTGCTCTTTATGATACTGCTTATGTATCATAAGTAATCTTCATTTTGCCTTTAAAACTTGACAGATTGTACTCAGGCATCTCCCTTCAGCTATTACTTTCATTGTATTTTGAAATAAACGAATTGTTCTTTATGTTTGCTTTATTCACTGCTCCACTGACTTACTTTCTATTAGAATGCGAGCATCTCTTTAGTCTTCTCATTCTTTGTTTGCAGATCTATAGCAATGTGTTAAAAAAAAGTTGATTGTGTGACTGACTCAAAAAATATTCAGTTCAGTTTTCAATATAAAATGAAACATGAAAACCTTCAAAAAGTTAAATTAAATTTGAGATGTCACAATGCTACACAGACTAAAAACTAACTGCTCAGAAAGGACATGATCATATGGGATTGATGTATTCAGATAAATGAGAATTTCATCTTATTTACTCTTTCTGTGAGGTAGAAACATTTATTACCCTTGGTCTCAGAGCTAAGTCTTATGAGGATTTATGTTATCCTGGCAAGAGTTACACCATATTAATGTTTGCTATTTTTTTTCCTCCTCAGAGGGGCAGATTCTTCCCTTTCTAAATCATAATCCACATTTGTTATGCTGGGAATTTGCATGGTGTTGAAGTGAGAAAACAGGGAGTTTTCTGTGTGATCTTCTGATTGAGTCTGAACATCTTATAGGACCTGGGTAGTGGGGCTCTGACCTTCATGCCTGTGCTATAGTTGATATATTCCCTGGTCCATGTTCCTTTCCTTATCAGCAGTATCCACATTCTTTAACTTTGAACTGTTTATCCCTGTTGACTATGCCTCTCACTCTCCTCCCCTACTTAAGTGTCATGGGTAAGATGTGAGATATGGATGTGTGTTTGATAGGGGAAATATTTCACCTCCAGTTATGAAAAGTTAATAAAAACGACCTTCCTGTGGTGAGAAATCTTTCAGCTTGAGAATGGTCTTCCTCTCCAGGGCCAGAAACAAGAGAACTTGTTTTGAATGTTCACTCAAAAATCTGGAGGGGTTTTACAGTTAATGTCCATAGAACATGGGGCTCCACTAATGGCCGGCCCCAATGGTTTCTCAGTCACAGTAATCAATACTCAGCCTCTAGAAATTGATCACATTTTAATTTACATATATATTTTTCAAATAAATGGTTTCAGTGGTTTCTGATCCAGGTAAGCAGATTTCTGCTGTGGCTCTCTGAATGTCCCTCTCTCTAGATTTTGGTTGGCATTTTGATATGTCCGTCCATGTCAGTTCTCTGATGCGTGCATGCAGGGACTCCCAGCACCAGTGCATCCAGGTCTCACATTGCAGAATAAGGAACTCATGCCTGACTCAGAGGAGGATGAGACAGGCCAAGACAGAGAGCGCAGGGATCCACAGTGGAAATGGAGTTGCAAGGGTTCACAGAGGACACAAAATGGGTACATAGGCACAGAGTTGTGGTAATCTTCATGTAAATAGATGTTATAGGGGGATGTGTACAAAGGATGCCTCATGGCCCAACATCAAGAAAACTGATCTATATTTTATCACCCCTTCTGCTCTGTAACCAGATTCTTCTTGCTGAAACCGGAAAAACCAATGTCCTGGCCTTTTAAATGAAGAACATTCAAAGGTTAGTGTGTTCTCATGAGCCCTAAGCTCTTGGATAGTTATAGGACCATTCATAAACAGAAGTATTTTTATGAACATGTGTGCTCTACTCTTGATATTTTCCCAAATTTGCAGTGATATATCCTGATCTTATGGTTTCTCTCTCTCTCTCTCTCTCTCCTTCCCTCCCTCCCTCCCTCTCTCTCTCTCCCTCTCTCTCTCTCTTTCTCTCCCTCTCTCTTTTACAGCACTGATATTATTTTTAATTTAAGTCTACAACTTTGGTTAATCCTGTTAATGTCACTTTAATATATATTGTAAACTAATTGAATTTATGTATGGAATACTATTAGACTTATGGTGATAAAGATAATATTTTCCTATATTTTAAATATTGTATTCCTTTGATTTGGATGTTTTTTAAGCATTTACAGACTTTTATATTATAAAATTGGTTGCTTTTTCAATTTTTTCCATTGTGCTTTGTGGACTGGTTTTTATGTGAGTAGTAGAAATTAGCAAATTTTATGCCTTTAAAGTGATGTTTTTGTTTCAATTCTTTTAAACGAGTAAGAGAATATGCCTTGGAAGTTATAGGTGGCTATTTATGAAAACACACTCATTAGTGTAAGAGGGAGAATGATACAGTAACATGAGTAAGACAACCCCCCACCCCTCAGTAAATCACTAAACCTCATCACAACCAAGAGGAATGGTCCTGGTGCAGTTACATAATTTCATGTTAACTTGATAAATAAACATAGGGGTGGAGTCTAGCCTGTCAGCCAGGTCATGGTCTGAAGATGCTTGCTTATGGTTGTGACCTTCTCATGAGGCTTCAGGAATTTCCTCTCTTTCTCCTGGGTGGCAGGCCACACACTCTCTCTGCTTCACCTTCCTGTTGAGGAGACACACTTAGAGAGCTGGCAGAACCACAGGGAGACTTGCACCAGGCCTGAGATACTTCAGTACTACTGGATCCACAAGACTTTTCACCAACATGCCTGTGAGCGTCCTACATTTGGCATCTTTGCTGCGTAAGTCTGAAAAGAAATTTATGGACTAGGATCAAACCTATGGGCTAATATGGATTTGATCTGGACTGCACTGGGATGTTTTCTCAAAATATAATTGCTCTTTGATATGAAGCTCTTTCTTACACACATATGAGTGTCAGGATTTGTTTCTCCCAGACGAACACAGCCCCCTTGAATGGTCAAAATTACTTCTTGAAAAGTTTATTTTGTCACACCTCACCTATGAAGTCAGTGAAATTATAAGAGTCATGTGTAAGTGGGTAAATCTGTACCAGCCATGACTAGCTGTCAGCTCACTTGGTGAGATGCGCCTACCATTAGGCATCAGGAGTCCAGGATACACTCGAGATCTGTAGCTGCACTATTCTCCGTGTGATTAGAGCATGCTTCTCCACCTTTCATTCCGTTCCTCATGTCGTGGTGACCCCCCACCCAACCATAAAATGATTTTCGTTGCTACTGCATAGCTGTAATTTTGCTAGTTATGAATCAGGTGACCCCTGTGAAAGGGTCGTTTGGCCCCCAAAGGGGGCGCAACCCACAGATTGAGAACCCCTGCTCTAGAGTTATCTAGGTTTCCTATTATTTATTCCTAATGTAGAGCAGAACTACGTTCATGAATGTGATACTCATGCACACATAAATGTCTTAGAGAGTTGAAAGCTGAAGCCATCACCCCTCATTCAGCAATAAGCAAGGACATTGCCATATAGGTTGCACCTGACCCACTGACAACAAAGTGCACTCATCAAGGGGTGACTATGCGGCTTCATTTTCCTATTGGCAGCCGCCCTGGGTAAGATCAGACATGGGGCTGGAGAGAAGACTGTGGCAGCTCCAGAGCCCTCACCTTCTGGTTTACTTCCTCACAGGTGTGCATGCCCAGATGCAGTTAGTGCAGTCTGAGGCCAAGGTGCAGAAGCCAGGAGAGTAGGTGAAGGTGTCCTGCAGGACTTCCGGATACACCTTCTCCAGCTATGGTATGAATCAGGTGTGACAAGCACCAGGATAAAGCCTTTAGTGGATGGGCTGGATCAACACCCACGCTGGGAAGTCAACATATGTCCAGGGCTTCACACAGGGCTATGTCTTCTTGGATGGCTCAGTCAGCACAGCTTAGCTACAGATTGGCAGCCTGAAGTCCGAGGACACCGCATTGATTCCTGTGTGCGACACACGCTGTGAAAACTCACATCCTGATACTGTCAGAAAACCTGGGGGGTGGGTGAAAGCTGTGCTCAGAATATTGACCTGAATCCTTATTTACCGGTTTTGCACTTAGTGATGAGAAACCAAGACAATAACTTCCTGTGAAATGAATAAAACTTTCCTGTGAAATAAAATCATCCCCTCAAGAGGGGAGGTTAAATTACCTTGGTATGTAGTCTTTGTGTGTAAGTACTTCCATCATCATCTGCAGAGACAGTGACAAGAACACAGTTATCCGCAAACGGACAGTTACAAAACAGAATACATGGCTGTCTATTACTCTGTGAGAAAGAGAGTGAGAGGAAGTCAATGTGATCCCCAACACAAAACTCCCTGCTGGGAAAGAGTTAAGCTGCAGGGGCGCTCAGGTTCCACAGATCACAGGATACGCCCTGAAGCAGGTGCAGATGGACAGTTTCAGGACTGGTTCCGGTTGGGGTCTGGGGACACTTCTCCATGTCACTGTTTTCCCCAAGGAATTTCTCTAATTGTATGGCTCCTGGTCTACCATTGATATCTATGAAGCAAAAAGTTGTAACAGGAGAAACTATTGCCCCATGCAAAGAACCAGTGTTTGATGAACCTTAGGAAATCAGGGATACATTTCCAAACTCATCGAGGGCACCTGGAGGCACTTGATGGTGAAAACAGTGAAGCACTGGAATACTAGTTGAAAGCTAGAAAACTGTTCTGTTGACCTGCTTCGGAAATAGCAGACTCGCTGTAGAGATCTCATTGTTTTACTCCAACTAGCACACTCTTGGAGTTACTGGCGGGAGTCAATAATGTCTAGTTAAGGGTCTGTAAGAGGTCAGAAAAGACTGACATTCACATCTGACCCTCTTCCCTTGAACACAGATGGGTCGTTGCTGGAGTCAACTATGACCTGGCATCCCTTTTTATCCTAGTCGGTTTTCTTTCTAGTTCAGCTGTGTTATCTCGTTTACGTTTGTTACACACTTTATGGTTCATGCTCTCAATGTAGACACATTCAAATTATCAAGACATCTGTACACATACACACACACACACAAATACTGTATGCTACTCTGAGTTGTTCCAGTTCAAACAGCACGGTATATTGTTTGTTTCAGTTTGTACTATTGTTGTTAGATGCCATCAAGTGGCGTCTGTGCATCAGAACAATGTACTGCCTGGACCTGGGCCATCTTCACCATCTGTGTTTGAGTCTGTTGTGGCAGCTACTGTGTCAATCCATCCCACTGGGGGCCTTATATTTCTTCACCACCGTATAGTTCACCAGTCATATGACATTCTCCAGGGACTGTTCGCTCTTGATCACATGTCCAAAGTACCGTATATACTTGAGTACCAGCCAAGCTTTACAGCACATTTTCAATGCAGTTTTTGTGGTAAAATTAGGTGCATCCATGAATATTCGGGTCGGATTATACTCGAGTATATACATGGTACATTGGATGATGTCCTGCCATGCTCACCTCTACAGAGAATTCTGGCTGCACTAGTTCCAACACCAGTATGATTGTTTTTTCTTGGAATCTACTAGGTATTAAGTATTCATCACCATAATCATAATTCAAAGGTATCAAATATTTTCAGTTTTAATAATTTAAGGACAAGCAAAGATTTTTGCAGGTGTATATCATTTAAAATACTATGGCTGTGTCAGGTGCACATTATTCCTAAAGGTGACATCTTTATAATTTACACTGTAAAGATATCTTTTACAGTAGATTTACCAAATGCAATGTGCTTTCTAATTAAATTCCTTGTGGGCCACAGTAAAATCAAATATTGAAGGACTTCATGGTTTGCTTTCTAGTGGCTGCATGAGTACACATATAAGTCACTGGAAATTCTAGTGTGGGAGGTGTTCTTTACCTCATTTGTTTTATTCATTCAATCATTTACTTATATGAAAGGCCTCGGAAATACTGATTTTTACACTTCACATTATAAATCAAAACTATGTTGTGTTTTGTTATTCGTTAAAGTTGTCCAACATTTTGTTGTGTTGAGAACATTTGATTCCATTTCTCATTGGGCGTTTTCATTTATATAATTTTCAATTATATTGTACATGTGCAATGATTTCATATTTTGAGCCTTATAGCCATAGAAAAGGAATTTGTAAGGCAGAGAGCATGGTGCTGTGTGCACTTATGTTGCCTTTAGGTTTACAGTCTTTGGTCGCCTTAGAGTTATGTATGTTAGCATGGTGTCCCTGCCAACTTCAGAGAGTTGTCTCATACATTTTTAATAATATCATTTTTAATTTGATTTCTATTGTAAGATCCCTAAGCTTTTATTTTTATATTTCCAAAGCTAAGGCTGACTCATTATGTTGTGAAATTTTCAGTGATTTTATGAATCAAAATGTCATATTTATGCTATGGTGGTAACAAGTAGAAAGATTTTGGTACTGCAAAAAAGTGCCTATGCCTCCCCGATTGAACACCATATTTCCTAATTACTGACAGTCACTGATCGGTTTGTCATACCTGTATAGGATTCTCTTTTTAACAATTTTATTTCAAAGCCATATGATAAATTCTGTTTTTTAAGGTCTACTTCAAGTTAAGATTTATCTAAACATTTCCATGGGTTGAAAGCTCTTTAAAATAACATTATTTGTATTTATTGTATCACAGACTGTTTATTTATTTATATGCTGAAGGCCACGCTGGTCATTTCAAGCTGGGTTCACTGTGTATAGAGCTGCTATAATTCATTAGTGCACGGTTTCAGGGGGACATGTATTTTCAACTCATCGAGGCAACCACCTGGGAGCATGTTTCAGGATAAAATGGTAAAGCAATGAGAGGCTTTGTAAGAAACTGTCTGATTGTCTCTCAAAGTAGCTGAACCACTTTACATTCCAGCAATTGAGTCACGAGAATCCCTTGTCCTGTGCTCACTTGCGAGAAAATGACTTTGTAAGGTTTGGAGATGGAAAACATTTTATTTATTAGGTCAGTAAAATCATCTTCTTGTTTCATTTTGAATTTTCCAAAATGAAATTATTTGAATTTGAGTAATATGCCCATGTATTTATTTTTAGTTAAATTCTTCTTGGTTTGCATATTTGATCAGATATTCTGGATATTTTATTTTTATTTTTAAAACGTATTTACATAAAAATAATTTGCCATATTAAATTAAAGTTAATTGACATAGATTCTGCAAACCTTTACCAAGTATGTTGCATGCTTTTCATTCTCTTTTAAGGGACTTTTTTCGCCACAGTTAGAATTTTTTAAATCTTGATCTACCCTCGTGATCAATCTTTTATTATGTGTCCATGTTCTCATTGTGATGTATCTAAAAAAAACCCTCTCATTACCAAGTGTAAACTCATTCATATTTTCTAATTTTATAGTCTTATTTACATTTTGGTCAGTAGTCCATATTATTTTATTAGTATTATTGCTATTGTTATTATAGATGCTGTGAGGTATGTGCAGGACCTCATATTGTTGTTGGACTGGAAAGGGTGTAGGGCAGGCTGTCATAAGCAGAGACCAGGTTGATTTGAGACATTCTAGGTTTATTCCTGCTAGGGCTTACAGAAGGAAACGCCCAGTGGACTGCTTCACAAATCCAGTGAGAATCAAACAAGTTATAGACCCCAAACTTCCTTTCAGGTTGCAGTGGGGGTTGGTTTACAAGTTTACAGTCATCAGAGGATAAAACGGAGCAAAGTTCACAGAAAGAATTTACATTTCCCCAAGGGATTACGACAGCATCAATTTCTGTCTTCATTACTCCAGGGACTGTCACACCATTACCCTCTAAGGTTTCAGTCTCCTTGCTCCTCTAAATGGTCATGCTTCCCCTTCCTGAATTAGGAGTATCTGGAATAATGAACAGGCTTTTAACTAAGTTTAAAAGGAATTTAATGGAGGGGAAGGAGCTGTTATGTTCTTGATCCCTTTTAACAAACTAAATCTCAACCAATTATGATACATTTTCACTGTTGATTAACAACATGCTACCACTTCCCCTTTCCTATATCAAGAGGGATTTAATTGCTCCAACTGTTCCATTCAGGAGAAGATGTGGAAGAGTGCGTATGCTCATTGTGCCTCATTTTGTACCCAAACCATTATACCACAATTGCATTGAGTTCAGTGTGTATTTAGTGATAATAATGTCAACCCAGGTATTCTGTCATGACCTTACTAAGAAATTAATCCTGCTTTTAAAACACAGAACCTGTAATTCATTTTCTGATAAAGTGATATTATGCCTTTTATTATTCACCTCTATGTCATTTTAATGCTCTCCCTGGTAATTAACATATCTAAAGTGCACAAGTGAATTTGTATAGCTCAATGCATTTTAGCTCTGTATACACATAAGCTTTCTACTCCTATGAAGTGTTACAGTCTTGGAAACTCACAGGGGCAGTTCCACCTTGTCCCATTGGGTCACTATGAGACAAAATTGACTCAATGACAGAGAGTTATTTTTTTGTAAGCATGTATACAGTTCAGTACACACGGTCCCCATGCGTGTTTGACCACTCTCCACAACCTTACCCCATCCTGATTATCTTCATCTGATAATGATATTAACCAAGCTCAGGGTGGAGTTACCTCACCTTACCACCTGTGGCAATGACCAGGTCACAACCCATGGGTGGATGATCTACATGAGCACCCCTAGCTGGCCACACCGGGGGATCCTTCTTCTTACTTGTGAACTTTTGAGCAGAAGGAAGAACATTAACAAGGGTAGAAAATCGAATTAACCCAGAATTCTATTGAAGTTGAAGATGTTTGCTAATTTTCAAACACAACCTGTGAGTGGAACTCAGAGTGAGCCCAACACAAAGTTCCCATGCAGACAGGGCAAGTCTGGAGGGTGTTTAGGATGCTTGAAGTATAGGAACCCACCTAACCGAGGGTGCAGATGCAAGATCACTATTATTGTTCATTGAAACAGGGTTATTCTCACATAGCGGGGATTAACATAGAGCAGTGATTCCATTCCTATTTATTCCTTGAGTTTTCATAACTTGTAATCAATGATATTGCATTCCATTTTATTAATTAAGGTACCGTGCTTTCTCAAGCAAAACAATATTCTGGTTGTTAGTTTTCATTAAATCGGTTGTGAATAATAGTCTCTCTGTACAATACACTGAAACAGCGGTTTGTCCAGCACCATCCTCATAGTCTTTCCCATGTGTGAGAGCCTTGTTATAATCACAGTCAATCCATCTTGATGGCCCTGTCCTTTCCCAATATTAGTGCCTCCTGATAATATATCCAAAGTTTGTGTGACAAACTTGTCATCTTAACTTCCAATGAGAATTCCGGATGTGCTGCTTCTGAGACAGGCTTTTTTTAAATGATAGAAAATGAACTCTGATCATATGAAAAGGCTGCTTTGTAAAAAGAGGGACACACCTTGCTCCCTACCCTGCTCCCTTCAGAAATATACTATTTAACATGCTCATTGTTGTATGAATCTTACCATACAGATTGGCGACACTTTTGAAGACATTGGAGTCTATGGTATTCTGTTTAGCATGCTAATCCAGAGACCAGAAATATGGGTTTATTTACAAGTTCAGCCCCTTTGCATGCCTGGGAATACTTAACAGTCTGACTTTAGGCGAACACAAGGGGGTGATGATTCTGCTAGCATATACATATAACTTATATTAGGTTCGTTTAAATAATAAAATTAAAAACCATGAAAGGAAGGTCATCAGATGCCCCAATACTCTCAATATATCTTCAATTCTTTTTTTTTCATTCATCTACATTCCTTGTATGAATATACGGAATTATACTGTGCCAGAATTTTGTATGGATTTTTGTAAGTATAAGTTTTCCAAGATGTTGTCTCCTGGGTATTATGTGTGTTGTAGTTGTTGTTTTATTGTTAGGTGCTGTTCATTCAGGTCCAACTCATAACAATCATAGACACAAAAGAACAAAACACTGCCCAATTATGTGTCATCCTCAATATAATTCTTAAGTTTGACCCCATTATTACAGCCACTATGTCAGGCCATCTCAACGAGGGCCTTACTTTTTAT